>NC_067153.1:17026439-17326439 GCF_903995435.1 Acomys russatus
GGGAAGTGAACTCAGGTCCTCTATAAGAGCAGTAAGAGCTCTTATCCTCTGGTCTAATCATAGTTTAGCCCAATGGCTAGTCATATTTTTGTTTAATGCTGAACATTGTAGAAAAGACATCATATAAACTTTCATTTCAATATCATTTTAAAAACTTCAGTTTAGTATCTTCTTCAGAATAAGGAAGAATAAAGTATGCCATTTGCTGGAAAATAAATGCAAGGAGAGATCATGATATTATGGGAAATAAACCAAATATAAAAATGAATATCACTCTGTCTCTGACATGGACTCTGTTGCCTGCTTTTTGATCACTTCTCCAAAATGTAACTGACTTGCCAGGCCACAAGGGAAGAGGACAAACTCAGTCCTGATGCCACTTGATGAGGTGGGGTAGATGGGCCCAGGGAGGGGTGCTCCTCTTTTCTGAGGAATATGGAAGTAGGGGATGGGGGAAGGAAGGGGACTGGGAAGAGAGGAAGGAGGGGGCTATGATTGGGGTGTAAAGTGAATGAATAATTGATTTTAAAATTAACATCATTTTCCCCTTTATACAGTCTAGATTTTACACAGGTGTGTGTGTGTGTGTGTGTGTGTGTGTGTGTGTGTGTGTGTCTGAGAGAGAGAGAGAGAGAGAGAGAGAGAGAGAGAGAGAGAGAGAGAGAGAGAGAGAGAATATGAAAGCAGAAATAAGATTAAGAGATCAGAGAATGAAAGAGAGAGATTGCCTAGGATAAAAAGGGAACCTAGCAGGAGAATGAAGGAGAGGGTAGCCTATGAGGAGATAAACACAGTCACCATATCTGATACAATTAAATGTCCTTATGAAACCCATCGTTGTACATAATGAAAATGTACCAATAAAATTTATTTTAAAATACATTGCTCTGTCAAGTCTGTGGAAAACTGAAGGTATGTTTCCAGCCCCATTCATTTCATAGAGCACAAACTTCTGATTCATTCCCCTTGTGGGCCACAGGCTGAGGCCATGGTTAGGGTGTTCCCCTCGCTTAGTGGGCTTTCTAGCATCTCAGCTAGATGCCGGAGCACTGAGGCAAGGTGTCCACTTTGGCAGAGAACTTCAATGTTCTGAGCCTCGACATGCCTGATCACTGCCTGACCTGTAATAGCTAGGTTGCTTTCAACATTACACAGGACACTGTGGCACAGGCATGGGTGACCTACCCTGTGCAGCCTCAGCAACAGCATCTCTGTGGTTCTCTGCGAACTTACAGAATATCCTTTCTACACAGGTTCCTCCTCTCCTGTTCCCAGCCCCGAGCTGCTATCTGCCTGGTGTTTTCACCTCTGCTATCTCCTAGGCTCACTTCAGCTATGTGTTCTGCTCGGAGTCTAACTCAGAATCACAGTCAGGACGTCGTCGCTGCTGGAAAAAAGTTGCTGATCATGAGATTCACTTCAGGAGGCTTCCTTCTCTGAGCACTGCAGAAACACATTACCTGTTCCCCACTTCCTGAACACAGTAGTAACCCTGTGTGATTTTTTTTTTCCTGGCTTCATATTTCTTTACAGCAAGAGAAATGGGAGAGAGAACATAGGACTGCACTGTGGCTGGAAGCCCGAGGAATGCAGTTTTAATTTCCTAGACTTTAAATTACAAGAAACCTTAGAAAAAGGAGGATTAAATGGCTGTTGGGTGGACCAGTCCCCAGCATGTTTCCCAGCTAGAAACTTAGTCTCCATCAACTCCAAAAGAAAATGAAAACAACTTCAGACTTGCCAAAACAAACCAAAACAGAAAGAGGATTATAAAAGTAAATTAAAATCAGCTTTTTCATTTCCTCTTATAGGAAAGTGTTGGTGAAGCACGTAATGAAATGTAGGCCTACAGGAAGGGACCCAGGATCTGAGAGGCAGAGGATCTTGCTCAGGAGAGTTGTTTTAGTGAGGGGAGACCCTGGGGTTGCCATCCTGTGTCAGGCTAAGGAAGTGAACTGCCCCCATGGAAAAGACAGTGATAACGCAGGAAGACAGGATCCCAGTGACCTAAAAGAGCCAATAGGCATGTCCGAAAAGGTGTGAGTACTGATATTTGGCATTCAGAATAGAAACTATAAAAAGTTAAGGCAATCTTAATGCCTGCCCATACAGAAATTGTTAGGAGAAAGTCTATATGTGTGTGCTGTTTGGCCTAGCAATGATGAGTGCTTACATAATTATAATTTTGTAAACATTATTTATCAGTTTAAACAAAAACTATATACAAATATCATTAAGAGAGGTAAGCTACTATCTTTACAACACCCCCGCTCCAGTATTTCCCAAGTTGTGTGCCCCTATATTGTGTCAAAGCTAGAGCCTCAGACATGCTTGCCTGCAGCCAAGAAGAGAGAGAGAGAGAGAGAGAGAGAGAGAGAGAGAGAGAGAGAGAGAGAGGTTAGAAGGGCAGCTAATTTGTTCTGCGCTATTATGTGATGGTGTGGTGGGTCTTTCATTGAGACGGGCCCAGATCCTGACTAATTGGGCCAACCTGAGCAATTTATTTTGCCTTCAAGAGCCTCAGTTTCCTGTTCTGTGAAATATATATTTTATTTTATTTATCATGTTTTCACCTCTGTCATCAAATACCTGACAAGAAAACAACTTAATGGAGAAAGGAATGCATCCTATCAGGATGAGAAAGGCACATGGTAACAAATAGCCTTGAAGGCATGTATAATTGGGACTCTCCTTATGTCAGAGCAGAAAGCAGAGAGAAAGAAGGTACCTGGCAATAAGAATCAGCCCCTCCAGTACCTACTTATTCCTGCCAGGCCCCATCTCTTAGAATTCCCACAGCCTCCCAGAGCATTCCTACCAGCTGAGGATCCAAGCACTCATACACACAAGCCATCTAAACCATAACATGTACATTCTCTCATAAACTTTGCTATATCAAATTAAACAATAGATGCACAAGGTTGTACTGCAGGTAATGGCACTAAATATATCCTCGTTCCCAGTGTGGTGGTCTTCCCACTCTACTCAGACAATGATCTGCAGGGGAAAATGACAAAGTAGCATCTAATCCACTCAGTTTTCTAGTCCAGCCTCAGAGCCCACAGCTTTCATCTGGCCCCGTCCTCAAACACCACACATCCCATGTTGCAATGGCACAGAGCTGCTCCCCAGTCCTTCCAGCACACTCTTCTGCCAGATGCACCGCCCTGTCAGCATAGCTGGTGTCCCCAGAGCTCCCTCTTTAACCATTATGGCCATGTGTTTAAAATCTCAGTCTTCTATTGTGCTTCCAATTAGAACTGATCATTCTGTTAGTGTTTGACTCATCTCGAAGCTGTGGCATGAGCCATTTGCATATCCATAGCCTTGGAGAAGACACACATAAGAACCTTGCTTCGATCTAGAATAACACACACCTATTTGCTGAACAATTACTGCACACCTGGTACTGTGCATGTGAGGATCTAAGAGGGCTTGGACTCATATGGTCATTCCAAATTGATCCCCACTATGTTAGGTATTCTAAGAGGCACTGCTAATACACATGACTGTGACAGAGGAAAACTCTTTCTCACGGTTTTACAGTGTGGGGACCCACAGGGATTACAAAGCAAAGTAAGGCCTAAGCAATAGGAAGGATTGGGGTGTGTCAGATGGCAAAGACAGGACATTTGCCAGCCACAAGAATTCTCCACTAAAAATCAGAGTTGAAGAATTCAGTTCGAGGCTGAGGAGCATCCTCAAGATGTTTACATGGTGTGACAGAATCAAGAGAAGCAGATGGTGAGTTCTACATGGAAAGCTATGGTGGGTTTTTATCCAGATCTTAAAGGTTGAATAAGCTGCTGCTGTTGCTCCCAAGTGTCCCTCTTTGCTGAACAAATGAATCATTGCATGGGTTAATAGCCACCTTAGTCTGGAAAGTATTAATCTAATTGTTGCCATAATGACTTTAATTATTTTAATTCAGCACTCCTGCATTTGTCACCTAAATTTTAGGAGTTTGTATTATTTAAAAGGTAGAGGCTTATATCATTTAGAGGCATTTTCTACAAAGTGGAAGTTAATTTATATTTACGAATTTTGCTTATTTTAAATATTATGTTAGTGTTCAAGTCCATTCACTTTTTAAAAGTGAATTCAGGTTGTCGAGGAGAGAAACACGGAGGCTAGAAGAGATTAGCTCATTTATTTATTTTTGTTTACTACGTGGATGAGGCTTCAAAACAAACTGCTGCCTGTCAAAATTAATCACGTCAGTTGTATTAATAGTGATTTGTAGAGCCCCTGACAGTGTGATTTCAAAGGGAAGCCAGTACCTAGTATAACTGAGACATATGAACAAAAGCACCAATTAAAGGTGATAAAATTGATAAGGTGTTCTCCCATGATCCTTTCTTTCTCTTCGCCATCTTCCCTCCAGCCGCCGGCAGCTATCACCATGAAGGTCGAGCTGTGCAGTTTCAGCGGGTACAAGATCTACCCCGGACACGGGCGGCGCTACGCCAGGACCGACGGGAAGGTTTTCCAGTTTCTTAATGCAAAATGCGAGTCTGCATTCCTTTCCAAAAGGAATCCTCGGCAGATAAACTGGACTGTCCTCTACAGAAGAAAACACAAGAAAGGACAGTCGGAAGAAATTCAAAAGAAAAGAACCCGCCGTGCAGTCAAATTCCAGCGGGCCATCACTGGTGCGTCTCTTGCTGATATAATGGCCAAGAGGAACCAGAAGCCAGAAGTTAGGAAAGCTCAGCGAAAGCAGGCTATCAGGGCTGCCAAGGAAGCAAAAAAGGCTAAGCAGGCATCAAAGAAGACAGCAATGGCTGCTGCCAAGGCCCCCACAAAGGCAGCACATAGACAAAAGATAGTGAAACCTGTGAAGGTCTCTGCTCCCCGAGTTGGTGGAAAACGCTAACTTAGTAGATCAGAATTTAAAAATAAAGATGTTTCTAACTCTAAAAAATAAATAAATAAATAAATAAATAAATAAATAAAGGTGATAAAATTGAAACTGCATTTTATTAAATTAAAAAATGGGGGGTGGGAGTGGGTGGGTGCATGTGCATGTGTGTGTACATGCAAGTGACATGTTTATGTATGAGCATGCATATACAATAGTGCAGGCATGGGGGGGGGGTCAGAAGGCAACGTTGGGGAGTCAGTTCTCTCTTTCTGCCATGTGTGTCTCAGAGATTAAAATCAGGATGTCAGGCTTGGCGATTTGTCTTTACTGACTAAGCCATCTCGCCATCCCCTGAAACTACATTTGTAAAGAGCTGCCGGTAGGCTTGCCTTACATCTTTGGGAGTCAGAGAGACATAACACGTCATTTGCGCTGTGGGAAAAAAAAAGGCTTAATGGCTCAGCAGAGAGCCCCCAGCAGACCAGACTCCATGTCTCTCCACCTCATTCCTTTCCTTGGTCCTGCAACAGGCGCCCTAATTCAGGCTCTCATGATCCAGCCTCTGGACTGTAATATCCCAGCTATACTGCCAAGCTCTCATCACTACCAGTCAAGCGACCTCTCTAAACTGTGCATTTAAACAAATCTCTCTTTTGAGCTGTAGCGTTCACTCTCATTTAAAAAGGTGTTTTCCTGACTGTGGAGTTTCAGGTTGACTCCCCTCCCCCCCTTTTAAAATTTATTTTAGAGATGTTTCTCCATGCTGGCTCCCACAAATAGTCCAACGCGCTTCTCCTCCTTGCTTCTCATGCCTGTTGCCTGCATTCCTGGACATTTTATAACACTCTCTTAGTCGCTGGTTTTAGGAGAAGCAGTCAGGATGTATGTCATTCTTGCTGTTTTCAAAGTAAAAACACTTGAAATTCTTGTATCTAAGGTTGTATAGTTTTAATCAAACTTGGGGAATTTTAGGAATTATATCTTTGGACATTTTTCTTTTCCTTCTCTGCTATAATTCCAGTTGTACCTCTAATAGGGCCCTGAGATATCGTCCCACAGCCTGCTGATGTTCTGTTTATTTTATTTTTTATCTTTTTTCCTGTTTCATTTTAGATTCCTGCCTTCGTCTCCTCCTCCTCTTCCTCCTGTTTCTCTTTCCTCCACTTTTTTAGTTTTTAAGGGAGAGTATCATTGAAAGCCAGCCTCATCTGAAACTCATTATGTGGCTCAGGCTAGTCTCAAATTAATGCAATCCTCCTGCCTCAGCTCCCCAGGAGCTCACACTATCAGAATGAACCACCATACAGTGTATTTTGGACAATTTCTATCATCATCGCTCTTCAATTATACAATTAAATGCCATTCCGTATATTCTATATCTCAGATACTTTTCATCTCTTGGAACTTGGATTTTACATATAGTTTATGTTTTTAACTAACATTGGTGTTTAACTTCTTGAATGTGAGAAGATACTTATAAAATAACTGCTTTAATCTCTTTCTTGACTAATTCTGTGTGTGTGTGTGTGTGTGTGTGTGTGTGTGTGTGTGTGTGTGTGTGTATGTTGATATCTGTGTTTATGCTTGTTTGTTTGGCTGGTTGGTTAGTTGGCTTTTTGAGACTGTGTATATATCTCCCAGGCTGACTTACAGCTTCCTATCATTCTGCTTCCAATTTCTATATGGTAAGAATAAAATGTATGATTCTGTATCTGACCCTTTGAAAATACTGTGGCTCATGCTTTTGTTCTGCGAGTAGATACACGACTGACTTTAAATTACCAGATGCTGCTTTTTCTCTGTATTTCTATTAATGGCCTTGAAAGTTGTTTTTGGCCTAAGGTACATGAGGAAACACTGATTTTCTCAAGGTTTGCCTGTATGCATTGTCAGATTCACTGTGTCTCTACAATGAGATAATGCCCTTTTGAGCACCCATCCTTATGCTCTGTGTTTCGAGAGCCCCTATAATGGCTGCTAGGGATGTGATTTGTTTCCAGGACTATGCATCCACTAAAGTATGTTTTACTTGGCCTCAGGTGGTCTTCTCTAGTACAAGTGTCAAGCAGCCCTCAGCCAGCTAAAGACCGCAGAGGCCTCCTCTACGAGCCCCATGAAGCAGAGCTTGTGTTTGGGGTCCTTAAAGCTCTCAGACATCCCGACACTCATACTGCCCCCTTTCCTGAACACAGCTTCCAGAATCCAGGCCACTGCAGCTTCTCCAGATGTTAAATTAGGTGTCCAGGAATGCCATTGGCCTCATTGTGTGTTTCCTGGAAACACTTCCTGGGCAACAAAGAGGAGCAGCGAATATCATTCCTATTTGTTCTCCTTTGACCTGGTGGCTACCCTTCATTTCTTATTTTCCAATACATGAAAGCTGTTACTTCAGATGTTTCCAGTGATGTCATAGACACATCTAACCCTCTTTTATTTCATTGCCAATGAACGCAGACTCTCTTCCTTATTTTAATAGTTTATAGCTTCCTTTCAAAACAAAATGGGTAGTATGGAAGGAAGGAAGGAAGGAAGGAAGGAAGGAAGGAAGGAAGGAAGGAAGGAAGGAACCACCTTGTAGTGGCATTAAGAACCTGGCCAGTCTGGTCTTAGATGATCCTTCTAGACTTATCCCATGAATGCTTTTACTCACACTGCACAGTGGATGCAAGTGGCACAACAGGATCCAGAGCTTTAAATTTACTGACACTCATATTTGTGTGCTATGTCTGTGCATAACTTGCTTTTCCCTCTCTGATGACAAGCCTGACCTTCTTCCCTTCTTTTAGGAATCATCAAGTCGGATGTCTCCACTTTCAAAGTCAGCCTTTACTCCTAGAAAGAGGGACCCTATGCATACTGGGAAGAAACTGGACTCAGGAGCATACTGGGTACTTAACAGAGACCCTGGGATGGGAAAAGCTACGCATAGCATTGTTTTGGCTTCAACCATCTATGAAAAAAGAACTTGGTTTTTCAGGCCATAAGATTTGGGGCCCACCCCTCCAAGATCTTGAGTTTCTAGGCAGATGCTTGGCTTCTTTTGCTGGGCCTATGATAAAATTCCAACAAATTCAACAGAAGGATTGAAGGGTTCTAGCTGTCCTTATCATTCAAGGGTATAGCTAATCCTGGAAGGTAAGACACTGCAGCAGAAGCTTGAGGCTGCTGCTCACATTGCAGCCACAGCCAAGAAGCAGAAATTAGCAAATGCCTGTGCACTGCTCACATTTTCAACAAATAAAGTCTGTAAACCCATCCTAGGGAATGGGGCCACCCACATTGGGCAGGTCTTCTCATCTCAATCTAATCATGATCACTCCCCAACAGAGGCCCATCTTCCAGTTGATTCTAGGCCTCAAAGTTGGAAATTGATATTAACCATGACAACAGGTCAGGGGACAATTCATAGCTCCTTCCCCCATATCTCAGCTCCTCCAGATGCTGAGGTGGGAGGGCATGGGTTGATATGTCTTTCCCCACACCTCGGGTTACAGGCCTAGGATTTCTCCTCAAAGTGAACCCCTTACATGAAGCCCATCTTCTGCTCTGACCACTGAAAGGTGACATTCTAGTCTACATCTCTTGGCTTGGATGTATGCAATTCAGAGCTGTGCAGAGAAGAGAGACATATTGACTCTGAGACTTAGCAACATGGCAAATCTATTAACAGTAACCCTGCATGGAGGAGGAAGCTCATTAAGCTCATTAAGAAAGTAGAACCCTATTCATCAGGGGTGGATGGAGGGTGGAGACTGGATGGGGATGGGAATTCGAAGGATGAGGTGGACATGAAGGGGGAGGAATGGACTGAGAGAGTACTGGAAGAGGCAACTGGATTGAGGGGAGGCATCTCTGGTAAGAGCTAGAAACCTAGGACAATGGAAACTCCCAGGAATCTGTAAGAGTGACCTAAGACTCCTAGCAATTAAGGATATAGAGCCTGAATCAGCCATCTCCTGTAACTAGATAAGATTTCCAATGGAGGGATTGAGACACCAACCCACCCATAAAACAATAGACCCAGAATTTGGTCTGCCTACAAGATGTGCAGAGGTAAAAGACAGACAGAATTTGAGGGAAGAGCCAACTAGTGATTGGTATAGTTTGAGAACCATGCCATGTGAGGGAGCCCACCCCTAATTCTATTAATGATATTCTGCTGTGCTTTCAGACAGGAGCCTAGCATAACTGTTATCAGAGAGGCTTCACCTAGCAACTGATGGAAAATGATGCAGAGACCCACAGCCAAACATTAAGTGGAGCTTGGGGAACCCTGTGGAAGAAATTAAAGAAGTATTGAAGGAGCCAGAGGAGTCAAGGACACCAGAAGAAAACCTACAGAATCAATTAACCTGGGCCCATTGGGGATCATAGAGACTGACGTGACAACCAGCACTCATGCATGCGATGGACCTAGGCTCTCTGCACACATATAACAGCTGGGCAGCTTGGTCTTCATGTGGGACTCCTACAGTGGGAACAGGGGCTATCTCTGACTACATTGCTTCCCTTTTATCCCTTTCCCCTAACTGAGCTGCATTTTCTAGCCTTGATAGAAGATGCACCTAGTCCTACTGCAACTCGATATCAAAGGCAGGTTGATATCCATGGTAAGCCTCTCCTTTTCTGAGGAGGAATGGATGGAGATGACAAGAAATGAGCAGGAAGAACTAAGAAAAGAGAAGGGATGAGAAGGACATGTTGTAGATCCAGAGAGCTCTGCTGTGACCAACAGAAAAGGCAGCAGTTAAGAAACCAGAGGGTTGACAATGACACTGAATGGGAGACTCTGGGCCTTGGAGTAAGACAGGTCAAGTCTGTCCTCACCACACACACTGACATACTTCTGTAAGTCAAGGTCCTGCAGCCTCACATAAAGAGTTTGTTAAAATATAGATTAAAGGGCATAGAAATAGTATTAGATTTCATGTCACAGGGAGTTCTGTCAAGTCCAGGTTCATGGAGTGAACTACTTAAAGGCGACAATCATAAAGAGCCTTCTGGATCTTTTCCGATTGTGCCAACTCTTCTTAGAAAAGCACATGGGGGCACTACTGCTCATGCCAAAAATACTTTTTGAAAAGGCTACAGAAATTGAAGTTGCTAATGGGACCAACTTTGAAGAGAAAGTCAGAAGAGGCAGGGCCTGTGCTTCCTTAGGGCTGCCAGGGAGTGTGAGCTTAGTATTACAGAGAAGGGAAGGACAGGGGTGAAGGACGCTGAGTCTTGGAAAGAGACCCAAGTTGAAGTCCTCAGTCGGCTCTCATTCTTACTCTTCTACTGGTTGGTAGATGGTCTATTAGACACCAGATAGCACCGGGCAAGCACAGCGGCACTGTGGAAACAACCTGGGCCTCTGTGAACTTCAGGATTTTCTTCTGGAGAGGAAGGGTAGAGGCACCTACTCCTCCTTTCCAAGATGCTAAAGCATTCATCTGATTTAAAAAGATCAGGAAAGACTCCAGCCCTCAAGAAGGGTGCAGTATTCAAGAAATGGAGCTGAAGGCTTCCACTTGTGTAGTCAGAACCTGCTGGTGTTTGTGATGAAGAACAGGTTAATCTCCAGGCACTGAGATGAGTACCTTCCATCCCTGCAGCACGTGTGTGACATCATCTAGACTGTACTGACTATATCATGCAGGATTTTAGTCCTGGGACAGAAGAGGCTGAGGAACAGACAGACAGCAAAAGTAAGCTGTCCAGTAGAAAGACACTAAAAAACTCCACTGTCTGGATCCAAAAACCAGAGCACTGTCCCACTAAGCTGGCTACTTTTCTAGCGTGACAAAGAGCTCACACTGTAGTCACTTTAAAAGTGACCCAGTAGCACATCCTCCACCTCTCCAGCTGTCTTATCATGCCCACAACTCTCTGGAACATCTGGCCAGCAGCCAACCTCTGCCAGGGCAGCCTGTATAATTTGCAAAGGCTGTCAAATATTCCTCATTCAGTCTGAATGGGTTGAATTTGAATTAAACACCAGGGGGCTGGGCAGATGGCCATGCTAGCATGCAAACACTCCAGTTAGGATTCCCTGCATCACTTGTGGGGCAGAAACAGGTAGACCCTCAGAGCTCACTGGCCAGCTGTCCAAGCCTGTGAGCTCTGGGATCAGTGGGAAACCTTGTCTCAAACACTAAAGGGAGAGCAATGGGGGAGGACACTCATCATCCAGCCCTAACTTCCACACTCCAATATACTTGCATGCATGCCCATACATGTTCACGCGCGTGCACACACGCACACACACACACACACACACACACACACACACACACACACACACACACCAGGAGTAGTCTCATCTTGAATTGTTAATTGCTGGGATAGGGTTTTTCACAAATATCTCTTGCATTTAGAAACAAAACTGTCATTCATTTTCCTAAAAACTGCCAACAGTATGAATGGAATCAACACTGAAACCACAATTGCTTTCCCTCCTCTCTCGATTGCTGTTAATATGGAATGGGCCAACTGTGGAGGATCTTCAGCTGGGCTAAATTTATATTTGTTCAGGTGCCACTGGAAGGTGCTTTCTGTGTCTCTCCTCTGATCAATGCACTCATTAAAAGACTGTGGCATGGTGAAGGACTCACCCCCACCCTTATCACCCTGGGGCTTCCTCTCTCCCGAGGTGCTAAGAATAGCACACCAAGGGCTCTTTCTTGCCTCCTCATACAGAGGCCTGCTTTTTCTCTCTACCCATACTGTAAAAGCGACTCTGTTAGCCAGATTAATTTTATCCTGGAGTCTTGAGGGCTGAGCGAGGGAAGAGGGAGACCAGAAGGTATTCTGAAAGATCACTGATGGATTCATCCCCAAACAGATGGAAGTTTGACTGGCAGCTGTGTCTGTTTTGCTTTGCTTGGAAGGCGTGTTTGGACACTTGAAATCAAAGAAGGCTTTTAACTTTTACCTAACTGCTTTCTTTTTCCCTAAACAGCACATTTTTGCTTTTTGCTCATTGCCTTCCTGAGCCCATCCTTACTTGCGAGGAGTTTTACAGTTCCAAGCAGGCTGTGGATGTCTTTGTTTGTTTTCATAAAGTGATTTCATCTTAAGTGCTTTCCATTTGCCTGCCTCCTTGTAGGAAGCATAGTGTCTGCCTGACTTTAAGCTGTAGAGGTTCTTGATCATTTTTATTAGATGATCGCCCTTTTGGTTGTGATTAGTCTAAAATGGCAGTAAATCTCTCCATGCCTGCTACTATTTCTTCTGTCAAGGTGTTAGTTTATAATGGAATTTCATGGACTCGTTCACCGATACAACAACCCCCTGATGTGCCATCTACTTTAGTTCGTGGATTTTCTCTTAGACAGATTGACCCATCAACCACACATCTGTATAGAAGTGTTCCAGGCAGTTTGAGCTTTGCCAGTATCAGGCAGTAACTATGCAGCTGCACGATTAGGTTTTCTTCACTTTTGTACACTTGAAGCATTTGCACAGGGAAAGATGACCAGCTTCAAAACCTGCGGTATCCACTAAGGACAGAGACGACATTCTTTGACATTAAACCCCTGTTAGGATCCCAGTTCCCAGCTCTGGATATCTGGATGCCAGCATGGTATGCATGGCATTCGTGCTTTTGCTGTCATCCATTAACTCTTTTGTAGTAAGCAGTTTCTGAAGCCTGGGATAGCTTTGGGCCCAGAAGGTAGACATCCACCCTGAAGTGGGGGTCTCAGAATTTTACTAAAGATGCAATCTGGCAGAACCTGTCAGCTATACTAAAGCTGGGGGCAGGGGTTAGGGGGCCTTGGGCAACTGTTTCTCATACTAAGTTGAAATGAGGCTAGAAAAGAGCCTAAAATATTTGTTTGTAATGATATAGGCAAGAAAAATTATTCTTTTTATACTATCAAATATAAACTTTGACCAAAATATTGCTGAATCTCCATTTGGTCAAAATAATAGTTGAAGTGCCCTGTGTATTCTTTTGCACAAAATGCCTGATAGGTTCTCTCTGTTATGCCACCATTCCATTTTACAGACAAAACAATCTAGGATTGGTGGCAAGTGGTGGACTTGGAACATAAACCCTTGTTTTTCTAATTGCAGAATCCATTAGCCTAACTATAAGCTGATCACTGGTCATTTGAGCTGAGAAAACCAGAAGAATGCATTTTTTAAAATATAATTTCTTCTTTTGCAAAGAAAAGAAGTGGAAGGCTTAAAGCAGTTGAGTTACCAGATCCCACTCATATAGTGATGGATGGACCATGAAATCTAGGCTCCCTAGAAGATTTAAATGACGTATCGCATGCAACCTTTTAGCAGGGGAGGGAGACTTAATTCCTCTTCTCTTCACTGAGGAACTGGTCATAGAATCTGTTTCCAAAGAACATGTATGAAAACAGAAAAGAGTCGCTACACACAGGGGTGAGATGGCCAGAACTGTCAATTGGACACAACCTAGAGCCAGGTAGGAGGAGAGTCTCAATGGGAGGCTGTTTAGAGAGAGGTGTCTGTAAGCATATCTCTAGGAGACTGTCTCAATTGTGATATATGATGTGGGAAGACCCAGTCCATTGTGGGCAGCATCATTCCCTGAGCTTGGGTCCTGGAGTGCATAAATATAGATGGGTCTGAGCATAAGGAGGCATGCACACATTCATTTCTCTCTTTTCTGGACTGTGGTGGTGATACAACTGGCTGCCTTGAGTTCTCCATAAGACAGGACTATAACCTTGGGTTGTGAGCAAAAACAAACTCTTTACCCCCTGAACTACTTTTTGTCAGGGTATTTTATCACTACAATAGTGAAAAACATAGGAGTAGAAAAAATTAGTCAGAAGACACCTTGGCCAAGTGTGTGAGTAATACTGCTTCAAATATCCCTAATACCACATAACCAAGGAGCCCACTGCATGGGACATTCACCTCAAAAATCTGTTGCCTCAATCTGATGAGAGAAGTCCAAACAGCAGACCATTCCATAGAATGTCTAAGGTCCTCAAAACTATCTAGAATATGAAAGAGAAAGAAAAGCCAAGAAAATCTCATCTGAGTGTGGTGGCAAAGAGAAGCAGAAGAGAAGGAATTTAAGGCCTGCCTTCACCACACAGTGAGTTCAAAGATAACATGGTGAACTTAGTGAGACCCTGTCTGAAAACTAAAAGCAAGGCTGGTAAGATGGCCCCATGGGTAAGGGTGCTTGCTGCCAAGCCTGATGATCTAAGTTTTATTCCAAGACCCACATGGTAGAAAGAGAGAAAAGACTCCCACAAGTTGGCCCTTGACCTCCACACCATAGCACAGATATGCACACACTCATAAATGAATAAACAATAAAATGTAAACCAAAAGCAACAAAAGAACTGGAGATAAAACAGAGTGGCAGAGCACACAGCTGGCATACAAGAGCACTTCAATTCAACCCTCAGTACTTAGAAATAAAAGAGGCTCAGCTCAGTAAGAACTAAAGTCATGACAACAGTGCAGTGGGCTGTGGGCTTTCCTGAGATGAAGGGAACACTACCAAGGAAACAGGTAACATTCCATCCCAGTGCTGTCCAGCTCTCTGCCTGTTAATGTTTCAGAATTTCTTGGTACTGGTACTTGCCACATGGTTATTATGTAAGCTGTTAAACTTAGGAGTCGGGAGATGGACACACGAGGGCTCACCATAGAATCTTTCCAAGTCTCTGCAAACATAAAAATGCTCCCCCAAAAGCACTTCAAACAATATAAAAGTATAACCAAGCTTTCTCTCTAAGCTCAAGCTGTCTGGTGGGCGTCTTATCGGTTTGTAACTCTGTTAAAAAATGAGGGCTACAAAGGGGTATTTGGGAGCCGCTTTCTCTCTAAACAGCTTGTGGTGATTATCCTTAAAGCCTGAGCCTTTGTGAACATCATGGTCTATGAGCACTACAAGCTTCTCAAAACTGGCTGCAAACACACAACATTGTGCCTGTTCCAATGGACAGCCTGGGGTTTCATGTGGCCACTTGTTTAAGGACAATGGTCCCAGGTTGCTTTTAGGTCTTTATTTATTTATTTATTTATTGTATAGGGGCAACAATGCTGCAGCTGTGCCTCTGTGAAAGAGATGATATTCTTTCCATTTGAAACAGGAAAAAAAAAGGAGCAGTTAAAAATACACATTGGTGCATACTGCAATTATCATGCAGAGTAGATGCAGGAACAGTGACACTAACTAAGGGGATCTCAGCAGCTGCCTGCTAATTGAAAGGCATCCTCAGCATTACACGGAGGTGTCCAACACTAATTGCTAATTTTGTGTGTCTGCCTGATGGCAGGCAATGTATAGGGTAGGAGCAGAGCCTGCTTTCTTCCTCATGGCCAGGGAGGGTTTGTCCTCAGTAAGGTGTGTGCTAGGGAGGAGATAAGACAACATGATCAAGGCTGCATTCACGTGGTGCATGCCTTTGATTCACTGGGGTCATCCGACAGGAGATGGATGGCTTAATGAAAACTGGCAACTGATGGTTATTAAAGCGATGTTGACGTTAATGGGAAATGAAGCACATGCCAGATGGCGCTCAGCACTTGACAATGTCTTTAATTCTCTGACCCACCTGCTGGACATAGTGTCATACACCTTCTAGGACCGCGCTGCAGAGCTGGGAAGTACCTCGCAAGCTCTTGCTGCAACGGCCTTCCTCTCCAAACCTGCTCTGCATCACAAGGGAACCTCACAAATAGGCTGCATGTCATGTCACACTGTGTCACACTCCAAATGCTTGGGCAACTCATTCGTTTATTGGGGCTAACGGTGCTTGCTGATAATCATGATGACCTGAGTTCAGTGCCCAGAATCTACATGGTAGAGGAGAGCTCTACATGTGTGCCATGGCATGCTTCTGAGTGCAGTGCACACACACATACACACACACACACACACACACACACACACACACACACACACAGATAAATAGATGATAGATGGTAGGTAGGTAGGTAGATAGATAGATAGATAGATAGATAGATAGATAGATAGATAGAATAAGAACAACAGCAAGGTGTCTCTTTGCTCATTGCCACAGAGGCATACATGTAATTTTTAATAATCTGTTTTAGGTTTGGTTGGTTGGTTGGTTAGTTGGTGGGTTTGCTTATGTTTAGTTTAGAGACAGGGTCTCACTTTGTAGTTGTGGCTGGGTTAGAACTTGCAATGGAGGCTTGAACACACAAAGATCTGCCTGCCTCTGAATTCCGAGTACTGGCATTAAAAACATGTACCACCTACATCCAATTTTCAAAAAATCAATTCTTGTTTATACCTCATTCCAAAAAAGAACTTTATGTTCTATGGAACCTCAGAAAAACTAGATGGAAAACCAGACATATCCTCCAAGGCATCCCACGTGGGGGTCTCAGTGCTTCCTGCCTGGAGGAGTAAAAGCAGAAGAGAGGAGGGGATGTAAGATAGGAGGGCATACAGGATGAATAAGAGGAGGGAGGAAAAAGGGAAAGAGAGATGAATGGGCAGTGGGAAATCAGAGAAGAGAAAAGAGAGGATGTGAAAGAAAGAGTGGAAGACTAGGGAAAGGAAAGAGGGGAGTAGAAAGAAAAGGAAAGGGTGGGAGTGAGAAAGAAGATGAAAGAGGGCAAGAAGTAGAATGAGGCAAAAAAATAATAGATCTGATGTAAAGAAGAACTGACATATAGAAGACTCCAGGGTGGGAGGGGATAGACCATCTGCATCTTACCTGTTCCTCCCGCCAGGTCCAGCATCTAGATCCGTGTTCTGTTCTATAATGCTGTCTTTTCTGGCCCCTAAAGCCCAACTCAGTTTCTCTGTGTTCATGGATATGAAAGTGGTCTTACTCTTAGTGGCCCGGAAGGGCCAGTCTTAAGCTCTTCTCACTTTTTGTACTCACAAATGCTGTGGTCAGTTTGGTGGATGACACACAGATACATTTGTCTAGAGAAGTAGGTGGTTCATAGGGTGAGCAAAGACTTGGACATTACAATAGACTACCTGCATTGCCTGGGTGAGACATGGAGGCCTATAAAGAAGTCTCCAGAAAACACAATGTGACATGAAGGACTGTGGTAGCTAAGAATAGGGTCAAAGGAGGCTTTTATTTCTGTGAGAGACAAAAAAAAATACATCATAGCAGCCTTTAGAAACCATGAGACAGGGACCAAAGCCATGGTACTCCAGACAAGGTGAGTGGCACTTAGGAGGGATGCTGAAGTCTGGGGAGAAAGCGCCTCATGGAGGACATTGAGAAGTTTGGATACAAGAGGAGCATAATTTCCTCTTCTGTCTCTTGAGTAAAGACAACAGGGTCTTCTTGTTTTTCTGGTGCCCAGACACAGAAGAACCATGTTGGCATGAGGAAGTAATGAGGAGATTGTCGCAGAAAGGTACAGAAGATTGTGGATGAAAAGGTCCAAGGACTGGTTCTGTGAAGACAGATGTATGGTGCAGATTAATCTGAGAAGAAAAGCAAGAAAAGGCACAAGTTGGGGGTGGGATTTCTGTCTCCATCCCTGAAGTAGAGACTGATGAGCGAAGGAGAAGTGGTCATCCCAACACATAAGATAACAAGGTTGGTTCACTTTTTTATTCACAGCTGGAAATGTTCCCCTGATCATATGACCCCATTACTCTTGGACCTGTGGTGAGGAACTGCTTCACGGTACAAGTGTATCACCAAGAAGCAAAGTAGCTAACCACAACCTACACATATCTGTCCTTATACCTAAAGGTAAGTATAGTCTCAGCCCCTCATCAAGGAAACTTTGCTTTGCAACAGCTGGAGATCATTACAGAAAAATACAACTGACATGCAGAGTTGTGGAGCCCAGACCTAATGGATACGTTTCCAAAACACTCCTACACTGAAGGCTCAAGGAACGTTGTGGAAGAAGTAGAAAGATTGTAAGAGATGGAGGGTCAGGAAGCTTGTTATGAGACTCTACATCCATAAAGTCTCATTAACATGATTGCCCAAAAGCTGAGCTGAAAGAAGATGACACCAGTGGACATGCCAACATGCATTGGGAAAAGTCCACAAGACCTCAACACTACATAAGAACTATAGGCAACTGAGTAAAGCTGGGAGATGTAAGATGGCCATCCCAAGGGAAGAAGAATACACACCAACTGGTTGTCCAGTGCCAAACAGGCAACCTTAAAAACACACATACAAGTAACATCATATTGACTCAACAGATTATGTTTAGGAAAAAGTGTGTGTGTGTGTGTGTGAGTGTGAGAGAGAGAGAGAGAGAGAGAGAGAGAGAGAGAGAGAGAGAGAGCACGCACAATAATAATTAGTGGAGGGAAAGGTCATTAATTTGAAAGAGAGCAGGGAGGAGCATATTAGACAACTGACTGAAGGAAAGGGAAAGGAAAAACGTAAGTTTATTATTATCTCAAAAATAAGTTATAAAAAAAAAAAAAGAAAGAAAGAGAAAGGGGCTAAGATCTTAACAATCCCTTCCAGAACCTTCCAGTGACCTAAGGACCTCACACCAGACCCATCTCCTAAAGACCTTATCATTTCCCAGTAAAAAAGACTCTGGGGTGAAGACTTTAGCAAGCGCATGGGCTTGAGGAGGCACTCCTCAAGGAAGTGGCATACCACTTCCATTTCTCCACTTGTGGAGAACAGTCAGGACCTCTTGGCTTCCCACATGAAGTAGGCCATTGTAAATTTTCTACCACCCTGAGACTATGCTCTCCCATGCTTTAATGCATCAAAAGAAGGCTTGCAATCAGCTGGCCTTCCCTGGAGCCGTGGTAGATAGAAATACTAGACATCCGTCTTTGTTGTCCCAAGCCACATTATAGTATGGAAGTAGACATGAGTCACTGTGCCTCACATTTATAACCTCCCCTTTGATCTCAGTTACCTGGGCCATAGACATTTACCAGACACCTTGGCATACTTTACATTCTCAGAGTTCTACCTAGAAACTACATAGCATCGTGGTATCTTCCTAGGCCTGGAAAAGCACCACTTCCTATGTTCTCCTGTCATGTACAAACATAAGGGGCACATAGTAGGGAGAGCAAATCAGGATTCCATCAAGTGAAAGGGGGAGATGGGAACTGAGAGCTTTTAGCCATTCCTGATGAGAATCCCAGGCAGCGTCCGATGTACATCTCATGTGGTCCTCGCTGGATGTGGTCTGAGTGTACACAGGAGCATCCTCCTGACACAGCCTCACATTGACTTTGCTTCTTCCCACTTCCTCACTTCTACTCCTTAAGTCCCATGCCAAGTAGGCCTTAGGAGTATAGTAGCCTTTTCTAACTCTGCCTTCAGTAGACTGTAGCTGGGGCCCTCTCTGCAACTATCTGTGCCATCTTATTCTGGGTCAAAGTTGACTCAATATCTTTTGAACTGGTGACAGAAATTTTCTATACCACTGCAACCAGATCAATGCACGTGGGTGAGAAGATGTTAATAAACTTTGGAGGACCTCTAGGCCTCCAAAGAAGAAGTTCTTGAACTGGACACCGTGGACACTAACTAGCTGGACATTAACTGCACAATTGATTATTTTGCTACATTAGGTATGAAAAAAAATCATTCAGATTTTGGTTATCTCTGGCCTGTCTTTATTACAGTAGCAATGTTTTACTAATACATGCATTATATTTTTTATTTTAAATGCATAATAATATTTTATGAAATAAGTATTTTTAATTTTATTTTTATTTGATCAATATATTTTATATCAAGACATCCAACATTTTACTCAAAAACTTCAACTGCACTCACTCATTTTCTGCATAAAGTCTATATCTCAGAATTATGTATTTGTCTCTTTTAAGTAACTTAATGGCCCCTTTGTCATCTAGGGAGAGGCACTGTATTACCCATCACATAAATCAAATCCACTATCCAGACTTGTGAAAAACACATCTAAAGGGCAAAGAGTCTGAGCAAGAAAGAAGAAAATAAAAAGTAAATTACTGAGAAGGTCAGAGCCAAAACTGAGAGGAAAAGGAGTCAAAAACAGTTGTGGTCCACCTACATCTCTGTGCATTGTGGGGTGGTTGGAAGATCAGGGCATCCGCAAGCACCATTGCAGTTGACCATTCCATTCAAGACTTTTCTTACCACAGAGAAATCATGTAAAAGAGGCAACTTAAGAGCAGACTTTATTCCTACTCATGGTTTAAGAACAATCCAATGTTCCTGATTGTTAAATATAGGAAACGGTAGGAATGTTAGGATTCTGCTTCAATCCACCTACCTGTGATGTCACCGCTTACCTGCCAAGGGGGTGGGCCATATAAAAAAAATAGGACACTCCACGTGGCACACTCTCTCTACCTCTCTACCTCTCTCCTCTCTATCTCTCTACTTTTCCATCTCTCTAGCTCCTCTCTACATTTCACTACTTCTCTCTCTCTCTCTCTTTCTTTCTCTCTCTTTCTCTCTCTCTCTCTCTTTCTCTCTCTCTCTCTCTCTCTTTCTCTCTCTCTCTCTCTCTCTCTCTCTCTCTCTCTCTCTGTGTTTGTAGATGGTTCCTATATCTCACTATTAAACCTCTTAAGTGGAAAAATAAAAGGCAATATTACCCCTTCAAACCATAGCAAATTCTCTTGGAACTATTTGGAAACTGAAGCCTTTTCCACTGCTTGTGAGTCCCAAGCTCCTTGTGCCTGAAGGAGGAAATGATGTCTAGGATGCAAGTCAGACTGTACAAGTAGAGACAGTCACAGACATTATGGGCAGCTATGGCACCTAGATGCTATGGAGAGCCAAGGGGAATAACAGGTCTTCCGTGTGCATCTGGAGGATGTCTGCTCCAAGATGCCTCCTGCCAAAAGCAGCTGCCAAGGTTCCCTGGTTTCTTCCTCCTTCCAAATCATCAGCAGAGCATCTGCTCACAGATCCAATCCTCTGGGACTTCCACATTCAGACTGGAGTTGAAATAAGAGGAACCTTCATGCAGGGAAAGAAAATCTATTTTCCCCCTTATTTGGTATCTGGATATATCTTGGTAATAACTGAGGGGCAAGGACATTCAGGAAACTGGGTTCATTTCTAGGATCTAGCCTGTGCATTTCCCCAAGATTCAGAATAAGGAAAGAAAAATAATGTCACCTGTTTTCTAAACCCTTTGAGCTCCAGAAGGAGAGAGAGATACTTAGAACCTAGTCCTGGCATTGGCCACCCAATGGCCATGTGACTTTGAAAGTGTTTGTACAAGTATGTGTACAAAACACATACCTAAACATAATAAAGGCTATATACAGCAAGCAACTAGCCAACATCAAATTAAATGGAGAGATACTCAAGGAAATTCCTCTAAAACCAGGAACCAGGCAAGGCTGCCCATTTTCTCCATATCTCTTCAATATAGTTCTTGAAGTTCTAGCAAGAGCAATAAGACAACAAAAGGAGATCAAGGGGATCCAAATGGGAAAGGAGGAAGGCAAATTATCCCTATTTGCAGATGATATGATAGTGTACATAAGTGACCGCCAATATTCCACCAGAGAACTCCTATAGCTGATAAACACCTTCAGCAAAATAGCTGGATACAAAATTAACTCAAAAAAGTTAGTAGCCTTCCTATATATAAATGACAATCATGCATAGGAAGAAATTGGGAAAACTTCACCCTTCATGATAGCCACAAGCAATATAAAATATCTAGGAGTAATTCTAACCAAGCAAGTGAAAGACTTGTTTGAGAAAAAAAAACTTCAAATCTTTTTAAGGAGATTGAAGATGACATCAGAAGATGGAGCAATCTCTCTTGTTCGTAGATCGGGAGAATTAACATACCAAGAATGGCCATCTTAGCATAAGAGATTTACAGATTCAATGCAATCCTTATCAAAGTACCTACACAATTTTTTAAAAGCATGGAAAGATCAATTCTCAACTTCATATGGTAAAACAAAAAAAACAGAATACCTAAAACAAATCCTGTACAATAAAAGATCCTCCGAAGGAATCTCCATACCTGATTTCAAACTGCACTATAGAGCAACAGTAATTAAAACAGCATGGCACTGGCATAGCAATAGGCTGGTTGATCAATGGACTCAAATCAAAGGCCCAGAAATAAATCCACACACATATGGTCATCTGATTTTTGACAAAGAAGCCAACTCTATTCAATGGAAAAAGGACAGCATCTTAAACAAATGGTGCTGGTCTAACTGGATGTCTACATGTAGAGAAATGCAAGTAGACCCATGTTTATCACCACGCACAAAACTCAAGTTCAAGTGGATTAAAGACCTCAACATAAAACCAGAGACACTAAATATGTTAGAGGAAAACGTAGGGAGGAGCCTGGAACACATTGGCACAGGAGACAATTTCCTGAACCAAACTCCAATAGCCCAGGCCTTAAGGTCAACAATTAATAAATGGGACCTCATGAGGCTGAGAAGCTTCTGCAAGGCAGAAGACACTGTCAACAGAACAAAGCAACAGCCTACAGACTGGGAAAAGATCTTCACCAACCCTATAGCTGACAAAGGTCTAATATCCAAAATATGTAAAGAGCTTAAGAAATTAAACACCACCAAACCAAATAACCCAATTAAGAAATGGGGCTCAGAATTAAACAGAGAATTCTCAACAGAGGAATATCAAGTGGCTGAGAAACACTTAAAGAAATGATCAATGTCCTTAGTCATCAGAGAAATGCAAATCAAAATGACTCTGAGATTCCATCTTACACCCATCAGAATGGCTAAGATCAAAAACTCAAGTGACAACACATACTGGTGAGGATGTGGAGAAAGGGGAACACTCCTTCATGGTGGTGGGAGTGCAAACTTATACAACCACTTTGGAAATCAATCTGGCACTTTCTCAGAAAACTGGGAATAGGGCTTCCACAAGACCAAGCTATTCCACTCCTTGGAATATACCCAGAAGATGCTCTATCACACAACAAGGACATATGCTCAACCATGTTCATAACAGCCTTATTCTTAATAGCCATGACCTAGAAACAACCTAGCTGTCCCTCAGTTGAAGAATGGAAAAAGAAACTATGGTCAATTTACAGCTATTAAAAACAAGGAAATTCCAAATTTTGCGGACAAATGGATGGAACTATAAATGATCATACTGAGTGAGTTAACCCAGACCCAGAAAGACTCACATGGTATATACTCACTTATACTTGGACACTAGCCCAAACATGATGTCCCATGAAAATCTTCACTTACCAGGAGATTGGGTTAGATGCACAGACTTCCTACTGGGAGTCTAAGTGAGAGAAGTATAGGAGAATGGGGAAATAGAAGGATCCAGATGGTCCTAGCAACCTACAAGAAGAACATCATGACTGGCTGATCTGCTGGACCCAGGGTGGTCTGGTCAAACTACTGCACCAACCAAGAACAATACATGCAGTAAACATTGAACCCCTACTCAGATCTAGCCAATGGACAAGACATTCTCCACAGTTGTATGAAGAGCAGGGACTGACTCTGACATGAATTCTGTTGCCCCATATTTGACCACTTTCCCTTGGTGAGGAGGCCTGGTGGCACTCAGAGAAAGGATAAGCAGGCTGCCAAGATGAGATTTGATAGGTTATGACCATGTGATGGGGGAGGAGGTCCCCTTATGTCACAGACCTAATGGAGGGGAATATGGTAAAAAAAGGGAGGAAGGGAGGAATGGGAGGATAAAAGTGAGGGGGAAACAATTGAGTTGTAATTTTAATAAATTAATTAAATAAAAACAAGAAAGAAAGAGTTTGTTCTCAATCACAAAGTCCAAAACGAAATAGAAGGTGAATAAAAGCTACAAAAATGCCCTTCACCTCTCTGTAACTGAGGTCCTTTCATAGATTCCAAGATGCAGGCCATATTCACATCACTGCAGGGACTTTGAAAAGGCATAATAAATCATCCTCGGCATATGGAAACCACTCAACTCATCTCCCAATAGAGGAGAAGTCTTTGAAGGCAGGTGCCAGACAACTTTGGTCTCCTTCCTATTACTTGCAGGAGTCAACACATGTGGTAGATGCTTCAGCTAGTTCTCTGTGACTGTGCTTATACAGCCAACCTCTGTAGGCTTAAGTGTTCTCAACTCAGGCTGTCTTTATCAGTATCTCTTGTTCTTTCACCATTTCAGAGTTTTTTTCTTACTCTATCCCAAGCATTGTTACAACACATTGAGCCAAAGACTCATCACTAAGTGGGATGTGCTCATTTTATAAAGGAGTCCACTGAGGCACACCAAGCTCAGTGCCTTTTCCTGTGGCCACCCATTTAGTGAGGGGTGGGACTAAAGCCCATATGAATGGCCATAGAGCCAGGTTGCAGCCTTTCACCACCATTCAGTCACTCAGGGGATGCAGGGCTTGGTGAGTATAAAAAGGGAAAAGAAGTGGGGTGGGCAGGAGGGAGGAACAGGGGGACAAATGAGGAGGAAGGGGAGGAGGAGGTTCTATACTCACTTTCTAGAAGCTTCCTTCTGACTATGCTTCTTCCTTTTCCTTAAAGCCAACCATGGTTTCTCTTTGAGATATCTCTTTAATGAGGCAGCTATGATTTCAGCAGAATGTACTTCTATTATTCTTCCCAAACAAAAGCCTAAGGACAGAGGGCACAAAATGTGCCACCTTCTTAATACACATGTATGGTGAGAGAAAAGGAAGATCTGAGGCCCAGGGCAGTGCAATAAACCCAGGTGTGGCTGAAGCAAGGTCTCCACCATGGCCTCTGCTCAACTGCATCCACCAAACCCCTCATGCCCACAGCTGAAGGCCTGCTCTACCACTGTGAAACTGCACTCCACCCCAGCAGCAGATTCTAATTCCACCTTCCTGGGGTTTTCATTTCAGCAGTAAATCTTCTCAAATGACTATTGTTCCAGAAGCATTTTCAAAGAGGAAATGAAAACCGTGATCACTGGGGTGAAGAAGCGAATGCATTTTATTCGGTTGTAGAAATAAAGCACTCAGAATCACTCTCACCAAGGAAGTGTTCTCCTGAAGCACTGGGTCTGGGCTTCTGCATCTCCCAGCATCTTGGCCGAGGGCTGCAGATCATCTAGTTCCTTGCTGATTGCTGGCTGCCCTTGGGCCAGATCTCTCTTTGACAGAAAGCCCCCCCTAGAAGAGCTGGCATTCTGCATAGAATTTCCTTTCCAATCTGTCAGAGGGTGACACTGCTTAGTGACTCATGGATGGTTGTGACTGAGAGGCCCACATGGCAAACAAGTCCACTGAGAGACTGGGGTCTGCAGGGCACCTATGATAGCTTGCTCTGTTAAAATCAAAATGGGTCTGTAGAATGGATATATGCTACAGACACAGAGTGGGCCAATACTGGCACCATGTGATGATTTACATGCTGCCCAGCAAAGAAATCTGTCTCCTCACTCAGTGGTTATAGAAGAGAAATAAGACAAACACAGCATGCAAACAAGTGACCCAAGCTTAGACCATGGAGATTTTTCTGACTGCTTTAGACATGACCATATACTAGCTCTTGTGGCTGTTAGATCCATTATATAGGGAGACTCAGAGAAATGTCAAAGGGAGAGTACTGGGGGAGACCATAAACATAATTCTTCAATCGTGATTCATGATAGCCAAGGGCCTCAAGTGTTTGGCATACACATTAGTGCTATGTACCCCAAGGACCCTTGTGCTTCCACTGTGGCTCAAATGTTAAATGCCCCCCATAGGCTCATGTGTTTGAAAGCTTGGTGGACATTCTGAAACCTTTAGAAGGTGAGGCCTCAGTGAAGGAAGGGGGTTCATTGAGGCTGGGCTTTGAGGTTTTAACAGCCCAAACCATTTCCTGTTCACTTCCTGCCTGTTGAATGTAGAAGTAATCCAACCAGGAGCTTCCCGCTCCTGCAGCCATACTTTCCCTTCCTGCTTTTCCCTCCTGTGTCTTTCTCCACCATAAAGAAATTATACTCTTGAACTGTAAGTCAGAATAAACCCTTCCTTCCCTAAACTGCTTCTGTTTGGGTATTTTGTCACAGCAATAAGAAACCTGTCTTAGTTATTGCTCTGTTGTTTTGAAAGAGACACCATGACCAAGGCAACTTATAGAATAAAGTGTTTAGTTCGGGGCTTGCTTACAGTTTCAGATGGTTGGTCCATGATCATCATGGCAGGAAGCATGGGGACAGGCAGTAACTAAGAGCTCATGTCTGATCTATACGTTACAGGGAGAGAGAGAAAGAGAGAGAGGGAGAGAGAGAGAAGAGGGAGGCTGGTCTTTTGAAACCTTGAAACACACCACAGCCACACACCTCGTCCAATAAGGCCACACCTCCTAATCCTTCCTCAAAAGTTCCACTAACTGGGAACCAAGCATTCAAACATACAAACCTGTGGGGGTCATTCTCATTCAAACCACCACAGTCGCTATGCACTTTCCATCGCATGGAGGAGGCAAAGGAGCCTATAGGTTCTAATAACAGGAAAGTGATTGTATCCCTTGTCCCCAGAGTGAGTGAGTGAGGGAGTTTGTTAGTTAGTCAGTTTATTTGTTTATTCACTTTACATCTTGATCATAGCCACTTCCCTCCTCTCCTCCAAGTCCCACCCTCCCCCCTTCTTCCCCTTACTCCCCACCTTTACTCCTCAGAAAAGGGAAGCCCCCCCCCATTACCAACCCACACCAGCACATCAAGTCACATCAGGACTGAGCACATCCTCTTCCCCTGTTGCCTGGTGAAGCAGCCCTGCCAGGGGAAAGTGATAAAAAAAAAAAAAAAAAAAAAAAAAAAAAAAAAAAGCAGGCAATAGGGTCTAGGACAGAGAAAGCCCCTGTTCCTCTTTCTAGGAGACCCCTTGAAGACTAAGTTGCCCACTGGCTACATCTCTGTGGGTCCCTAGGTCCAGTCCATGCATGGTCCTTGGCTGGTGCTTCAGTCTCCACAAGCACTCGTGGGCCCTGGTTATTTGACTCTGTTGGTCTTCTTGTGAGGCTCAAGAAAATAGCATCCTGAGTGAGGTAACCCAGACGCAGAAAGACACATAGGGTATGTACTCACTTATAAGTGGATTTTAGCCATATAGTACAGGATAACCATACTGCAATTCACAGACAACACCCCCCAAAAGATAAGTAATGAGGACTGAGGAAGGCTGCTTAAATCTCACTCAGAAGGGGAAATAGAATAGACGGTGGAAGATGTTGAATCAAGGGAACAGGGTAGGAGAGGGAGTAGGGAAGGAAATGAGGGTGCAGATCAGATGTGGGGAGAGTAGAGAGGAGGGGCAGTAGGACAGAGGGTTTGCAGAGAGAAGAGAAATTGCAGGCAGGGGCATCTCTGCGACAAGCTGGAGACCTAGGACAGGGCAGACTTCTGGGAGGATATAGGGGTGACCCTAGCTGAGACTCCTAGTAACAGGGGTCATGGAGACTGAAGAGGCCACCCTCTAACTAGACAGGACTCCTAGTGGAAAGAGGGGGACACCAACCCACCCCCACAAAACTTTGAGCCCAAATTTACCCTGTCTACAAGATATTCATGAATAAAATTGAAACAGAGATTGAAGGAATGTCCAACCAATGCCTGGCACAACCTGAGACTCATGGGAGAAAGCCTTCCCCTATTAAGGATGCTCTGCTATGCTTCAGATGGAAGCCTAGCGTAGCTGTCCCCTGAGAGGCTCTACCCAGCAGTGGATGGAAACAGATGCTGAGACTCACAGCCAAATACTGGACAGAGCTTCGGGTGTCTTATGGAAAAGTGGGGAGAAGGACCCAGAGTTTATTTTTTTCTTAACAATTATATTTTATTATGAACTTATTAAATGAGCATACCTCCCTTTTAGCCCAACTAGCATAAACCTGAGGAAAAGAAGATTAAAGAACATAAAAATGAAATCTTCTGGGAACGACTCTCCTGGCACCATCAGCAAGATTTCTTCTGCTGCAGCCTGGAGTAACTAGAACCCAGAATGTCAGCCAGAGCCCAGAGCAGGAGCCGAAGCCCAGAGCCCAGAAGCCTTCACTGGAGCAGTTCCCTAGAGTTTATTTTTAAGGGATATCATTAGCCCCTTTTCCCAGATTATAGAATTGAAGGGACTTGTCCGTGGTCTCCTGTGAGCCAGTCAGTGACAGAAAATACACTGTATTAGACCTAGGCTACCTCTATAGGCCGTCACATCAGTGTCTTTTTACCATCATTCACACAGCCTATGTACAAGGCCCTAAAACCTCCCCAAACCAAGAGTGGCTGAGAGAAAGCTGCCACTAGAAGTCAGCAAACTGCTGAGATCTATCCTGAAGCTCTATTTCCACGTGGCAGTGGAGAGCCTGGGTGTGATTGAAGGACAATGGGTCCAGGAGAAGAGGTACATGACATAGTCAAAGGGTGTAGGGGAAATTTAGGGATCTGAGAAGACTATGGGGAGGTCACAAATCATGATGACCTTGAAGGGCTTGGCCAGGAATCATACACAGAAAGAGCCTGGTTAAGTGAGCACTGTGGGCAAACTGGAGTGAGCCATCAAGGCTATCCATCAAAAATTAATGAACGGAGGGCTGTAGAGATGGCTCAGTGGTTAAGAGCACTGGCTGCTCTTCCAGAAGACAGGGGTTCAATTCCCAGGGATCACATGGCTACACACAACTGTCTGTAACTCAAGTTCCAGGGGATCTGACACCCTCACACATGCATACATACATCAGGCAAGCTGTCAATGCACATAAAATCAAAATAAATCATTAAAATAAAATAATGAGTGATTAGGAGAATGCTACAGACTCAGTGCCAGAACTGGAGCCCTCAAGGGTTCACCTTGTGGCCAATGGATGACTTCTGCTTAAATGTACAGCACAAGAGACCCACATCTGAAGAGTGGTGACTTGGGATAGCAAGCAAGGCCATCCAGAGTAGTTAGCTCTCAGTCTCTGTGAAACAAATATCTGGAAGAAACACGTTACGGGATTAATGATGGTTTGGGGCTGATGGTTTGACCCCAGAAGTAGAGGTCAGAGGCATGATCACGAGTCAAGCAATCAGCTATCTAGAAGCGGGAAGCTAGAAACATACTGCTAGAAGGAACACAGCCCTACAGACATCTTCATTTTATACTTACCTGCAGAGCTCATAAGTGTGAATTTGTGCCCCTTAAACTGCTATACTTGTGGTAATGTGCCACAGAAGCAAGAAAAGACCCTGACTTTGGCCACCAGTTGGGCAGCTTCAGGGATCATCTCAGGCGTCAGTCCCATTGCCCTCAACATTGCTGGAGATTTCAAGAAGCTTTCAGCTAATAACCAAGAGAAGTTAATGAACAATGAATGGTCTGTTTACAAAACTCAGAGTTCTGCTCTCCTTCTGACCTATTTTCTCCCCTTCCACACACCATCTCCAAAGAGCAGCACTCTAGTAAATTCTCAACAACTTTTGTTGACACAAAGGCCAATTGAGAAAAAATTTAAATGTTTACAAGTTATGTTTTTCTGCCAAAAATAAAAATAGCTTTACCGGGCCCCAAGCATATAATATATGTTTGTACAACACAGGTAACTATTAGAACTAAGTAACACCTGGGGAAAATGTGCACTTTCAGCATCTAAATTAGCATTTGGAATAATCGTGATGGAACGTTGGAGAGGCAGCTTTCTTAGCTTTTTGTTCTCAAGTTTACATATTCCGTCCAGGTCTGTAGAACATGGACATACATTTCTTGGTCCCATAAATCTTGGTCCTAGAGATTCATGAAGCTCTCAGCCCCATATAGACTTGGCATTCACTAGGCCTGTGGCTTCAGTGTCATTGCTCTGATTAATTGAGCCGTTAGCTCCCAGCAGATGCCAGGGAGCAGTTTCCCCAAAGGTTGAAGCTCTCATGGAGATTCTTTGCCCCATATAAACTGTGGTCCAGGAACCAGAGCTCTCTCCACAGTTTGTTGACAGTAAAGGGACTCCTGGAAGAGTCTAAATACATCCACCCCTATCTGTCTACCGCACATCAAAACTATTGCTTCAAAGACCAGGGGGCATTCCCATCTCTGCATCATGGCCAGTGATCCCTGCATTACCCTCTTTTGACAAACCCAAGCATCTTACTATGGAAAAAAATAAGCAAATTTAAAACGTATAAAAAGCCAGTCCCCTCTCTTTTCTAGCTCCTGTCTTAGTCAGGGTTATTACTGTGACAAAACACCATGACCAAGAAGCAAGTTGGGGAGGAAAGGGCTTATTTGGCTTCTTACACTTCCAAGTCACAATACAGCATTGGAGGAAGTCAGGACAGGAACTCAAGCAGGGCAGGAACCTGGAGACAGGAGTTGATGCAGGGGCTATAGATGGGTGCTGCTTACTGATTTGCTCTGCTTGCTTTCTTATAGAACCAAAGGCCACCAGGCCAGGGATGGCACCACCCACAATGGGATAAGCCCTCCCCCATTGATCACTAATTGAGAAAATGCCCTACAGCTAGATCTCATGGGGGCATTTCCTCAACTGAGGCTCCATCCTCTCTGAGGAATCTAACTGGTGTCAAGTTGAGACACAAAACCAGCCAGAACCACTCTCTATTAAAAACGTGTCCCTTTCCCCACTGTCTAACTGGTGACACCCACCACTTCTACTCAATTGTGCAGAATGGTCCTTCATAATCTTAAGAGCAAAATCCCATTGGAATGATGTCATCACCAGAGCATTTTGGAAACAGGATGTATTACCCTTGCAGCAACAAGTGGAGGCTTACAGCCTTGGTGGTGGAAACAGGATGCTAAGCAGATGGAAGAGGAAAATAGAAGCTTTGTGAGCACAGAAGAGCAGAGCATACAAAGAACTAAGATGGTTAACTTCAGGCCTTGGTCATTGGGTAATTTTGAAAATCTCATATCACAGATTCTAGAGGGAACTGGAAAACCCCTACTGACATCTAGATGGGAAACCTGCAGTTGAATCTGTCCCTGCTTTGGTTTACGGGCCACCCATCATGCACTGTGAGGGCCCTATTCATCCACATAGTAAGCATGCAGGTACTAGGATTATGGTTCAACATATCTACTTCTCAAGAAGATCTTAAGAGCCCACTTCAGAAAGATGGGGATTCTCTTATCGCTCTGGTCCTCTTTCCCCCCCCCCTCTCTCTCCCATGATCTCAGGAACATCAGTATAATCAGTCCCCCTTTACTCCCTGTGCCCTGAAGTGCCACCCTACCTTTGGCTCTACACTGGAGAGGAGCAGCAGATATGTGTCCCCACAAGATTCTGTCCACTTTATGTCCTTTTTACTCAGGCCTCATCCTCATCTTTCACCACCCTAGGTTACCTCCTCACCTGCTTGTAGCTAGGCTTACGAACGGATTGATAGTCACCTACAATAAGATCTTCCTTTCAAAGCTCCTCTCCCTCCATCCCTCCATCACCCCCTCAGCTCTGTGCTCCCAGGATGCTGGCAGTAAGTACTTGATTGAAACACATGGGCTGTCCCCAAGACCCCACTACCACTTATTCTAGATACTAAAATCTAGTTGGCTAAGTCCCTTCTATAAAGTACCGCAGCATTTGCGTATAACCAATGCACACCTCTCCCTCTATCAAGTCCTCTCTAAACTCCCTGTAATGACCAATATAATGCAAATGTTAAATGGGTTACTCTACTATACTGCTAGTAAATGTTGGCAATACAAAAGTGTGCACATGCTTAGTACAGCTGTATCATGCTTTCTGAAGGTTTTAGTCCATAGTTGGTTGACCCCAGAGCAGAAGCTGTGGCAATGACATTTCCAGAAGAAGCTTGTGATTATGTGTTAGGAGCAAGAGCACTGCTGAACACATGAACACACTGCAGTGCACCAAACAGCCTCTGTCCTCCAAAAAGGATGGACTCACTCAAAAATATCAGTAGTGATAAGGGCAAGAACCCTTCCTCTTCACTGTGTGTGTTCCTTGAGGATAGAAATCTCAACTGTCCAGTCAGTCCCCAGGACTCAATCCAAATCCCGAGCAGAGCCGTCTTCCACTGTGTTCCTGTGTGGCTGGTAAACAAAAGCATGAGAGAATGAATTCTCACTTTCCTGAAATCTCTGTGCACACTCTGCCACTCGCAGCAGGCACATGTCAGAATGTGCACATAAATGCACCTGCACACATGCACAGACTACAGAGGCATGCACACACACAAAGACAGGCATGAACATACATGCAAGCATGCTCACATGTTTCTGCTGGATTCTGAAATCCAGACGCCCGCCCGACTCTTGCTAGGTAGCCCCTGGCTTCTCAGAGCATCAGGTATCACTTTGCCCCACTCCAGGCAAAATGACCTCGATACCGACACCTAGGTGGAGGCGTTAAGTGCTCTCTCTGTAATTTCACTGACTAGATGCTTTTTCCTCTGTGGTTCCATTATTAAATAAGTGGCGGGCTGAAATGGAAATTGAACCTTTTGCAATTACACACACAGGAGGCAACTGGATAACAGGAACAGCAAAATGCCAATTGTGACAACGGCATAATGGCCCAGACATGTGGCAGGCAGGTCTGACTCATTAAACCCAGTAGAGGCAGTGGGTGTTGTAATGGAGTGAATGGGGCTGGAAGGGAAGGCAGAACAGGGTAAGACACCCTCCAGCTGGCAGAACGAGCTGAGACAAGCTTGTTCAAAAGGGCAGTGGTGGTTAGGGGCGAGGGGTCTGGGTCCAAAGATGCAATCTCATTCTTCAGTAACATTCCCTCCACTGGGTAGCAAAGAACCCTCTAGAACTGGGCAGCAAAATGAAGACATTACTAAATGGTGAGATGGTACTGAAGTTCTCTGTGTCAATTCCCTGGTTTTTTTTGTTTTTTGTTTTTTGTTTTTTGTTTTTTTTTTTTTTAGGGAGCTCAAAGAGAGTGCCTCCTCAGTTCAGGAGCCAAATCAAGTTCCAACTGGCCTTGTTCACTTCTGCCCTGAATCAACCAATGAGGCTTTAGAAGTTTGGCATGCCTGAGAGCACCTGGCATTCCCTTTATCCTGTTCACTGCCTGCAAGACAGTTTTGGATTGCACATTTGGCTCCCTATCGGGATGCACCCAAGTGTCTGCAGTGACCATATTCCAATCAGATAAATCTGTCTAAGGGTCCAGACTTCCGTGGGCAGAAAGCAGAGGCCAGTTGACCTCCGGTCACCTCTGCTGGGTCCTGAAGTTTGGATTTCCTTGAGATCAGCTGAATGAGGCAGTGGAGAAACTTCCAAGTTCTGGTGCATCAGAGCTGTTTCACTATAAGTCAGTCATGGCAGCTTCAAACAACAGAACCTGCTGCTGCAACTGAGTTTCTAAAATGTTCTATAGGCTAGAGTGACAGTGGTAAACAACATTTAATCGTGCGATTCAAAATAGCTCCCAGAGAAGAGCTATTAACATATTTATTGCCTGAAATGTTTATCATGTTGTAACCCTGACTATATGCATATTATATGCCTATGCTAAATTTTTACTCTGAACTCGCAGATGTAAACATTTGTTATGTGTCAGTTAAAACACACACACATAGACATACATATACATATATGCAGTTTTCAAACTATCAGCAATCAGAATGGGTATCTGTAAATAGTATTTTACCTTAGTGTATGTGATACACTTTCAACCACCTAGAACACTGCATTGAAAATATCTAATATAACCATACACCAGGCAATTCTGATTGGTCCCTCTTAGAAAAAAGGATCTTCGTACCCTCTACTTTCTTTCCCATTGCTTTTCCTCAGATCTAGCCATTCTGCAGGGCATGTGTGTTCTGGGCCTGAAAGAAGTTGGCTGCCTGCCTCTGAGGACTCTGCTGAGAACCCCTCCACCTCATCAGCCTGCGTCTTAAGAATTTCCTCAAGTGTGGCATCATCACACCCGGGCAACAGTTGAATCAAATGCATCAAAATTACTATTTCCTTATTCAGGCAGGATTTCACACAGCCTTCAATTTATTACGTGGCTAAGGGTAACCTTGAACTCCTGATCCTCCTAAATACTAGGATTATAGACATGCATGACCATGCTCTATTTTTGTGATGCTGGGGTCAAACAGAGGGCTTCCTGAATGCCAGACCAGCACTCTATTCACCGAACTGCATTTCCAGCCAGCTGAATTCATCTTCCCCTCTGGGTTTTGGAAATGAAAATAAGCCATGCCTATCCATGGTGGCTGAAGCACAACTCTAGAAACTTGAAAACTGGTGGCAGCTGCATAAGGTTGGAGCAGTGAAAATAGAAAGTGCATCCCCTGAGGACCACACCAAGAATAAGCCATAGGGAAGTCAGGCTCTGGCTCCAGCCATCCTAAGCTCCGCCACATTCCTAGCCCGGGCTCCAGACGCTGCCTCCACTCCTTCTTCATCATTTTCTCTCTTGCTTTTAAACAAGCTCCGGTTGGATTCCTTCCACCTGTGCCCCAGCCAACTCTAATTAATTCAATTTGTGAATGGGTGAGATTTACACGTTTGTCTCTCTCACCTCTAATTTCAGAGCACTGCTTCTTCAACTGTGGCCAGCCCGCCAGCCTCCCTCACAGGGGTCTCCCTCAGAAAGAACTGGGGAGAATCAGAGCTTCCAGCGCCTACGTGGAGAGCGATTTGCTCAGTTGACTCTCACCCACTGCCAGTCACCACCAGAAGCTATCTTTTCATCAACAGGCTTAAAGGTAGCCCAGCCAGGAATCCACCCTGCACTTGAGTGGGAAGATGTTGGCATCAAAGAGATCTGGTGAACAGGACTTACCGCTCTGCCTCAGGTGAACTGTACAAGTAAGTAACTAATTGCTCTAAGCCTCCATATCCTGGTCTTTAAAATGTTTGCTAATAATAGGCATCTGCCTTCTAGAACCTGAGGGAAGATCCAAGTCCATGATGTCTGTGATCTCACTTGGAAGGCCTCCTGGCACACAAAAAAACACCATATACGTGACGCCTCACATTGCAGAAAAGAATCTAGTCTCCTAGGCTTCTTAAGCTAATGATCATGTCTACAAAACCAGGCTCTCAGAATGTTCTCCTCAGAGACACTGTGTCCCCTTGGGCAGTGAATTACAGCTACATTGGTATGGTGCTCCTGCCCCTAGCCTTTTTTCCACAGCAGTATCTTGCGTGGTTATAGCCACACAAGTGTGCATCAGTCAGCATACACTTGTACTGCAGGAGCAGAGGGCCACAGCAACCTTGGAGGACTACAGCAGCCAAGATTTGTTTCTCATTTCAGTGATATCCCCTACTCTCACCCAAGTCAGATAATTTCCAAGGCTCCCATTTGATACCCAAAACCACAGATGATACCTATGCATACTGTTTTTCATATCCATACTAACCTATAAGGAAACCACATCTTTAAATTAAGCCCACTTTGAGGGTTACAGTTATCATCAATGATAAAATACTTCCGATGTGCTGTAATAAAAATGTCATTAAGACCTAAGAATTTCTTATTTCTGAAATTTTCCATTTCCTGTTTTCAAAGTATGGTTGGGCATGGTAACTGACATCCTGGGAAGAGGAATCACAGATAAGGGTGGATTGACGCATCCACTGAAAATCACAAGGAAGATACATCTCTTCATTCCAGGAGCAAGGAGCACCACCTATGCAGGACAAAATTGACACATGGCAGAGGGAAAACACAGACAGAGAACACTTCCAGACATTCTCAAGGCCTCAATCAAATCCACTTCAACTGAACTACCAGACGAATTTTTTTCCCAAATATTTTCAACCCAGGATAGATTGACTCCATGGGCACAGAACGCTGCGTAGAAGGAGGCTGATCACATTCCTCCATATTACCAAATCACCTGCTCCAATACTTCTGATAAAAGAGCATTTCAACTGGTGATCATTTCTTCCTCTTGGCGTTTGGCATTTTCCAGGGAACATTTTTGATCATGAGTAAAGGGTAGGGACAATGTTGAACAGCCTGTAATGCCTCAGATACCCCTCTCTGCCAACAAAGAATTAACTGACCCAAAATATCAATAGCACTAAGGTCAGTGCCTTGGTTTTCTTTCTAGCACTGTGATAAAATGCTGGCCAAAACCAACTTGTGGAGGAGAGGGCTTATTTCATCTTACAGCTTATAGTCCATCATTGAGAGAAGCTAAGGCAAGAACTTACGGGGCAAACTGAAGCAGGGACCATGGAGGAGTGCTGCTTACTACCTTGCTCCTCCAGCTCATATTCAGCCATCTTTCTCATACTTGCCAGGGCCACCTTTTTAGCGATGACACCACTCATAGTGGCTGGGCCCTCCCACGTCAACCATTAATCAAGAAAATGCTCTACAGATTTATCTACAGGTCAATCTGATGGATGCATTTCCTCAATGAGGTTCCTCTTTCCAGATAATTCTAGCTTGTATCGAGTTAACAAAAAACAAAAAAAAAACAAAACAAAAAAAAAAGAATTAACCAGAACAGCTGGGAACCCTTGCTCTTGGCTGATTGTGTATTTCCTGAAGATAGTAATATCAGTTATTTTTTAATAAGTTCCTAATGCCTAGCACAAAACCTGAACAGATCAGTCGACCACTGTGCCCCTGCTACTAGTATTACTAGGAAGTGGATTGTGAGATGAGTTCTCTTCTTCCTAAAACATCTGAGCATGCTCTATCCCTAACATCAGGTACATTGTCAGACCCATGGATGTATGTGTGTGTGTGTGTGTGTGTGTGTATGTGTTTGTATACCCTCGTAAACATACATACATACATACATACATACATACATACATACACACAGAGAAACAGAGAGAGAGAGAGACAAACAGAGACAGAGACAGAGAGAGACCTTACTTTGCTGAACCTTCTATCAGTGGGACTCTTTTTGCATGAATGGACTCAGAAACTATTTTGAAAAATATAATCATTTTTCTCCTAGGAGGGCCTCCACTTGATTTTAGGGACTCTCTGCACACCCATAGAATGCAGTATGTGACTGTAAAGCACAGGTCTCTTTTCCTCCTAGGTGATAGTGAGGGGAAGGGATGACTCTTTGGGCCACAATGTCTTGCTCCATTAGTAGCAACAGCTTTTTAATGCTAACAATCATGAAGACAATTACAGTATAGAAGTTGGAAACAAATTAAGTCCAAATTTAGTTTTGCTTATTCTCTAGGATGATTTATTGCTTGGTATCATCTAGTATTTATTGAATGTGAAAATTTAAAATACTCAATTAAAAAATTTAAAAGATGGGAGCAAAGTAGAGGGTGAGTTCCTGTAAGGAGAGCCAAGAGGCAGATGACCAAGGAAAAACAGGAAGCTGGGACCAAGCAGAAGGTGTGGGAGAGAACAGCAGCCTGGATCATCTAAAACTCAGTAGTTGTTGCTAAAATTCTTTTCCCTGACAGACACATAAACATTGCTTACCTCTCTCTTCTTCCTCCCCTTACTCCTCCTCCTCCTTCTTCTCCTCCTCCTCTTGTTCCTCCTCCTCCTAATATCCCACCAACAAACTGAGGTATGATTCTAGCAAAGTTCATTCTGAGTAATCAATGCATCTGTTGGGTTTATTTATAGATCACAGGAGAGATGTTACTTACAAGGGTATATGGGTGCTCCCTTGAGAAAGACCTCACTTGGAAGCATCACCTAGTAGGTGATGGCCTTCTCACAGTCATAGATGGATCCCCCTCCAGGTCTTCCTTGGCCTATATAATCTTGCTCCCCTAAGACTACAGACCATTAAGGTACAGTTGTATACAGTAGATACTAGGGAATGATCCGATGCTTGAATGAGGGTCTCATGACACTGCTCCACCTCCTTCTAGGAGGGAACGTCAACAGTCCACAAATTCAGCTGTGGTGGTCATTTGCAAGTGGGAGCAGCTGGACTTCCAAAGATGGCAGTTGTTTGGCTCAGAGTAGTCCTGTACAATAGTAGGTCTGTGTATCCATGACTCAAAGGAAGAATCCTTCTTCTATGCCAACTTTGTGCCAGCACTGAGGGACATAGATTTGCTTCTAACCTGCAGAAGACATGCCAGCAAGACATAGCTTCGAGAGTAGTTCTGGGTGCAGAGGTCAGCAGAAGTTGATTCCTTGGACCAACATCTGTATTACACCGAACTTCTGCCTTTGTAAGTAGGTGTGAGTCTAGTCTTCAAAATGCAATTTTACTATTTAGAAACTATCATTGAACTCCATTTGAAGAACAAGGGATTGATGGACCACAGATGGAGTCATTAACCCATACTCTGGCCATTGGAGGAGGAAATTTCACATTAATTTCCTCCCAAGAGTCCAAAGGATATAAACTCTCAACACAGGAGAGTTTCATTTGAATAATGTCATCTTAGGAGAGGCTTAGATTCAGGCACTTTATATAGGGAAACCTTGATATCTACTCAGACTGTTTCTCAGAGTAGAGACATCATCTCTGAAAGCATGTAGTATGGCTGTGCCTAGCATACTATTGATTATTATAATGTCTGGATGTGCCTAGGATGTTCTTTTTGAGAACCTTTAATTATGTGCATTTATTTATTCTGTGGTGGAGGCATGTGTACCATGGTGAGTGTATGCGGAGGTCAGTTCAGTCTTCTATCGTGTGCATCCTAGGAACCAAACTCAGATCATCAGACTTGGCAACAAGCATCTTGGCCTGTTGAGGCAACTTACCAGCCCTGCAGAGCATATTCTTAACTGCCATAATTGAGAGAGGGACGCCTTGTGTCACAGCATGATGCTGCAAACCTTTATTCAGAGAACTGACTCTGGCAAATACCTAGAGGCATGGCTGAAATTACAAGTACAGACTACCTGTACGTTCCCCACCCTCTCCAACACTGAATGATCAGCAAATTTCTCTGCTGGTGCTGAACCCACAAGCCAACAACCTGCCCTGACAGTGACTCATACAGTTCCAGAGAGAGAGTGGTCCACACGTCTTCTTTACCTTGAGAATGTCGCTCTCCTGAGCCTTGATCCATACCTGCTTAAAATAACAGTGAGAAGTAGTACTCAGCTTAGGAGCCTGTCTGACAATTAGAAAGGCAGCTCTGGCCCTGAAGCTGTGTGATCAATATTATCTCTACTGGGTTTTGTAATTTATGGAAAAGCATGTTATTTTTTTTTTTTTTAACTAAGTGAATTTTTCCCCAAGCTCCTTATTTTTATCCAGGACTGTGATAGCAGTTAAATGTTTGATATTTCTCTCTCTCTCTCTCTCTCTCTCTCTCTCTCTCTCTCTCTCTCTCTCTCTCTCTCTCTCTCTCTCTCTCTCTCTCTCTCTCTCTCTCTCTCTCCAGAGACAATTTATGAGGCTAATTAGAGGGTCAAGCCAGTAAACGGGACAGAGTAGTGGTGTGGAGCAACATTCACTTCTGACGCCCAGCTTGCTGCTTCTGAATCCTGTCTCAAAGTATAGCTCTCTACAGAAAAAAAAAAGGGGAGGTCAGGTCCTAGATTGCACAATTCAGATTCATTTGAAGACCTTCCGGAAGAGGGATCCTCTGCATACCAAGGGAAACATGGTTCCACAAAAGCCCATGCATGGAAAACACTGCCCTTCTTTGTTAGACTAGAAATCTGGCAACATGAGTTATCATCATCAAATCCTGTTGGAGAAGTTGAGTCTATGTGAGATTCACCAAAGCAGAGACCAATTCCACATGCCTGGGATCCCTGCCTTCCGTCTCCACCCACAAACCCTGTGCCTTTCCTTTTCAATCTCTTCTCTACATCCACAATAGGAAGATACCATGTACTGTTCCCATCACTGCGAAATTCCCAGTTCTCTCTCTGAACCCCGTCTGCCCACATAAGCAGTGCTTGCTCCCCAGCCTCCACCTGCTTCACACAGCCTCCCTCCTGGACGTCGCCGCTGCAGCTTGCTTCACTCAATGGGTAGGACTAACCTCACTCCTCTCTCCTCTCCAGCTACAGGGCATTATTAGCAATGGAATCTGGCCGCAGACAGAACCTTCATATCTCATCTACAACAGATGCACAAAGAGAATGTGGAACAAAGACTGGGTGGGCATGGTGTCTCCCCATAGCTCACTTTTCCCACCTGCTCCCCTTACATTTCACATTCCCGCCATGCCATACTACTGATACCCTCGCATTTCTGTAGCTTCCTATCTCCAAGTCTCTACATGTGCTATCCTCTCTTTCTGGAGAATTAGTACTTGTTGGAGATGAGTCACCCTAGAAATCCCCTCTTCTCAGAAGCCTTCCCTGCCTACATGAGATATAATTGAGGGTATACCATCTCTGACTTAAAGCACAGAATACTTAGGAGCCCTGTTTCCTGATGGCTTGGGTGGGCTGCACTAGTTCCAGATTATATGGACAGATATCTTTCTTACTACCTCTGTATCCTGAGATCACGGTGTGTTGTACACAGCACAGTGTAGTCACATGAAGCCATGACTTGAGCAGGCATCAATATGCCTTGCAAAATGGAGAATGCAACAATAAAACAGAAGCCTACTAGTCCTTAGTCTAAAGCTGCGAGGAGCATCCAAAGAGTGTCCATGCTCTGGGCAGACGCCCTGATGCCCCTCAGGCCTGCTGGTAATCACTGCCTTTATCAGACAGCTAAATTTGTCAGATATGATTACAAGCCAGGCGGCTCAGATGCTGTCTGCCATCTCTCCCTTCCCCACCCCTGAATGACATCTCTAATAGACATCAGAAAGTCAAGTCTAACTTCAGAAATAGTCAAGAGCCCAGAGTAAGATTAAGCTTTCATATATAGAGACCCAATCGGCCATATTATCCTTGCACTTGGGAACCAGCAAAAAGAAGACAGGAACTAGGAGGACCAACCTTCCAAAACCATGACACCAATCCTTCTGCTGCTATGGGCTCTCTAGGGTCAGCAGCAGGAAAAGGAGAGAGGAAGACAGAAGCAAGTGTCTTTTCTTTGTAGCTGGATTGGGTTCTGCTTACCAGGCATCTGATTGGTAGACCTTGAACCAGTTTTCTGGAAACCAAGCTATGTCCTACCTAATGTTTGATGACCTATTGTCATCCTGTCCTTAGATGGCCCAGATGGCCCACTTGCCAGTGCCATCTTCAAGTCTCCATACACCCAATGGCAAGCTGTCTTGAATGAACACTTACAGAACCTGGCTAACAACTCTTGCCGAGGACGCCTACCATTTCTGTCTCTTATGAAGCTTCACACACTTTCTGCCTTCTAACCACTGAAGGTGTCTCATGCTTGTGAGGCACCAGGATCGTGGTGGGCATCATGCCTCCATGGAATGATGATTTCTCTATGATCCCCCTCCAAGCTTCCCTCTACACATTCCATGAACACCTTTCTGGATTCCAATGCTTGTCTCTAGTTCCCATTCCTCTTATCCATCTCACCCACAACAGAAGCCCCTAGTCTCCTCTCACATGGAGTGGGCCCTTCCGTGGACAGATCTGCCATTCTCACACTAGATAGCAACCCATCCCTAGTTCTTTCTATTGACACTTTATCTGTCTTCTGAGATGATAGGAAGATGTGTTGTGAATCACAGGTTGATGATATGGAGCAGGGGGGTGGGGAAGGCAGACAGAAAATTTTCTTGATGAGTGCCTCTTTTGATTATTGAAATAAAATTATATCACTTTTCCTCTCCTCCCCCCAATCCCTCCCAGCTACCCTCCCTGGAACCACTGCTATGGCCTCCCTGACTCTTAAATTGATATCCCCCTTTTCTTTGATTATCATCATATATGCGTATGTATGCATGTGTATGTAAAATTATATATAAATACAACCTACTAGGGTGGTTGTGTTTTTGGTGATGTGTATATTATTTCTAGGCTAACGACTCTACATTGAACAACCAATGAGGGAAGTGAATCCTTCTTAATGATGACATGCTTTGCTGACTTACAGAGGTCCAAAGCCCTTGGTTCCTATAGATGGCATAGGCCATACCCTCTATCAGCTGTAGATAGTGTTTGTCACTTAAGAGACATGCTTTATGGTTATCATAGTCTTTCATATCACTGTCTTTCATTTATACATATTTATGTCTTTGTTTAGTTTCTACTGCTATGATAAAAACCATGACTAGAGCTAACCTGGGGCAAAAGGGGTTTATTTCTGCTTAAAGCTTATAGACTATCATGGAGGAAGGTCAGGGCAGGAACTCAAGGCAGGAAGCAGAAATTGAAAATGCCACAGAGAAGCACCATTTCCAGACTTGTTCCCCATGGCTTCCCATACCACCCAAGACTACCTTTGTAGTAGAGGTACTGCCCATAGTGAGAAGGACTCTCCCACATAAATCATTAATCAAGAAAACATCTCACAAACCTGCCTACAGGCAAACTGATGAGGGCATTTTTTTATTTGTTTGTTTGTTTGTTTGTTGGCAAATGAGGTTCTTTCTTCCCAGATGGTGCTGCCTTGTGTCAAGTTGAGGGGAAAAAAATAAGCATCTTCTCTACTGCTGTAGGAATAACATTCAATGTGCTGTAGGAACCGAGGCGGCTGCAATGTACATAAAAACACCAAAACCCTAGTCAGTCAGGTACTAGTCCTAGTCAGTCAGTCAGCTCCGGGGCCTGGCATTGCAGGGAAATTCTCTTGTGGACCTACAAGAGGGTGTGAGCCACAAGGGAGAGAACTACCAATTCTGCTTGATCTAAAGTTAAAAAGCTTTGCTAAGGAGATATGGCCTAGGAGCTGACTTAATCTCTCCAGATGGGTAGGAGAACTGTCAAGCCCTGGGTGGGTGAAGCAAGAGCACGAGTGTGTCCTGGCACACATCCTGAAGTTCTAGCTGATGATGAAGAGGACTCTGAGACTGGTGGCTGAGTCCCTGACCCAACACAGAGCCATACGTCAAGCCACTTTTCCCTCTCTTGTCCTTGTAGGAGTTAAAAGATAACCCACTAAGTTTAGAAATGTACCTAAACGGCTGTACAGCCTAGCCTAGCACTGTGGTCCCTGAGCTTAGTAAACAAAGTAAAGATAATATTGGTTTCAGCATGACTTGCCATATCCCCAGTGACCTTCTTTGCTTACTAAAGGACAAAATCTGTCTCTCCTATGAATCAGTACAACAGGTGCCAAAAGTCTACTTACTGGAGAGCTGTTAAACCTGGCCTTGCTTCTAGATGGCCCCTGGGCATTACAAAATATGAATGTGTGGGTTTCTCTTCCTTGGGATCAAGAGCCAGGACCAGCTCCAGGTGCCCTTGACACTGTGAGTCATCAAGATAGTATTCAATCTGTAGAAAACTTAAGCAATTTTGTAACATTCTCCCAAAGGCCCCAAATCTCCAACCCTCTGAGTCATTCTTCCTCATCACTAAGAGGTTCCTCCTAGAGGTAAAAAAACCCAAGACCCACTGACCATAACCAGGGTCTGTAATCAGGGTCAAGGGAAGGGCAGAACCCGTGGGAAGCAATCTCTTCAGTGCTGTTGGTATCTCTTCTATGGCCATTCCTGTCATGGGCGTGAAAGTTGTAAGATGAATACAATGCTCTCCTGCCATCCAGGAGCCACGGTCAAGTAAAATATAGACCCTGACACACAAACCTCTATGTGTCTGGCAGTGAGAGATTAGAGTCTCCAGCTCTGAGCTCTATGGTATATTAATTATGGAGGAGTCAAGGACACCTCATAATACACGGTGTCAGTAGATGGGACAGACCTGTGGGCAAAATTCTAGGGAAGCCTGCAGCCTTGAGAGACTGTTCCATACGGAGGCCTGGATCAAAGGAATTTTGTCTTATGAACTGTTCAGAAATCAAGGAAGCCAGATATATGCACTGCAGTTTATGGAATGCAGGGAGGTGATGGGTATTGGGGAGCCATAGGCCAAGTAGCACACTCCCCAAACCCAGGGCCATAGGAGCTTCAGTGTGTGACCAGGTCCTGAAAGGTGTGAGCCCATGCAAGTCACTGGTTCTCTTCCCCCAGGGACTGCCATAGGCCCAGAGACAGAACACCCAGGGACCCTGGAGTGTAATCTTATCTATTTCTAACCCTCTATACAACCCCAGCGCTGTGCCTGAGTCCTTTGCCTAATGTCCCCTGAGGTTAGCATAATCCATTCATCCCTGCTGGTTCTCCTTCAGCCAAAGCTAAGAGACAAGGCTCCCTCCATGACTGTGGTTCGAGTCTCTGTCCTGGTTCTTCCCAGTGCCTTACAAAGCTTGTATGCTCCTTCCCCAGCCTCTGGAAGCTTAATGAGCTCCATCCTTATCCCTTGCTCCCAATAACCTCTTAATATGTGACTCTGAAACTCCTAGTCACCCTTCCCTGCCTCTTGAATGCATTTCAGTCACTCTAGTAAGTTAGCTGAGAGATGAGACTGCAGGGCCACCAACATCATGGCACTTGAAGGGAGAAGATGGCAGAAGGAAAGGAATGTATGGCAAAGGCCCTGAGGCAGCTGCAGGTTTGTGCTTTCTAGGAAAAGTCTGAAGCACCTTCACTGGATCAGCATGGACTCAGTGGGGATAGTGAGAAACTGAGCCCGTCCAGCCTCATGAGGAGGGAGGAGCCTGGGGTGACATTATTCAGTTTTTATTCTAAAGACAGCACAACAAGGGAAAGAAGGCAAGAGATGACATGAGACACCACTGAAAAGGTGACCCCTATGGTCTGGTGTCTCAGCCTGCCTGGTTCACAGATATGGGCTACAGTGCCTGCAGGAAGACCATGGTGAAGAAAGCTCAGAGGCAGAGGCAGAAGTGGCACAGTATTAAGCACCAAATTGTGTACCAGCGTCTGCTCTGTGCCAAGCTAGACACCAACTTCCGTGTTACAGATGCCTTAACTCATCTTAATTCTCATTACCTTCATATGGGAACAGGGTTTTGTCAAGCTGGAGTCTCATTCTACAACTAGAGAAACTGAGAAACAGAAATAATGATGCACCCTGGCTTCCCAGTGCACAATGCCCTTGAATGCATGACCCTATCCCCAGACAATACTGTAAGACTTAAGGTCAAAAGTTCCTCCTGAATTGGGGCAGTTTTGTTTGTGGCGTTAGTTCTTTGAGACATGGGGTGATGATGCAAACCAGGTAGAGTCAGTTTTCAGGGCCTCGACTTGACCTGCCAGGTCATGTGGAGACAGAGACAACTCTACACCCTTCAGCCGCTGCAAGGCACTGATAATGAAGATGGTGTGGCTTGTGTCATTGGTCTCTGAGGCAGAAGAGAGTCAGAGCCTTCAGGGCTGAGTAGTCATAGTGCCTGGGTTTATAAGACACATTTATGTGCCAGTGTTTGAGGGTCACTCCCTCAGGTGTATCTTGAGTGTTAATTGGAGCATCCATACCTCCACTCTGATAGAATGGGAAATAAATAGCAGTGTTTAACTCAATGGACAGAAAAGGCTGTCCCTCCTTGAAGTCTCCTTTGCTTCTGGGCTCAGGCATCTGGACAAGTTCCTGGGGCAGCATTTGGAGCACTCAGAGTACACTGTCCAGATGGGTGACAGTCCCTGCAGTCTCTCTCTCTCTCTCTAATTAGAAGCAAAAGTCATCTCCAGAATCTCCATAGTTTAGGTCAAATGAAGAGCAAGGTAGTAAGGGGAAATCTGAAGAATCAAGGCTAGAACGCTCTTTGAAACACCGTCTTCGACCTTGAGGAGGGCAAATGTTCTTGTGGTCTCCACCAGGAAGCAGGAGTCAAAAAGGGTAACCGTCCTCCGCTGGCTGGGTAAATAGAAGACTGAATGATATCTAAGGGCAGGGCTCCAAGTGGGCCCCCAGGAAAGTGTTCCTTTTGAGTGCATAGTTCTAGAATGTTTGGTTCCTGCCTTCTGGGTGTACCCATTTTCAAAACTAGGACTGTTCTGGTCCCCATCGATAGCCAAAGGCACAGATATGTCCCAGTGCCCTGGGGATGATCTCCTGGGCTGAGGGAATCTGATGCTCAGGGACATTGGACCTTCTCCCCAGTTTCTAAGAAGTCTCTAAAGACGTGAAGTTTCTAGATGTTCACTGAAGGCCAAGGCTGGAGGAAGAATAGGCCTGGTTAACCTTGGTACTTGATGGAATCTAGCCAAGGCCCCAGTGTTGAAGAAGCCCTGCATCTTAGCCATTCTGCAGTCTGTAGCGTGTTGTCCCCTGTTTGGTGTTGGCCGTCACTGTCAGGGCTCTTCCCGTGCCTTCCAGAGGAGCTGTAACATTGCAGATATGCTGGGCTTGGGGTATTTGACACTCAACAAGCTCTGCACATCTGTTGGCTTCATTGGCAAGAGGTCACTGAGGTCTACTCTGTCTGTATTGAACAATGGGCCTGGGAAGAGCTTCAAGCTCGTGGTCTAGAGGGTACCACCATCTCCCAGCTAGGATGCCTCCGAAGAATGAGCCTCATCTCTCCTAGAAGCCTTTGTCTTCTGTATACTGAAGTTTCTGTGAATTTTTTTTTTTTTTAAGTTTCTGTTTGAGAAAAGTTGAAACATAAGACATTGTGCTTTCTCTTTGGGCTAACAATGACGCGTACCTGAAAAGACGATGGCAAAGTGTTCAGCATGGACTGCAGCCCCCAGCACAAGGATGATAAGTGTTGGCAAACAGGATTATATATTTACAATGTACACTCACAATTTATATGTGCTTGTTATAAACATGCCATCCATAATTTAAGGGAACAAATAATTTATGCATTTCCAGGAGTTGCAAATATTCTCAATGTCTAGTTAGTAGAAATAAATTATAGAAACATTCAATGTATACGTGCATCATTCCTGCATGTGCATTTAGTCAGAGATTACAAATGATGCTGAAGTGTGGGGGTGGGTTTCCAAGGCGTAATTTCTGAAGCACATCTTGAGAATAAGGCTAATTAAGCGAGGACAGTTGAGATACAACACTGACTGGAGGTTAGTGCGGCATGATGACTGAATGTCGTCTGGGACCCCGGGTGGGCTCCATGAACAGAAAGCCCACTGAGAAGCCCAGGAAGCCAGACTCCTGTCCGGGACTCAGTTACTTCTGTCCCCGTGATGCCTCCTGCATTTTGGCAAAGACACTCTGGACACGTACAATGTCAACATGATGGAAGCAGGCCAAGATCTCACAGACACACACTGGAACTCTCTGGTCAACTTAAAATTATTTCTGAATTTAAGTAAGATTAAAGCAATAAAAAAATAGCCATCATACATAGCTGAATTAGGAAAGCTGCGCTATGAAGAAAATACTGCTGTTGACTCCCCAGACACATCTGAAGACCTTAAGTGACTTCACCTTGAAAGACTCAGAGCTGACATATTCTCAGAAAACAGACAACCTTTCAATGCTGAAAAACTTCCTCCATGCTCTGGCCAGCAGCCTGTGGTCCAGCGAAGAGGACATCTGCACCTGGACTCACTCAGGATGCTGCTTTCACTGATATTTGTGCTTTCCTCTGCTGAGACCTTCATCACACCACACTACAGGACGTGCCCTGCTTTATAGAGGGTGTGTGTGTGTGTGTGTGTGTGTGTGTGTGTGTGTGTGTGTGTGTGTGTGTGTGATATATATATCAGGAAATTTAAGCATACCTCGGAAAGACATTCCTTAAAAAAAGAAGGATGGAGTTGTTATTTCAGGATGACAAGAGTTTATTGAGTAAAGAAAAGGTGAAACACTCATAGCCCCAGGAGAGGTGTTTGAGTAAAGCAGGGAACTGGTAGACTCTGGAGAATGCATATATTATGAGCTAGGCATGAACAGTAGCTAATGAGTACCAGTCAGGCTCTTCTCTGTGGGCCTGAGGACATCACAGGCCATTAAAAAAAAAAAAAAACAAATATAAGTGTTTCTTGAGACAGGAAGGGCAAACCAGCTCTTTTTGATGCAAGAATATCTAGGCAGGGTCAGTTATCTCTTTCTGTAGCTAATATATAAGCCCTAAGTATGAAAGCAAAATGGGCGTGGGGCAAGTGATAGCATCAGCCACAAGAGGGCTCTTAAAGGTCATCCCCCAGTTCAGTCCTTGACAGCAAGGTGGCTCCTGGCTTTCCTGAGAAAACACAGGTCAGAAACACAGATTACCAGCCAGTCTCCAGAATCCCCAATCAGGGACCCTCTGCCAGCCATCTGTGCCTTGGACATTGTAGGTGAAGATGAGTGTGATTTGTCTAGAGACATTCCTATCCCATGAGAATGAAAATTATCCTGAATGAATAGGGGATCGTGTTTGCCAACACACACACAACACACACACACACACACACAACACAACACACACACACAACACACACACACAACACACACACACAACACACACACACAACACACACACACAACACACACACATCACACACACACAACACACACACAACACACACACACATCACACACACACACAACACACACACACACTGTGCACATACACACAAAGACATGTGTACCTATTTCATGTGCACACACACGCACAAACATGTGTGTACTTAGAAATAACTCAATGTGAGTCAGGGATGACCATGGCTTCCTGCTACCAGAAGACCCTGAGAAAAACTGGTCACATGAATTCACTTTCAGTTCCACTGGGGACTGATGGAACACTCCCTGTCCTTGCTTTGTTGGGCTGGATGTTAGAAGCACAAGGTTGCAAACAGATAGAACCATATTTACTTAGCTCAAGCAGTGTTCAAGCCAGGAGCTGCCAATTGTTCCAAAGTTCAAAATCAGCCATCAACTCCCTTGCCCTGTTTGTTCACAGGCCTGTAATTGAGTCATGAGGCAAGACAGTGCCCCTAATCATCACCCACTGTCACTCCCATGTGCACCTCTCCAAAGAGGATTTACTAATGACTCTTTGACCATGTGGGCAACAAGAGCAAATCATATCCCCATCCCTAGGGGACATATCTTCCATCCCACTTTGAAAAACATCAAATTAAACCCAGAATAATGAAACCGTTTAATAAAACAACCCATGCTTAGATTCTTTGTGTTTGAAGTAGCAGATTTTTTTCAAGACAAGGTTTCTCTGCATAGCCTTTATCGTCCTGGACTCGCTTTTGTAGAGTAGCAAGTATTTTTTGATCAAGAGGTACTTTCAATTGGCTACAGGGAGTGGCTTATTGAACTTTACCCATTTGAAATGCCACTTTTTAAAAAGGCATGGACTACTGTCTATTAGGTAAACAAATGGCCTATCCACTGCTTCCTGCTCCTGGGGAGGCTTCACACCCTCAAAGAGACTTCAGAGAGCGAGAGGAAACTCAGCACCCAGGTGTTTGGGTCGAAAATGTCAGAAAATAGAGGAGTCGCTCCATGAACCTGCCCACAGGAATGGAATGAGCTCATGTCAGTCATTCGGCTGTTGACTCAACAAAATGCTGACTGTCCCCTTCAGGTATGACTGCTTTCACAAGAGCTGTCTAGAAATGACGAGCCCTCATGGAATGCCTAGACAGATAAGGAGGCTCACTGGCCAAGTGGATATCTCAACACAATACTGAGAGGCATCTTGGTGAGACATGCCATACGCAGAGGAGGAAGAGAGCAGACGGACCTGGCCTGCCAGTAGGTGAGGAGCCCTTCTGTGAGGGGAATGTGTTTTTCTGTTACCGGGAGCTATCTGGTACATCAAACACATAGAATCTAAGCCTGGGCTATTTTCTACTTATTTTTTTTTATTAATTTATTCTTGTTACATCTCAATGGTTATCCCATCCCTTGTATCTTCCCATTCTTCTCTCCCTCCCATTTTCCCCTGTCTGGGCTGTTTTATGAAACGCCTTTGCTACTCTGGATTTGATTTGGTTTCTCAAAGTGGGATGGAAGAAAAACTGGGGATGGGGACACGACTTGTTGCTATCATCCATGTTGTCAAAGTGTCATTGGTAGATCTTCTGTGGAGGAATGTTCTCAGGAGACAGCAGAAGTTACTATAACTCAACTTGGCCTACACAGGCAAAAGTTCAGAAGTAGAGGTTTGTGTGTGGAGAGAAAGAGTCACACAAAGATCCTGAGGCTCTCAGCAAGTCTCAGCTTTTAGGCTCTGTTTTCTAAAGATGTGTAAGACCTCCCACAGCTGAGAAGCCACATCCTGTCTGCTCAGCAAATCAAGAGAGAAAACAGCTTCTTTCCCAGGACACCAGGAAGAAAGGTGGCTTGACCATCCCTACTGCTGGGGAAGGGGTAAGGGATACCCCCAGGGCAAGGTTAGGCCCCATGCTCATTGCTATGGTCAGTTGACAGGGAGAAGGCTGTGTCAGCTTTTCCAAGTGGTGTATATTCACAAACATGCACTGAGTAGAGATTAAAAACAGTACAGAAGGCCCTAGGATCCAGAGGCTGTTAAGCTAGACTATTGCAGCAAGGCCTATGTCTAAGTTAAGCCAGTATAAGAAGTCAGAGGAAAGGTGTTAGTGGGTGACCACCAGTCTGCATTGATGCCCGCAGGCATCTCTACAGGCCCAAGGGCTCTCACAGAATCAATTGTTCCTTCCAACCAAAGATATGACAAATATTACAATGGCCTCCCCAGTCAATGTGATTTGATCTCAGTGTAATTGAGCGATATTGTGTAAAAGCAGAAGTTTAGAGGGGGAAGAATTGGCATGGCTCTGTTACCATTTCTTACTAAAATCATGGCAAACTGCATGTTTCAAAAGCTGCATGAATACTACAAACAGCCAGTCTTGGTCTTACCTTCACTGGAAAGGGTAGAGGGCACTATGGATCTACTCAGTGGATGATGGTATCAATGACATCATCGAAGCACTGTGCACATAAGCAGGTACACAGCAGCAGCAGGAGAGGGAGCCAGGGTTAGGACATCCAGCAATGCCCAATGGTGGATGCAGCCCAAACAATACTTAAGGGGTAGGATCACTGTCCTGGGCCAAGAGCTGAGATGACAGCCTCTGACACATGTCAAGACAGTCTCAGAAGCTAGACGATATGAGCTCAGCCCAGAAGACTAGTTAGGTCAACTGTGAGTGACGACAGCCCTGACCCTGGTCTTGTCTTTATGCTGCTGGAGAATTTTACTACTGGCGGATGGCTTCCTGTACGTGGGTCCTGATCTCATATAGCAGAATGGAGCTGCAGCACATGGAGTGCATTACAGAAAATTGGATTCTGTCCTTGTCTGAAAATTTCAACCAACCCCCAACATCTCCTTCCACCTGATTTCTACATTCAACTCTGCAGCTAAGAGCTGTGTTTGGCATAGATTTAGGTCTCAGGATAATCTGCAAAATGGGTGCCATCACTTCAGTCTCTATTGTCACCACAGTTGCTCGGGTCAGAACTTGGGTCCTGGATGTCCTTACAAGCCGGGCTCAGACACCCATCCCCAATAAGGCATATGAAAATGCAGTAGTGAAAAGGTTAAAAAAAAAGAAATGTATCCAATGTGTCTACTTTGGGAAAAACTACAAAGAGATCTAATGACCCTCACTGTGGAGCTTGACATGAAGTTTAGGTTAAATAGGTGGCAAAAGGTTGGCATAGCTTAGCAGTCCTGTTCAGGTGTGGTACCTACCACCTTGGTCACTGACCCATTTTTGTCTCCATTCTAGAGCTTCCTGGGGTAGTATGACAAGATGTCAAAAATGTGTGAAATCTCTTTTCAAGAAACAAGTTACTCCTCTGACTGTCTTGTCTTCCTCCCAGCATGAGATCCTGGAGGAATTCATGTCCTTGGGGAATCACTGTTTGAATAATGTAACTGCCAAAGGGACGGCTGCATGTGGCTCTTCAGATATCTTCATTCTTAGCAGGACATCATAAACAATGGTGTTGGGAAGGAGAGCAAAGGAATTGTTTCAAGGCTACCACTCACACTGTACACCAGACTTCATGACCTAGGCATCTACTCTCTCCTCTTCCCAATAGTACCATGACTGTTGCTCCTGTCTCCTTGCCTCGAGTCTGAAGGTCTGGAGCTGACTGAAAACACTATTTTTTGTGCAGGTGCTGTTGTCAGTGTTCACCACAGATCTTGGAGGCTATGAGGAGGCCCCACATTTGGACTTAGAAATGGGGGAACTGGAAACCTTGACTCAGTTCTATTGGAATGCACACACCCTTTGTGCCCCCACAGAAGGGTCTCACCATGCTACACCAAGACTTCCTTTTTCTGATCTAGGTCTGTGAGAGAAACCAGAGCAGCACATTCTTGGAAGTTCCAAAGGATCAGGATACACATGGTCACCCTATAGTCCCCAGACTCTTCCTAGAAGTTAAAAGATTCCTGGGATAAGCCAGCTCACTGGGGTGGCCATATCCACAGACACAGTACGACCATTGTCAACCGCCTGCACAAGTGCCAATAAGAGGCTGAGGAGGGGTTGCTATGATGATGATGGAAACTGCTGAGCAAGCATTGAAGAGTCAGTTGGCTTAGTTGGGACTTCAGGGTAATGGAGTGGACAGTGAGTGCACTGAAAAACCTAGCTGCACATAGTAAGTAGGCTACCTGCTTGCCCCACTCTGCAAGTTTGCTTCCCTTCAAAACAATTCTCCCCCTGTGTTAGTATGGACGTGGGGATGTCCCTATACAATCTCCTCTCACAGTAGCTCCACCGGAAGTAATTGCAAAAGCACACAGAGGCTGTGATGAACACTGGGTAGTTTAAAACAGACATTGGAACATTCATTTGTCTATTTATTTTATTTCAGTTGACTGACTGTGTTTGTAGAAAGGCCTTGTGACTCCAAACTGGGAACTACCCAGTTAGACTCTGGCTAAGCCTGTCTTGTTGGCTTTGTTTACATCCACCAAATACCACAAAGGAATGCAAAGCCCCACGGGCCAGCTGGGTAAGGTTCCCTCAATGTGAGGGGAGGGGAGAGGGGCTTCTTTCAAGCTCTTCAGACCTTAACCTAAGAAGTGTGCTGTTGAGGGGGACCAAGAAGCCTGACTTGAGGGGGTGGAAGCCAGGACAAGGGAAAAAAAGCCTTCTTCTTTACACTGTGAGCAACTCATTACCAAGAGCTGCTCACTGTGCCTCTGGGTGCCTCAGCAGGGTGAAAGCTTGGGTCACCAATGTAATATCCAGCACAGCATTAATTAGAGCAAATATTGTCTGAGCTCAGAGGAGCTGGCCATGTTATTAAAATACAGAGCAGACACCATCTCACCTGCCTCCCACCTGATGACAATCCTGCAGATGGGGCGAGCCTCCCTATCTTTAAGATCAAGATGGGTGGGTGGCGTTAAATAGCAAGCCCACCATGACAGAATACAGTCAGCAGACGCTTTAGCCAAGTCCAAGGGGCTCCTGTGCCCAGACTCTTAAGAACTCTTTTCCTGTCAAAGGTCTTTTGTATATATCCTCCATCTGACACACTCCCTCTCTGGCCTTTCCTCTCTCTCTCTCACACCCCCACTCCCTGGTGTTCTTTCTCCCTGACATACCATCTTCCTATCAATCACCCAACATCTCTCCCCAACACAACTGTCTTGGTTACTTTTCTGTTGATGCAAAGAGACCCATGTCTAAGGCAACTTACAATGAAATCATTTAGCTGGGGACTCCCTTACAGTTCCAGAGAGTGAGTCCATTACCACCATGGCTGGATTTCTGAACGCTTCATGAAAGAATCCTTCCTCTGGAAGTTAAGTGGCCTGGATATGCTGTGCTATGGTCCTGAGCATCTCTCTCTCTCTCTCTCTCTCTCTCTCTCTCTCTCTCTCTCTCTCTCTCTCTCTCTCTCTCTCTCTAGCTCTAGCTCTCTCTGGCTCTGCCTCTCTCTGGCTCTGTCTCTCTCTGTCTGTCTCTCTCTGTCTCTGTCTGTCTGTCTGTCTGTCTCTCTCTCTCTCTCTTTCTCTCTCAGTGTGTGTGTGTGTGTGTGTGTGTGTGTTTGTGTATGAATCAGACACAGATGCATTCATACACACGTGTGGGAGTGCTTTACTGATGTCCCTGTCTTGAGCAGAATAGTGACAGAATTAAAGAACAGTAGTATTCATTGCTCAGGGTGCTTTGCTCTGGGAGATTTCTGGAATGTGAGGAGGCATACTTTAAAAAAAATTATGATGTATATAGTGTTCTTCCTGCAAGGGAACCAGATCTAATTATGGATAGTTATGAGCCACCATGTGGTTACTGGGAGTTGAACTCAGGACCTTTGGAAGAGCAGCTAGTGCTCCTAACCTCTGAGCCATCTCTCCAGCCCCAAAGAGGAATACTTTTGGTTTGGCCCTTGGGGTCCAGCATGTGATTAGAAATGAGCTCAGAAAGGATCCTGGTTTATGTTCTGCATATATCTATCTTTTCACTGGCCCATCCATCCATCCATCCATCCATCCATCCATCCATTCATATTCACTAAGTTTCCAACTTTTCCTACCCATGACCTGGGCTGCAGAATCAGGCTTGTTGTTCATAGGACTTTGGAGTGACCTACAATGTTTACCCACCCTGTATGGGCAGTGCCCTGTGCACATACATGCAGGGTTAGGAACTCTGTGACAACAGGGCCCTTCCTTCTTCTTGTCACTTCAGTACCTCAAATGAAGTATAGGCATTCCCTCTGCTGCATGGTGCGCATGAAGGTGGGCTTGACTTTACCTAAACTGAGAGCAGGAAGAGAAAGTTAGCTAATTCAGACATGTATCTGATGCTAAGCTTAGCTAACAAGAAGCTGGTACTATGCTTTCCGTTCACTCCATTTGCTCACTGATCCATCCATTCATCCTTCATCCCCCTGGGGGAGTGGTGCTGAGGTTAAGAGAAACACCTCCTCTGTGCTGCCCATTGTATGGATTAGAAGGAAGGTAGAAAAAGATCACTTCCCTTCATTAATTCTTTGGTTCAGGCTAGAGAGAGAGAGACCTTGTCTCAAAATACAAGGTAGTTGACACTTTGAGATGTGGTAAATTGAATGAGAATAGTTCCCATATGCTCCTATATTTAAATACTTGGTCCTCAGATGGTGGAACTGTTTGGGAAGGATTAAGTGTTTCTTTGCTAGAAGAAGTATGTGATTAGGGCAAGTCCTTGAGGTTTCCAAAGCTCAAGCCATTCCCAGTCTCTGCCTGTCCCCAAGCCCTGTCCATCCCTCCATTTCATGGTTGTATCTCAAGATGTAAGCTCTCAGCTACTGCTCCATCACCATGCCTATTTGCCTGCTGCCATACTTTGCCATGATGGTCTTAGACTCTAGTCTTCTGAAGCCAATAAACTCTTTCTTCTATAAGTTGCCTTGGTTATGGTGTCTTATCACAGCAATAGAAAAGTAGCTAGGACACGAGGAAAGACACTGAAGATGATCCTCTGGCACTCACTGAGCATGTGCACCTATACATACATGAACACACACACAGGATACTTTTAAATTGAATATAACAAGCCAACCAAAGATTCTTACTTTGGTAGGAAGTAGGGGAAGCTTCTTACTATCCTTTTCTCCAGCTAGCTTGAGCCCCAGTAACAGAGAGAGAGAGAGAGAGAGAGAGAGAGAGAGAGAGAGAGAGAGAGAGAGAGACTGGAATTAACTCTTACCTTATGTTTCAAAGCAAACATCTGTTCATACAAAAGACATGAAACACAAATCTGTCTTCTCCTTTCCTCAAGAAGCCAGAGAAGTGGCCAGGCAGGCAGGGAGGCTGCAGCTTGTCAGATCAGGAGTCTGCCCACTTTCCAGGTAGTTTTATGAACTCAGGAAAATTAGGTCACTTCTCTGATCTTCAGTCTCATCTGCAAATCAGTATAGGAACATTGAAAACTGAGTTGTATATGTTCTTCTTTCCATCCTTCGATGGTGTGTGTTTGTGTGTGTATGTCTCTGTGTGTCTGTGTCTGTCTGTATGCATAGGCAGAAGAGCCAGAGGTAATACCTAAAGTCAGGCACAGGAGCCTAAGAGTAGCAAGCAGCATGCTGCACCAGAAGTTAGGAAAACAATGGGACGACCTCAGCAAGACTCAGGGGCAGAGCAAACTAACCTGAACTAGGCCCTGTCTCTTGACAGCTGTGTGGCCACAGACAAGTCCATGGAGGTTCCTGGAGGTTCTCACTTCATCGTGTGAGTCAGAGCTGCCCTCGGGTTCTGCAAACTTCCTGCTTTACACCTCTGCTCTCAGGTCTATGCACTCTGTGAGCCTAAGGATCCAGCAACGAGCATCCCCCAGAGTTACAGAGATGAAGAAGACAGTTTCTCTAGTCAGTGTGATATGAAACAGTCAGATCACTCTCACCAGTACAGCTGGAAATCACAGGCACTGGCTGCAACTAACTGGATGCAGTAGCAACAAAGGCTAAACATGTGCATCCTCATGGGCCATGCAGCTGCATGCCTTGTTTAGCCATGCAGTGCACTAGAACACTCTTAGCCCCAGTGGCCTACCCCAGTGGGAGGATAAATAAGGGAATGCATAGAGCCTTCTATCATGGGACAACACACAGCACTGAAAATGTAGCCTCTACAGCTGCAAGATCAGGTCCACAGACAGTCCTTGCAGACATTCTGAACAGCAGGAACCAACGCAAGTTTCTACGTGTGTTGGAGGGGGAGGTGGCTAATGTGCATCTTCATCTGGTTGCTAATTTCATGGTATGTTTAGTTTGTGAAAGATTATTAAGCTGCATTTGCACCTAAGGGGGCTGATTTTTCAGGAGAAAGTGTGAGCCAGGAGACAGTGGAATGACATCCTCAAAATACAGAAAGGAAATACCTGCCACCTAGAATGTTACATAAACACTAATAATTTTTAAAGAATCAGGCAAAGAATTGATTTTAGGATGAACAGAGCACAAACATTAACTAAAGGTCTTTAAACAATTGGAAAAGAAACCTAGACGGTACATGGCAATGTTTGAATGAAAACACAAAGTAAAGGGTGAATAGACGTGAATGCTGGCCGAATAAAGGTATTATTATAATGCTCTGTGGAATGTAAACTGTACATGGAAACAAAATACAAGAAGTAGAAGGCAAGCCAATGAGACCAGTGCTGTTAGGGCTGGGGCAGCATTAACACTGTCACAGAGCGCTTGTCTAGCATAACTGAAGGCTTCGATGTTTATCCCCCAGGTTGTAAAAGTGTTGTGTCACAGTCCCCTCCCCTCACATGTCAGTGGAAAGCCAATGCATTTCTACAAACTGCCTCGACAGACAGCAGACACCTCTGCTGAGTCCTGTCACTGCAGATCCTAGTATCCAATGCAATAGACCCTGCAGGCTCTCCAGACTCACGCTAACTGGACAGGCTGCATCTGCATACTGCTCACTCATGCGAACAGACAGCAGGTCACAGTCAGAGAGGTTCTTCTCCAAGATGACACAGCACCAGGGTCAGAGTGACTCCAGAAATTGTTACAGTCATGGCATTAAAAAGATGTAATTAGTATGTGAAGGCGATGCCAATCTGGTATGCTTGGGGTGGTAGATGCATGCTACACTTACTTGTGAGTCTGTGATGTGTCTCTGTGGAGAACTGGGCTTGGGATTAGATCGCCAGGCTTAACATGTACCCTTATGTATTAATTTGGCAGTGCTCTTTTTCATTCACTAGGAAGGGAAGCCAACTCTTCAATCGCTTCCGGTGTCTATTCTATTTGCCCTTCTGAATGAGAACTAAACATCCTTCCTGGGATCCTCCTTGTTATTTAGCTTCTTTAAGTCTGTGTGTTTTAGTGTGGTTATCCTGTATTATGTGGCTAATGTCCACTTATAAGTGAGATGGGAGCCCACCATAGAGGTCCTCTAAAAGACTCCACCCTGCAGGACATCCAAGCAGATGCTGGGACTCACAGCCAAACTTCAAGATGGAGTGCAGGGAGTCTTATGGAAGAACTAGGACATTAAAAAAAACTGCATGGGACAGGACATCCACAAGGAGGCCAATGGAGGAACAAATCTGGGCAGGTGGGGGCAGAGGAGGGAGGGTCCTGCACCAAGCAAGGACCACGCATGGTGAAGACCTAGCCCCTTTGCTCAGATGTAGTCGATAGGCAGCACCGCCTCCTTGTGGGTTCCATAATATGGGGAGTAAGGTCTACCTTTGACATGGACTCTGGTGCCCATTCATTGATCACTTTCCCCTGTGGGGGGTCTGCAGGGGTGGTCTTGCCAGGTCACAGGGGTGGGCGGGGGGAGGGGGTGGTCTTGCCAGGCCACAAGGGAAAAGGATACAGGCAGTCCAGATGAGAATTGCTTGGCTGAGGTCAGATGATAGGGGAGAAGGGATTCCTCTTTCTGAGGACTAGGGGAGGGAAGAGGAAGGGATAGAGGAAGGAGGGGGCACCGGGAGGTGATGAGGGAGAGGCTACAATTGGGATGTAAAGTGAAAAAATTAAAAATAAGAAGTAATAAATAATTTTAAAAAGAAAAGGAAAAAAAGGAAGCCTAGGCTCACTGATGTTCAGCAACTTCTTTTAGGTCACGAAGCCCGGATGGAGTGGGATGGAGCCTGAACCAAGCAGGCTCTCATCTCATCCCTCAGCCAATGCAAAGTATACAAGGCCCAGATTCTAAGTCTGCTTGTTGCAATGTTCTGACACATTCTTTCCCGGATCTCATTTCTCAACCCAAAGGATGGCCTGGCTGAAATGGATACTTTCTAATTCTTGCCTAGCAATGAATTGAGGTAGATTTCTATTTCCCTCCTGTTTCACAGGGTGATGCTTGTGTCAAGGTGTTTTACACCTTCCACACACCAGAAAGACAGTAAGTATAGCTGAAGGAAGAGAAATTGGAAGGGAAGGATGGTTGTCTGTTGAGATAAGAGGGGGAAAGTAAGAGATAGTCCCTTAAGAATTTCTACAATGGGGACAGGAGAAGATAGTTCAGTGGTCAAGAGCACTGGTAGCTGTTCCAAAGGACCTGGGTTTGATTCCTAACACCCACTTGGCAGCTATCAACCATCTGGAACTCGAGTTCCAAGGAATGCGACATCCTCTTCTAGCCTCCATGGGCACTGCATATATGTTACATACATGCATACATACATGCAGGCAAAACACATAAAACAAAACAAATAATACTTTTTAAAAAAGTGAATCTTAGAATGGGGACTGATGAGACAGCTCAGTGGGTAGGGTACTTGCTGCCAAGCCTAATAACCTGAGTTCAGTCCTTGGAACCTACATAGTGGAGGGAAAGAATGAATCTCCACACATATGTCATGGCCCATACACTCTTCCTTTCTTCCTTTTATTCATACGTTCACATGTAAAATTTTTTGTGAAAAAAGTGGACTCCCCGCAAATGGGCAAGGCTCTGTCTAATGAGGTCCAGGTGGTATTTGTACACAGATGCATCTCAGGTAAAATGTATTCCATACATGAACACCATAGCACATAACAAAACAAGGGAACTCCCTTGTAGGCGCCTTCCTACTTCAGGTCTTTTTCATGCGCCATCTGATTCCACCAGGTCTTGTTGGACTTGCTTAAATAGCACTCCTCGGTAAAATGGCCCACAGCTTGACTGCTAAGTGATTGTAGACTTGCCACATGCTGCTGCAAGCTCAGCCTCTGACCCAACACTGATTTACCTGAAGGTTACACACAGACTGTTTATCAGACTTTGCTCAAATGGAGGGGTGGGGGTGTGGAGGGGAGCACATCAGTCTCTGTTGTCTTCCTCCTTTCCCTGGTGCATCTGCCCATCACACTAAGGAGATGCTCCTGTGCCCACGCCCTTGAGCATGCTGTTAGAGCAGCAGGTGGTTGCATACTCTCTTCCTTGTACTCGGTAGTGTGCTCCTGTGCGTGCATGCATATGTGCGTGCTCATGTGTATGCATGCGCATGTGTGTGCATGCATACGTGAATGTGTGTGCGTACATTTGTGAATGTGTGTGTGTATGTGTGTGTGTGTGTGTCTGTGTGTGTGTGTGGTGAGGAAATAGAGAACGCAAACATCCATATCCTACTTGGCTTTCCTGATGAGCTGTCAGTCTGAAAAGAGATGAAGACAAGGGTGTATTCATTAAAAACTGTTCCTCAAGTGGCTAATTTGTTTGCTTGGAGCTTTGCAAGAGCTGTTGTGATGAGTCCAGAAATTAGGGCAGGGCTGCGCTCTGTTCATTAGATCAGCCCCTGCCCTAATCACTTTAGACTCCACAGAGAGGTTAATGAAATTCTCACTAAACTGACAAAACCCAGCCCTCTCCCCTTGTCCTCACAGAGAGCAGTTCAGGCGTGCACATACACCGGACTTCCCGTTGAAGTCGAATCCAAATCCTGAGTAATTACCAAGTGCCTTTAGAAATGTGTTCCTGTCTTATCCTGCTGGCATTTAGCAATGAGACTGGCACATGTCAGGAGGTGGGCTATGCCCTGGGATGGTTCTAAGTGGTAAATTCATAGCTCGGCTATGTAGAAACTCCAGAAGACAGCAAATGTGCAAGGGGCAGGAAAGGGTCATAGCTGAGGCATGTGAAAGGGGACAGAGCAGTGGCAGGATAATCTCAGAGGAAGTTCAGAAGTTCACCAGGGAAAGGGGAGGATACAGACATTGGCTGAGTTCCTAGGCTTCCTGGGTTGGAGTTGGAGTTTATCTCAAAGCCACATGCCTGTGCTCCTGACCTTGTATGGGAAGACTTTCCTCCTTTAGCTGATCAAACATAGAGGCACTTGATGTGAACCCTCAGTAATGGCTGGCTCAAGATCATTGAACCAGAACATAGCTAGGCCCAGTTTTAAGGCGTGAAGTTCCTGGCACAGGCAGAGCCATAGGGTAATGGACCATCCAGAGCCTGGCCCTAAAGCCTCCTGCAAAAGGTTTGCATTTAGCCCTCAGGCTAACTTACAAACTAGCAGTCCACCAGTCAGTGCACTTCTTAAAGGGCAAAGGTGACTTCCACCATTAGGAGTCTGGCCTGTAGTCACTGTTTGTCATCTGCAGGACACAAGGAAAGACCCCAAACCCCTCTGAGTCACATATTTTGTCTACAAAATAGAGATTTTCATGCAAATCCCTCTGTCCCAAGTCTGCAGAGAAGAACCAGTGCATCTCCTCAAGGTGTCCGACATCCCCTATTGAACTGTGCCTGGAATCTAAGAGAATCATAAAGCTACTGCAGATACTTGGTTCCTCCAACAGCCTCTGCTGGCCTTGAGACTCATGGCAATTGTCACTCTCGGAACTGCACATCTTAGCAATCATTTCCAAATGTCTTGGGTACTCAGTTAACCTATTTTACAATAAGGGAAAGAAGGGACATTGCTGCCATTTAAAGTGCCATTTTGAAGACGGAAACATCCACTGATAAACTGAGCCCAAAGCCTTTTCTGATGATTCACACCCCAGCACCAGGAGACCTTGCTTTGCTGGCCTACTGGGTGCTGGGTTTCCAGCTGCACAGCAGAGGTGGTAAGGGTTGCATCACAGGGCTCATGAACTGCTCTTGCTTCCTGTGTTTGGCTTGGAGATGCTCTGAACTTTCCTTCTCCACAGTGCTGTTAGGACAGCATCCAAATGCCCCTAGAAATGCCAGATGCATCCTCAGCTCACCTCTACCTCATTGCATCACTTCGGAAGAGGTCTTTCTTGTTAACTTATTTGATCTCATTTAATAAGTGAAAGAAAGACAAAAATTAATGGATGTGCCCCCCCCAAAAGAAATCCTAAACTCTGGGGACTCTTGCCCAGACCTGGGTGTTGAGAAACCCCCAAGTCTCCAAGAAGCAGATGTATGACGCTACCTGTTATGCTGGAACGCTTGGTTCTTCGCAGTCTACCTGGTCTCTACTCCTTAGTCTCTTTTCCACCCAGCTCTCCATAGCTTGAGCCCCTTCCATCCTGACAGGCTCAAACACTTGCCTGTTCCTGTTTGGTGAGCCACTGGAAGCCTGTCTGTGGCCACATAGATTGGCCTGTACTGATAGTCCTAGAACAACTTTCAGTCCATGGGGGTCTACTCCCAGTTGGAACTACCTGCCATCATCTCCTCAATGGGATCCTGGGAGAGAATACCAAGAAATGGTATGACCAACAATCAGCCCAGAGTCACGAGCTCCAATCTGTTCTCACTTCTCCTCTCCTCCATCCTCTGACAACCCCCCCCCCCCAAGCAAATCCTCCATTTCTATCCTCCATGGGGAAGTAGGCCTTTGTAAAAGAAACTTGGAAAGATACAGCAAATCCCCATAGAAAGCCATCCCCACTCTTCTTTCACTGTGATGGCTCAAGAGGAAAAGGAAGAAGAGAGTGGAGAAGGGATGGAGGGAAAGATAAACAGAGGCGGTGGGCACTGGATCTCCAGTTGCTGTCAAAGGAAAGTGAGAGGACAAGGCTGAGGTGCTGGCTCTAGACAAAATCCAGAGCCAGTTGATCAAGTCTGTCTCTTTATTCCTATAGCTACACAGTTAGAATTATACAAGTTGCTTAACTTTCTGCCCCCTTCTATAAAGTGGGGCTAGTGACAGATTAACATCCCTGAGTTTCTACATATGCTAATATTGCTGAACCTGGTGGTATAAGCTTGCATCCAAACCACTGGGACAGCTGAGACAAGTAGGTCACAAGAGTTCAAAGCTGGCCTGAGCAGCTTACTAAGACTCTAACTCAAAGTAACATGACAAATGGGGTGAGGCCCGGGAAGTAGTTCAGTGGGAGAGAGCTTGCCTAGCAGGTCTGAAGTCCCTTGGTACAATTTCCAGTAACATACACAAGAAAAGCTGCTAGTATTTGTAAATAACCTGAAAGGGTACTGATAAGCATTATCTAGATATTTATTAAACAAATAAGTCAACATAGGACTCCATGAGAACAGATTATTTCCACTCAGGACTTAGCCTGCAATGTAATGAAAGATTTGAACAAGCTGCCTAACAGCGTTATGCATCTCAGGACCAATGTCAGCCTTTTGAGACTGCAACGTGACATTGTCACTTACAAAGGTCACACTCTAGACCAGCACAATCAAGTTACAGAGCAAATTGGAAAAAATACTTGATGTTCTGAGTCTTTTTCTTATCTTGTGTTGGACCACATCTGTGGCTGTCCCTGGTCCCATGCAGCTAATGGACCTCAACCAGGTATCGACCCATGACCAACACAAACTGTGCTAGAGGGACTCCACACAAGATCCCTGTGAGGCTGAGGAAAATCCTCTATATGATACTGATGATAAAAAGAGGGAGAAGTTAGGTGATTAACTTTTTGTGGTCACAAAGTAAACTGTAGAATGAACGCATAGCAGGGCCCTGCCTGAGCTAGTTTCCAGGTCATGTGAACCAGTTCAGAGCCAACAACCTTAGTTACTTTTCTATTACTGTGATAGAACACCTTGAAAAAGACAACTTACCCAAGGAAGAGTTTATTTGGGGCTTACAGTTTCAGAGGGTTAGAGTCCATGAGCATCACATCAGGAAGCATGGCAGCAGACAGGCAGGCAGGCAGGCAGAGTGCTGGAGAAATAGCTTAGAACTCACCTCCTGAGACACAACCACAAGGCAGAAAGAAAGATACTAGCAATTCCTCCAGTCTTTTGAAACTGAAAAGCCCACCTGCTATGACACACATCACATACCTCAGCAGGGCCTCCTGACCCTTCCCAAACAGTTCTACCAACTGGGAACCAAGTATTCAAAAGTATGAGGTCATGGCAGACATCAACATTCAAACTACTACATAGGCTGGTTGTCCTTTTTCAAGTTAGTGTTTTGGTAGTCAAAGAAGCACTTGATGGACCACAGCAAATAGGTAACAAGTGTCCATGGGCCTGGGATAGCTGGAGACAGACGGAGGAGTACATGCTTCAATACAGAGTAGGAGCAAGGATTCAACCAAGACCCTGTAAGGAACTCCCATGAGAGTGAATGTGTCTGCCCCTCTTCCTGCCACAGAGAATGTCAAGTCTGGCAAATGGCAAGTGGCCAGCACATGTGGCCACCACAGCTTTTCCCAGTGATTCTGGCTGAATGAATGCTTCTTAAAGTTTTTGTTCTTTTGTAAGAAGCTGTCATTTTGTGATGGTAGAACACCTCATGTTTTATTAAAGAAGTGAGCTCACAAGACAACAAATTTTTCTGTCTTCACAGAAGAGTGGCAATGGAGACCATGGGTGCCTGTGTGCTCCTTTGTAGATTGTGGGGGACAGGGAAGAGGACAAGAGGTCATGGGTAACAGGAGTTGAAGAGCCTGGCACCTGCCACATTCTCTTCCTGCCTCAAGTCATATTTATATTAATGTCCTAGCATTTCTCTTTTTCCAAGCTAATGGAACATGCTATGGATTGTTTTGACACTGCGTGATGCTGACATTATCTAACTCACTTATTACAGTACTAGACACTACTAGTTGATGCCTACCCCAAATCATTTCCTCCTGACCCTGAGTGCTGGTACCTACAGATTTCAAGGGCCATGCTTCTGCAGCTGGGTGGCACAGGCATCCCCTTAGGGTCATGAAAGACAAGTGTGACCGTCTCAATGACTATTTGGAATTAATCTCCTTTGCACTTAAGGTCCCAGCAGGGTTATACTCAGGAATCTATAGATGCAATATGTAAGAATTGTCATTATGTCTAAATCATGTTGTTTAGAATCTCTTTAATTCACTCATGTTGGTACTGGGGACACTCCTTCCTCACATAGAAGAGATGTAGACACTAAACCAGTACCTCAGCCAACCACTCAAACCAGAGGGAAAGGCTTTACCAGGCAGACACACGAAGAAAATCTCCCCTAGAGAGGCACCGTGGCCAGGCAAAGGAAAGCTTGGGAACTATTCAGAGGCATGGATTCTGTGAGGAAGCAGACCAACAGCAAGCACAAAATGACATGAAGGAAGGGGCCCTGTGGTCAAGGAGGAGATCCATCTGTTCAGCAGCAGACTATGTGATTTGATAATGTGCTGGAGAGTCAGGGGCTTTCTTCAGGGAAGAATGCAGCTGAAGCTGCACAAGTTAAACATGGCATGAAATGCAGAGGGAAGAAAGTGCACAGAGGCTTAGCAGTGGGCAGAGCATGGAGCAGAAGTGTGTACGAAGGTCATTTCTGCTGGACACAGGGTGAGATGGACTGTATTAGTCACTGTCTGTTGCTGTGATAAAATATCATGGCTAAAGGTAACTTAAGGAAGAGTTTATTTTGGCTTATGGTTCCCAGGGGGTAAGAGTCCATGGTGATACAGTCATGGCAGTAGACAGCAGGCATGGTGGCAGACGCAGTTCACTCAGGGCTCACATCTCCACACCTAAGACAATGCTGAGAGAGTAAACCAGAGAAGTGAGGTGTTTTACTCTTGAAGCCTGCCTCCAGAAAGGGTACACCACCTAAACTCCACACCAAGTAGGGACCAAGTGTTCAAATTCCCAAGATTACGGAGGACCTACCTCACTCCAACTACCTCAAGGAAGAAGGATGAGTGGGCACCTGAGGTAAGGAACAAGTGCAGAACACAAGAATCTGGTGACCTCCTGCTGAGGGATAGTCCCTATACTCCACAGACAGGAGAGGTATAAGGGAGTCACAATAGATAGTTCCATGAATGGCTACAGAGACATGAGTGCTTTTCTTGTGTTCCTCTTCCTACCTTTCCCCTTCCTCTTCTCCCTCCTTTTCCTCCTCTTTTTCTTTCCTCTGCTTCTTCTTTTCATTCTCTTTATCCTCTACTTTTTCTGATATTGAGACTTGCTAGCCATCCGTTAAATTCAATGGTTTATTTTCTGTCTTCACAAGAGCCATATGGATGTCCATCTCCTATGCTCCCAATGTGAAGTCCCTATTGCCCAGGTGATCCTGTGGCCCAGACATTCTTAGGCAAAGCAGCCAGAGCCACAGAGGGCATTAAGCCAGAGTCACTAAAGTCATCTCAGCCAGGAGTTTTGAGTGCATTGCCTGGAGGCCCTGATCTTTGTCCTGACAAAGAATTGGGCAGTAAGGCAGAGAATGAGGTCAGAATTAGCATATGAGAAAAGCCAATGGCAGAGAAAACTGGAAATGCTTCTTACCTAGGCTGAACTGTGTTGAAGTTCAGCATGCTCAAGGAAACAATCTTAGTGTCCCCAGTCCTGGGAGGTTGAAGTCCCTTTGTACAGCCATTGCCTTTGAGCCACTGACACTTCCTCCAGGAAATGTCACATACTTCCGTATTGATAAGTGATCTCTTTCTATCCTTTTCCTCTCTCTCTCTCTCTCTCTCTCTCTCTCTCTCTCTCTCTCTCTTTCTGTGTGTGTGTGTGTGTGTGTGTGTGTATATGTGTATCTGTCTGTCTGTCTGTCTCTCTCTCTCTCTTTCTCTGTCTCTCTGTCTCTGTCTGTCTCTGTCATGCCTCAGGTATGTACCATCTACCTTAGTTTTAGGATAGGCTCTAATGCTTGCTGATTAGACTAGCCTAGGTATCCAGTGATCCCCAGAGGACCCTCTGTCTCATATGTCCCTGGTCTTGGGATTACAAGTAAATATGTGACCACCATGCTTGAATTTTTTTCTTTGATTTTTTGATATAATATAATTGATTTACATCTTTCTTCCCTTTCCTTCCTCTAAGCCCTCCTATATATACACCTGTCTTTCAAATTGCTATCTATATAATTGTTCTTTTTCAAATTTATGGCCTATTTTTATTGTTTTACTATAGTGGCATATGAATATACATACATATGTATATAATTTCTAATGCCCCCACATAGTCTGTATGATGTTACTAGTTTGTATATGTTAGCAGGGCTGGCCATTTGATGCTGGGTAACTGATTGGTGTGCTCTTCCCTGAAAATTATTTCTCCCACTCTCAACATTCTGTAGTTGCTGTAGTCCTCTGTGTAACACTGAGGTATCATGAGCTTTCTCCTGTCCACACTGGCATATTTATTGCTGTTGTATTTGTTCCATTCATGTTTGGGCATTCATCCAGGCCTAGTGACGTCATGAATCTCAGAGGAGAACCTATAGCCTCCATTTTACTAAGCCAGCCTAAACCCTGACCACACTCTAAATATTTGTCCTTATGCCCACAGACATGGAGAATTCTCTCACCAAGGAAATTTCTCTTTGCAACAGATGGGGACCATTATAGAAAAACCACAACCAATCAAAGTACACAATTGACTTGATGAGCTGGGTGGGTGGGTAGGGAGGTGGTTTTCCTTTTCAGAAGAATATGGGAGTGGGGAGGGAGGAGGATATGACTAGGGTGTAAAATGAATAAATAATTAATTAAGAATGCACAATCATGGAGCACAGTCCCAATGGATACATCTACAAAATAACTCCCACCACTAAGGCTCAGTGAACATTGCAGAAGAGAGGGCAGAAAGATTTTTTTAGGAGCCATGGGATCGGGGAGTTTGCTGTGAGACTGTTTTCCCCTAGTAATGTCAAAAGCTACACCCATAAGGTCTCATCAACATTCCTAGCATATTTACATGGGTCCTAGACACCGAACTCAGGTTTCTGCACCCACAAGGCTAGCATTTTACCTCCTGATTTATTTCCCCAGCCCACAGAAGGAGTCTTTCTTAATAAGTTGTCTCTGCTTCCACAACTATCCACACATCCATGTCTAAATCATTGTCCCAGGAATCACAGTGCTGGGAATTCCAGTGGATGCTCACCAGTCTTCATCCTTACCCACTGACACTGAAGGGATCTTCAGTTGTTGCAGAAGGCATGGGGAGTCTAGATATTGGGCCTGGGCCCTGCTCCTGCTTTGGATACCAACTTGTGCACAACCTGCATCTTTAGAATGCTCTGTTTGCCAAGAGCAGGTTTAAAAGAGGATGGAGAGAGAGTTCAGTGCAGAGCAACTCAGCAACTAGACATTTTTCTACAGAGAAAGCTGATGTTGAATAAATTCTGGCACTTCATTTATGTAGCACAGACTTGTCTGAGCTAGTCATTGTCCAAAGAGTAGCCATGTAGGCACGTGTTGATGTCTTACTGTAGGAAGGTGCAGTCACTTTCCTGATTACATAGATGGAGAAACAGACTCAAAGAAGTAACAAGTCCAAGGTCAGACAGCTAGGAAGTATGGGTGCTTAATCTAAACATACAAAGTTTGGCTTCTGGGTGGGAGGTATAGGCTATTATGCTGAAGTTGGGATGCATGAAGGCCAGGAAACTAGAGAGGTGGTAAATGGCCTTACAGGACCACTGCCAAGGAAAGGAAGGTCTCCTGACTACAAATTCCCCAGACAACATGCAACAGGGAGTGTCACTTCCTACAAGAGTCAACACAACATTTCCCATAAAATTCAGTATTAAACAAAAAAGGAAATAACAGCTCTCCCTATGAAAGACGAATACAAAAGAAACCAGGAACCTTCTTGTTTTGTACATGAGTGAACAAAGATAAAGGTGATTGATTGTGTCAGTGGGCATTTAAACCACACACTTCGGCGAGGCAGATTGCTCCGTTGGTGATGTGGTTGCAAGCACAGAGGCCTGAGGGTGGTTCCCAGAGCTCACAGAAAGACCCAGTGCGATGGTGCACATGTGCAACTCAAGTCCCAGGGAGGTGGAAACAGAACTCTTGCTGGTCAGCCAATCTGGCCCTCATGACAAGCTCCAAGCCAGTGAGAGACCCTGCCGCAAACAATGAAGACAAAGCCTGAGAAATGACACTCAAGGTTGACTTCTAACTTCTGATCTCTATGTAAACACTCAAGCAGACATATACACACTGTACAACACACACACACACACAATCTATCTACGCAGAATCTGCATATATAAAATATTTGATTGTTATATAGTGAAACTCTTGGTTTTGAGTGGTTTTATTTGCTATGTATGTATGGCCAGAGGAGGGTGTCAGAAATGCTTGAGGCACTGTGCATGTGCTGGGAGCTGAACCCTGGTCCTTGGCAAGAGCAGCAAGTGCTCTTATCGCCCAAGGCATTCATCTTTCCAGTCCCTGAATTTTCCAAATCCAGCTTTCTTTTGGTCTTTTAATTCAACTCACAAATCCATGTCAACATAGAAGAAATCTTAACTATTCCCCTTAAGAGGGGAGTGTTAAATGCTCACTTCCAGCAGAGTTCACATAGCAAATTGCTTAAATGTTCTCTCCCCATGTTTTAACTGACAGGAAAGGCCAAAGAATGGAAAAGCTAAAGCTATAGAATAGGGAGACATAGTAATGGAAGGGCCACCAGTCTCTCTGAATTAACAAAATATGGCAACATTGGGAATATATTACTTAAATTTCCTCAGTGAAATGCTAGATACAAATTAAGCACAACTCAGTCACATTTAAAATAGTCATCGAAAGACTGGTCTGACTTAAGGCCATCAAAAATGCCTTTAAGTACACACCCCGCCCCCAAAGGGCCTGGTTCTCACCCACAGCCTCCCCTGTCATTTCCAAGTCTCTGTATAATTCTGAACTTTTCCGGGCTGGACAGGAGCTTAGAGCTGGAATAACCACGCTGTGTTTAATACCACGAGCAAGTTCCATCCTGAACTTAGGACTTAACAGCCAGAGGGGTCTGGCAAAGGTAGTTTCCTTCCCCTTCACAGTTGGACTTAGATTATTTTCTAGTTACTATGGCAACACAAAGCTACAAGTCCACATTTTATACATGGCTCTGGTTTTCATACCCTTGGCCTTGATCTAAGTTTAGTGCTTTAGCCTCTTGTACCTTGCAGCACAGATTGATAATGGCCCTCAGTTGCCCACTGGCTTCAGGACACGTGGGATAAAGTGTTTATTCAGCACTCCTCAAAACTACAGACTTGAGACTATCCCAAGCAGGAAAATGTTTGTGGAAGTGTTGGGGAGTGCCTATAGGTAGTGTGGTAATTTCTCCAAATGTGCAAAATAAAAATCTGATGCGTACAGTTAGAACAATTTGTATGTACTATGAGATAAACTTGGGGATGGCGGCTATTGCCTACCAACATTACTCTCTGAACTGAAAAGGGGGGGAAATTCACTTCTACATGACTAAGTAGTTTGGGTTTGGATAGAACATATCCCCCATAGACTCACCTTAGAAGATGAGGTATGGCTGAAGGAATTGGGTTGCTGGACAGCAGTTCTTGGAGTTTATAGCTCAGCCCAATCTTTCTGCTTCCTGAGCACTAGGATGTGAGCAAGCAGCCAGAGTTCTGCCATAGCCTTCTTCCATGCTTTACTATGAAAGACTGTGCTCTTCAACCATGAGCCAAAAGAAACCCTTCCTCCTTTAAGTTGCTTCTTGCCATGTGTGTGGTCCCAACAGTAAAACTAAGATGGCTCATTTTATATGTCACGATATTGAGCCTTCCTGACAGTCCTAGGTTAGCCCCATCATTACTCATGTTAGAGGCCAGCAAACTTTTGGACATCTTACCTGTGAATAAAACAATTCCACTTGATAGGACACAGCATAAAAGAAATGTCCCTACTGGTGACTTCAAGGTATGTTTCAACTACCAAAAACAAAAGGGAAAGCTTGGCAGACATGTTTCAAGGATAGTCAACCTGCTTTACTAAGGTGCAAAAACAAAACAAAACAAGAGAATTTGCTTCAAGTGTTATTTATTTTCCCAGGAACAGACATGGATACTATATACATCCCTTTCAAGCATAGGAATCTTTTATTACAGATTTAGATATTTGTACTTGGTTTTGACCAGACAAAAATTCTACTTCTCTTGTTCGCATAAAACAAACTAAAAAACACAAAAACAAAAAGAGGCAAAATAGTGTTGAAGCCACTCCCATTGACAGCTCTCTCTCTCTCTCTCTCTCTCTCTCTCTCTCTCTCTCTCTCTCTCTCTCTCTCTCTCTCTCACACACACACACACACACACACACACACACACACACACACACACACACACACAATTAGAAAATTCTCTTCTCCAAAGAAATGCAGCCAGCTGGCAGAGACCTGGTATGTCTTCACAGCACACAAACTGTGTACTTTTCCATTTTCCATTTATAAGACACCCGCAGATATGCTGACAAGCATAATGCATGTCAGAAAGATGGCCATCAGTTATTGGAGGCCCTCTGAGTATGTGGCACTGAGCTAGTCGGTTCTGTATGTCATCTTTCTCCTTAGAACAGCTGAAATGCCAGTTTTGAGGAATAGAACCCAAAGACTGCAGTATAAACTGTGCAGATGCTTGCTTGCCTTGTGGCTTCAGGCTCCCATCTATATACATGGATAAAAGCAAGGATGAGCTCAATCCTCTCTTGAGCTCAGACTCAGTTCCTCAAGTTCAGGTGCTGGCAGTAGTTGCCATTAGACCCATGACACAGAGCAGTCTCCCTCCCTAAGGAGCCTCACCATTTCTTTTCAAGAACTAAGGCATCGACCTTGTGTTTGGGGGGCAGATTTCAAAAGCCAGTCATTTTGTTTTGCCTGTTTTGACTTCAGTTGGGGAAAGTATCATAGAGCAAAAGGTACCTATTCCAAGACTGTTGTTATACCTCACCTAACCCAGTGTTTTAACCCTGTGAATAGCTTATCCAAGCAATAGCACAAAGCGTGCACACACCCTGACATGTTAACACCACCATGGTCCTCTTTGCCTCAGCCCACCTCATCCATTTCTGTCTCCTCTAAATCCCTTTATGATGTGCACTGCTATTGGACTGGGGCCACCTTGAAGCAATTGACTCAGGACAGTGTCTGGTGTGCTTCTTTAATGCAGCCCAAGCCGTGTACCACAAACTTTCTGTGGCTGTGTGCTGTCACAGGTTGACACCAATCAGTGTTCTGCATAGGACCCCTGGGTTTCATGGGACGTGATTTGGAATTCCTGCCATCAGGTAACCTGCTCACTGGTTGAGCAAGACTTTAAAAGTCTCCTGCTAAGTCTTCCCAATCCCCACAGCCATGTTACAACTGAAACGCATCTTTAAAAAAACCGTGGATGAGCAGGACTCAGAGGATCAAAAAAGTCTGACCCCAGGAGGAAGCCAGTGGCTTCTTCAGTTGAATCCGTCCCTACTTGGGCTAGAAAACAGGAACACTGCCTTGGGTGAATCCAGCACCTCCATAGGCCACTTGGTAGCCTGTGTTGCACAAGCCATCTCCCAAGATACCACCCTGGGCCCCTTTCATTTCTCACTCCCACACTATCTCATCTTCACCTGGCTTCCTCTGTGTCTGGCTGAACAATTCTGACACCCACATCCTGAGCATGCAACTGCCTGTGGCTTTAAAATCATAGCCACAAGCTCTTTGCCACTCCTCCCATCTAAGGGGAACAGAGCAGATGCAAATGCTGCATTTGCAAATATTTTAAAAGTATGTGTTGGTACTAAATGCACATAGGCCCTTCTCTCGCAGTCCTCGAAACAATACATTGTAGTGACTATGTAACATCTACAAATGACTCAGTGGAGTACCCAAGAAAGAACACACGGGTTACGTGTAAATGTTACCCCATCGACAGACCCTCAGCATGCGCTTGACATCCAAGATGGTGTCCTTGGCTCAGTCCTTGAACTTGTTGAGGATAACAGTATAATATTGTGTCCTTAAAGGTTAGATCAGAAAAGCCATGGCTTCTTCCTGGCCAGGTGATGCTGCTTTTTAGAATCCAGGCTCCAGATTACAAAAAGCGCAGTCATGAGTAAGCTACTGCATACACTGGAGGTAGGTGGTACCTGATGAATGCAGCCTTTGAGTCATCCATGACCATGGCTAGACTGAGTGGAGAACCCTTGGTCACCTGAGTGTCTTTTAAACTTCTAGTTTGCTCAAGTCATGATGGGCAAACAAGATACCCTGCTGGATTGTCTTGATCCTAAACCACTGGACCCAGGGTGGTCAGGAGCTGTCTTCTGCCTCAATGTTCAGAAAAAAACACACCCACAACAGGTGTATTTTCTTTAACAGAGCAAGAGATTCTGAGAAGCTGCTGGCATGAAACCCGACACTCAATGATGGCCTCAGAGTCAAGGTCTTTCCATCTTTGATCCATATCATTCTGGGCTTCCCACCAAAGATAGTACACATGTTAAATAAACAAACAAACAAGTGAAAACATGACAGCGTGACTCTGCTGTGAGATGGAAGAGATGCCAGCTGAAGGTAGTAGGAGCAGTCATGCCTTCATCAGTAATGCCTTTCTGCTCTGTGGGGAAACAGGATCAGCTCTGCCCTCCTCCCATTGCCCTTCCCAGGCACAGATGTTGTCCTTACCATTTCATTGTTATGTCCACCTACATGACAGGAAGTAGCCCAATAAAGGGGTCAGTTTGGTTCAGTGTGAAAGCACATTTCATCAAAGTGGGAAAACCATGATGGTGAGCAAGTCTCTCCACTGTGCTGAAAGAAAATTGAGGCAACTCATCATAGAAATGCCCTGAGACACACCCAGAAGTGAGTTTCTTAGGTGACTCCAAATCCCAACAAGTCGAAAAGGAAGACAAATGATCTCAGCCCATCACCTTTGCTTGGTTGCATCCTTCTGGACCCTCAGGTGGGCTCATTCTATTCTCAATACCATATCATAACCCTGCCCAGAGTGCTGAAATGGCCAGTTTTCTCCCAATAATGGACTTTCTAAAGGATGCCCACCTTCATATCCCCAGCACTCAGGCCAGTCTATGGCACATAGTGTGTATTTACTACATTTTAAAAAATGAAGTGTTGCACCACTTCAGGTCTGCCCACTTAGTACGAATTAAACTTATGGGGAAGTGGCTACAAAGGACCTAGGTCATAGAGTCCCCAAAGACAGGCAAGATTTTGGCAGTCTAAGCGTAAACTGCATAGGGGCATCCCATCCTGCTTCAGGTATACACCAAATGGGAAGGACTTAAGAGGTGGGAGCCTTCCAGGTCATGAATGGTCCATAAATTCAGCTTACTGTTAGGTTCACTAGGAGGAATGAAGACTGCTCTAATGGCAATGGAATGTGTATATGACTGTGGAGGAGACTTGGTTTAAAGGTTAATCTGGGAGCATCTACCACATCTTAACATCTTAACCCTGATGTCAGGCCCTTCATGTTCTTGGCCACAGGACTGTTGCCTAATAGGCACGCAGAAGTGGCTGAGGGTCTGGCTTCCTAAAAACAGAAAGGAGCCAAAGAAAACAGGAAAAAAAAAAAAAGACTAGGTCTGCGCTTGGACATCAGCCGCTGCTTTGGCAAGTGGGACCACACTCCAGAAATAGTCCGCAGAGAGGGCTGAGCAGGGGCAATCAAAAGTCTCCTGGACACAGTGGGCTGCATATTGTCTCTCCCAAATTCATGACCCACAGGAACCTCACTTTATTTGAAAATTCAATTAAGTAAGTTTAAGATGATTTCATAGTGGATGAGGATGGGCCCTAAATCGAAAGACTGACTTACAACACACACACACACACACACACACACACACACACACACACACACACACACACACACACAGCACCTTGGGATATTAGAAGTAGTAGTGAAGATTTATGAAGGATGGCCATTAGTCAAAGAGGCATGGGATGGTTTCTACCTCATTCCTCTAGAAGGACCCTGTCTGCCTATGCTGTAGATCAAACACTGAGCTTCCTGAATCACTCTTTCAGTCATCCACATCAGCATGAAAAAGCTCCCTCCGCTGGGAAGGCATGAGGATAAGGATGCTTCTAAACCATGGTCCCTGGGCATCCTAGAGCAGCTGGAAAAGCTGCAGAGGCTGTGAAGCCTACCAAGAAGCCAGACCCAGCATGGGATCTTTGGACATTTGGGGGCTGCAAATCCATACTGGCTGACAGTGAAATGTTCAGTAGCCCAGCCAACGGCTGCTGTCCAGAGCCTCACACATAATTTAACCAACACACCTGCTAAGCTGGGACCTGAAAGTGAGAAGGCAGCTGAGGAGCAGGTCGGGGCCACACCAGGAAGGACTCTGACTGCCAGGCTTTGGGAATATAGACTCGAGTTCTCTAGGTAACGGAGATCAATTAGAGTTTGGGGCTTGGGAATGACCTGAGAGATGGTGGGGAAGTGGTTCTGGAAAATGAATCTGGCTACAGTTGCTTAAGTGCTTGGCTGCAAGTCCCAGAACTGGAACCTGCAGTGGCCTAAGGAAAGTATTGTTATTGACTAATGCAATAGCAAGTTTGGATGTAGGTTTCGGTTGTGCAATGAGGCCCAGATCTACTACTGATGGAGTGTATAGCTGACTCACAATACCGGACACTGTTGACCTAACAGGCAACGAGGTTTAATTAGCTCCAAGATCAGGCAGCACCACTGGTTAGGTTGTCCGGTGAGAACAGCTGACAGCAACACTTTGTATTTGAATCCCATGGAGGGGCAGTCATGGGTCTAAACAGAGCAGAGAGAATGGACAGGCTCCCATAGTCCCTACAAGAGCATGCTTTAATGACCTAAAGATCTCCCACAAGGCTCTACCTCTTAAAGGTCCAGAGCACTTCTTACTCTTTCCAGCCGGTGATCAAATCTTCACTTAGAATCCTTGGTGAACACAACCTGGACAACTGGTCATCCATCAGGCTTCTTTCATAAGCACAAGCTATCTAATGGAGAAAATGAATTAAAAATTTCCCGTTCAGGCCAGTGAGATGGCTCAGCTGGTAAAGGCACTTGCCACCAAGCCTTATGGTTCGATCCCAGGGACTGACACAGTAAAGAGAATCAACTTCTGCAGGTTGTCCTCTCACTTGCTCATGAGTGCCCCACCCAAATAAATAAAGTACGTTTTTTTATACAAGTGGACAAGAGCTTTATGGCTCTACTCCAAAGTTTGTCTTTTTTCCCTGTTGTGTTTTTTTTGTTTTCTGCAGTACTGTAAACCGAACCCAGACCTCACATATACTAGACAAGTGCTCTACCATGGGAGCCAAATACCTGGCCTACAGTTTATTCTGTTTTTTTTTTAAAGATTTATTTATTAAGTATACAGTGTTTTGCCTGCATGTATTTCTGCATGAGGGCACTAGATCTCATCACAGATGGTTGTAAGCCACGTGGTTGCTGGGTATCGAACTCAGGACCTTTGGAAGAGCAGGCAGTGCTCTTAACCTCTGAGCCATCTCTCTAGGGCCCCCTCCCAGAGTTTATTCTTAAGAAGTCAAGCCCATTTACCTCCTTCTCCTGGTGTCTCTACCTGGCATTAAAGCTCATTTGGGAGCCAATTAGGTAGTCACAAATGACTGACACCCATGGGCATGGCTGGATGGACACTGGTTCTGGGAATGAGGTTGACCATACAGGTCAATCAGGCTCAGGAGTCTCAGGATCAGAGCAGGTTAACAGGCTCTATTCTCTACATTGTATCAAGTGGCAAATGTAGAACCAGTGGTCCAATCAGTGACAGGCACACGATGCTTGGCAGCCTATGCAAGTTGGACTGGTGACCCTATTAACCCCTGAATGTGCCTGTCAATTGGATTCCTCTCCTGAACAAACTCAAATATTGAAGGGATCAACAGTGAGAAAGTGGGACTAAAATAACTGTTTCTATGGTTGCAGTGGTATCAGAAGGTGGGGCAAGAGCTCACACAAAGTATTAAGGACTATTCCAGAAAAGAAAGCTTCACACACAGACACACACACACACACACACACACACACACGGACACACTCTGTTGCATAACTGTTTTTAATATGTTGTGTAACTTCCTATTGAAAACGTTCCCTCAAGTGGTAAGGCAGAAGCTCAGTAAACTCATAAGAAATGTATAGGAGTGGTGGGGCTGCTCCCTGAGATTACATAAGCAGTTAGCAACTGCAGGGGAGAGAGGGCTCTCTGGTGTAGTAACTTTCTGCACATTATGTAGGGAACTCCAGTGACACTATCTTTCTGACAGCCAGTCTCCTCTTTAGTAACACCATCGATGTGCTGGTCCACTAAGCTAAACCTGAATGAAATATTTCCTTCAGACTGTCAGTGAATAGGTTTCTCTGCATCTTCCTACGAAAAGTAATTCAACACACACACACACACACACACACACACACAAACACACGGAGGGGCGGTGGGGGGAGATGAGGTGGCACAAGCAGTCTCTCCTTCCAGTTTCCCAAGTTGCATTACTTTGGACAATTTTACATGAACCATTTTTCCTAAGGAGACTTCAAGAATTCTTCACAGGCTGAGACCATGCAAAATACAGAGTAGCAGGTGCTGGCCCCTTTACCAGCGTCCAGCAAGCCCCATCACCCTGCTTTTTCTGCACAATTGCCCAGTGGGATTGGAACCCATTAGTACTTTTCCGCTCTGGTGTGCCAACAAAGGGGGAAGGGAGACGAGAAAATCAATCCCCTGAGCCATCAGCAAGATAGCCTTTCTGTGCTCTGAGCTCCCGAGGAGGTGGCAGTGTGCACTAAATCCATATCAGGGCTCCCCAGGAGGCCTGCTGTGCAGGCACTCCCAATAATGACTACTTCCAGCTGTTTCCCAGCAGGGCATGTTGGGAGACACGATCAGGGTGACAAGAAGGAATGCATACATCCTCCCCTGGCATGCACCCTGTTCCCCTTGCTTCCGGAAATGGTCCAGGATGTCAAACGTGCTGCTTGCATGGAACGCCACAACAACAACGACAACAACAACAACAGAAAATCAAAGAGGAAGAAGGGAAGGATATGGAAGCCTGCCCTGTTACCTAGAAGGAAATGTGTTGTAACAGACAGGGAGTAGGTGGATTAAAAAAGATCCCACCTGCATTTCCTTACTAAAAGTAGATGCACCGTATATAGCTAAGGTGACGGTTTATGTACATTCAGTAGAATTACTTTTGGCACAATCCAGTGACCCACTAAGGATCTGGGGTGGAAACAGAGCTGTGGGCTCTCAGCAGCATAGTATATAACAAGCTGTATGACCTGGGGCTATTAATTTGCCTAATCTAAACCTCACCCCACAGAAATCCATTAGACTAGCAGCCCTCTATTCATACAGTATTTTTCCATTTTCCTAAGTGATTCTCTATGCACTCGTGGTTCCTTGCAAGAACACTACAATTAATTCATTCCTTACTACCTCTCGGACCACAGGCATAGGACTGCAGTCAGCAGGAAGTAAGATGCAGTGTTGCTTGGCCATCATCAAATCAAGAGGCACGTGGCCAGCAGACACAGGCTTGCAAACCACAGGGCTGTTTTCTTGGCAGCGAGGGGCCCAGCTAGGTGGCCATATAAATTGTGTTCTATTGAGAGTCACCAGGACTGTGTGTGTGCCTGCTCCGAACTGTATCTCTGGAGACCAAGAATGTAAGTGGGTGGAAGAAGTTGTGCTATGGAGGAAGGTAGCTGACTCGATTTGGATCTATGTCCTACACACACACACACACACACACACACACACACACACACACACACACACGAATGCCAGGTGCTGCAGTTTGACCAGCATCTCACAAACACAACAAACCTTATAGAGATACTTCCATGTGAGACAAGCACCTCACCCCGTGTCTGGCATGGAAACCCAAACCAACCTAGGACAGCAAGGAACAGGGCTCAGCACAGGTCATAGAAGACCTTGGAGACCTGAGATCACTCCTCTCAAATTCCTGGAGGGTTGGGACAAAGTGGCAGGTCGGACCCCAGTGAGACATAACTAATGGAGTCCTTGCAACATTACTCCCCGGCCTGACAAGTGGAACTTGTGGGTCTCCTTTCTTTTCCTTTCTTTCCTGAAAGTTTAATTTCTGTCCTCCCCTTTAATCAAGCTTCAAGCTCTATTCTACTTCCCTTCCCGGAGACTTACACAATGCCTCCACCCTATCTAGTAAGTCCCATAACACAGTGGGACCCGCCTCCCACCCCCCCCCCCCCGTCCCCCACTTCCACTGCTGGCTTGGACTGGGCTCTTACAAGATGCCAAGGGCAGTTTCAGGAGCTCTTCACTTGCTCAGCACAACCCTAGCAAACAGACAGTGTGATAAGAACCCTCTGCAAGTGAGGGCTTCAACGCACAAACCTAGGAAACAGAGGACACCCCCCCCCCCATGAGGCCAAGATCTCACAGTGGGGCGGGGGGGGGGGAGCGCCACAAATTAGCTCCCACATCACAGCCTCATTCTGATGAGTGAACACTAGGCAGCTCTAGACTCCTCCACTGTAAAGGCTTGTCTCCAGAAGCAGCCAGAGCTAAAAATGGAAAGCCCCTCAGCGCGCTGTCTTTCCTCTTAACATTCCACGGAAAAGTTGTAGAAGAGATAGTCCCAGTGAGACTACGCACTGACTAACCAGATCATTAGAAATCCTTTTTAAATCGACTATTTAGGATCTACGACCCACACACGGTAAATTCCGTATCCACTAGTCTCACTTCCTATTAATACAGGGAAGGACAGAAAAACCGCAATCCTCCCCTAAAATAAACCCCCATCTCCAGGCTGCCTTACGGACCGCTCTAACTCTGGTTCCCAATACCAGCCTCTGGACCGCGCAGCTGCTTGTCCACCCAAGGCTTGGAGGGCAGGCAGGAAGGGCGGGGATGTGGATGCTTACGGTGACCTCTTCTGAGGCTCCGAGTCCTGGCCCCGCTGACCAAGGCTCTCCTCATCGCGATTCCTAACCCCGCTGCGCCCCTCCCCCAGCCTCCCTAAATCCCACCTAAAGTCCCACGCCCTTAGAGGAAGCAGTGGCTCGGCCCGAACGCCAGCGGTGGGCTCGCCTCCTCTCTCTACGGCGAACACGACTAGGGCTCTTCTGGGCACCGCCAGCCGCGTCCTTTCCGTGCACGCCCAACGCCTCCTCCCCGAGGTTGACCCCACCGGCTCCCGTCCTCTCGAGAGTTCTTCCCTAGCCTCGCCAGCTGTTCCCGCAGATCCCTCTCTTGGGGCGGCGATCTTGTCCCCACGCCGCCTCCTCCGGCGCCTCTCAAGCCCGTCCGGCCTCCACCCAGCCCGCTACGGTCCACGTGGCTCGGCAGAGCTATATTGGGCTCGCAGGAAGCCCCAAGCTAGAGGAAAGCCGAGCTGAGGCCGGCAGGAGGGGCGAGGGGGCGCCCGGGCGCCGAGGGGCGGGCGCTGGGCGGAGGAAGGGGAGGGCTGTGCGCCGAGGAGGCGGCCTCCGGGCTGGGCGCGCCTGAGTCGCGGCTTGGTCCCAGCGGGCGGGCGAAGGCAGCCCCTCCCCGGACGCCCCGCCTCTCACTCCCGTTACACTCGGGGGAAGGTGTTCCAGAGGCCGCTCCCATCCTCACCCCGCCTCCCGCTTCTCCGGCGATAGCCTCCGCCGGCGGAGCCCACTATGCTAGACACTTTCGACACTTTGCAAAGACAAAGAGCCCTAGACCGGAGGGAGGAGAGAGAGGAGGAGGCAGAAGAGGAGGTAGTGGAGGACCCGGAGGTGTGAGCTGGCTAGGGTGAGTATCCCGGACACATCTTCTTAGATACCCTGCTGAACCGCTTCTGTGCCCCAAGCCGGGCAACTCCGGCGTGTCTCAGGCGTTGGTGAGTGCGCACCTATCTGGTATACGTCCGGGTGCCCCAGGGATGGGGCCCCTTCTCGAGTTTGGGCTCGGGAAATTTCGCTTGTGTTCTCTGAGTGCCGAGGTGATCGTCCCGACCCGAGAACTGACGGGGTGGGAAAGGGAGTAGGAAGGTGTGACAGTAGAAGTGGGAACCTAGACCCTAGGCGCCAAGAGGGAGACACAGGAGAGAGAAATCCCTGTGTCCGCCACGGCCACCAGGGTGGTCTCAGGGAGAGAGGGTCAGGGAGGAGACAACAGCCCTGGGGTCCCAGGCTCTTTGGCGCTTACTGGAGAAGCCTCCCGGAGCTCAGTGGGGGAGCCTATGGTGATTGTGGCAGCGGTTCCCGGAGCGGCCGCGGTGACTTTGCACGCAGCACCGCAGCAAATCCCCTCCTGGGCCGCTGGTAGGAGACTCCATCAGGCGTTGACTTGTTACCAGTATCTAGAGAAACCGAGGTCTCGGGCTGGGACACTGTAGGGACTCTTGGAGGCTGTTGGTGATCTAGGGCAGAGGTGGTGGGACGATATCCGGCTGGAGTTTACCAGTCTTCTGTGAGCAGGCGCAGACCCGGGAGAAGGCTGTTGCCCCCCGGGACACCTCTAATCCCGCTCTGCTCGGGGTCTCCGGGAGAAGTTGGAGTTTAGGACAGGAAAACAGGATGAGGTGTGTTAGAAAGTGGGTAGATTGGGGTGGACAAAGGGAGAAAGGCTGTGGCAACTCTAAACTTGGAGTCGGCCCCAACCCAGTTAGGCGCCGCAGTTGCTAAGAAATAATGTGGCAAAAGTTATCAACTTGTCTGTATCTCTATAGTGAGACCTGCGCTGGGTAAGGTCCGCCCCTTTGATAAGTGCACAGGGGTGGGGAAACGGTGACACCAGGTTAGGCGACTCGGTTGGAGTACTGTTAGCTTAGAATCTGACACTTGCGCAAGCAACTTTCAGCCCTTGTTTTTCTACGCGTGAGTGTTTGAGCGTGACCTTGCGGGAGACACCGCGCCTGAACTCGAGATGGGGATTGTGGTACCGGTAAAACGTGGGGCGCTTAGCCTTGCCTCTCGGCGGAATCTCAGGAAAGGGCGACGGGACCTCAGTCTGCTGGAACCTGGAGTTTCCTCAGCCTCTTGCACAAGGGTCCTAACCGGCTCCTACCGCCAAGCAGGAATTGGTGGCGCTCCACGAGAGGCATGTGCGCGCCCAGAAGCGCGAGAGTGCGTGGGGGCTGGGATGGCCAAGGCATCTTGGAAGTTGAACGAGTCCTTGGGAGACACTAGTGACCCCTAGGATATGAACAAGCTCTCCCAGTTGCTACATCAGACATTCGCCAGACTTTTACTGCGTTTACAGATAACTCTGTCCTCTCCTAGCTTACCACTATCGTAGATCCCTAGTTTGCAGGGACCTGCGATGAGATGGAGCGCCCATCCCTCTCTGAGGCAGGTGAAGGGCGCTCCCCAGCAGAAAAACTGCTGGGAGCTGTGGACAATCTCTGCCGCCGCTTCTAGCACATAGTAGGTGCTAATACATAAAAAATCTCTAGGATATAAGGCGCTGGCCGGGGTCAGAACGCCCGTCGTCCTTTTCCGTTATTACCACTGAATTTAAATTCACCCAGCGGTTTCTAGGAGAGCGCTGAGCACCTACCCTCGCTAAACCAGCGTGCGCCATTCTGGAAACTGCGGGCGGTGTCCCCAGGTTTTCTTTCTTGGATGATGGCCCAGGGCGCCCCCAGGTTTGAAAAAGAGGGATGCACTGCTCCCTGCTGGCTGCTTTGGAAACAAGGCTTAGGCTAAGTTGTGAGAAAAGGCAGCCAAAGCCTCTGGGCTGGGCCTTGTGCCTCTCTGCACTTCCCCTTCCTGCCCAAACGTCAAAGCCTAGTCATTATCTGAACTTTCATGATTGGCAGAAACAGAAAAAAGAAAGGGGAAAAAAAAAAAACAAAAACCCTAAGCTTCGCCATTCTGTGACTCCTGCTTGTGCCTAAAATTGCGTATAGAACGGAGACTTCCGCTTTGAGCCCGTGTCAGCCTCTGAGAACCAGTTTCCCTATCTGTAAAGTGGAGCCTCTACTGTAGGCTTCGACATGAGTCCTGTAGAGTAGCTATTACATATAACTGGGTGTAGACATATCCTCACAATATGCTCGTGCGTATGCATGCACGTGGACAGGACCTGAATAAAAGAATAGAAGAATGAGCTTCTTCCCTGCCCTTTCTGACTTTTCCTCTTCCTGCCTTTTTTGTTCAGGTCATACTGGCCAGCAAAACCAGGGACTGCACTTGGGAACTGGGGGGGGGGGGGGGGCCGCGGCGGTGGAAGTGGGGGGGGGGCGGTGGAAGGGGGGGTTCCCCATACTGGCTTTGCTTCAGCCAGAAATACCCAACCAGATCTGGGACTAGAAAAGAGGAAGTGTTGCTGGAAGTTACCACAGAGGTTTCTTTAAGGGTGTGAGCCACACTCCTCTGGACTCTGTAGCATTGAGCAGAAGCTGTCTTTTTCTGAGCTATTTGTAGACAGAGTCAGCGGGTTGCCCGCCACCACGCCGACACTCCTGTTGAGGTTGAGGCCTTTGAACAGTTGGCTGTCACCAACCTTGGGGTCCTTGATTTTTCCAGGCTTGAGGGAGTGGTCCATGGGCCTGAAAGGAAAGCATGTCTTGGGGTCCTGGATCCTCCGTATGATTTTGTTACAAGTGACCCTCTCACTCTTCTCCCACCAAGCAACCTGTCTTGTCAGAGTTCTAGAAACATATGTCAGGCAGACCTCCCCAGGAAGGAGCCTCCCTCCTGATGTGTGCCTTTGATACCTACCCCCATCAGTTTACCTGGCTGGAGCTACTCAGGGGTTTGTGTTTCGACAGAGCTTTACTTTGTGGGCACTGACCCTTAACTCTCATCCCAAGTCCTTCCCAGTCTCGGAAAAGCAAACAGAAAAGGAAAAAAAAAAAAAAAAGTAAAGCTCGCCTGTCCAGCTTGTGCTTATACAATGGTCTCTTATCCACAGATTATTTCCCAAGATCCCAGTAGATAGCCAAGACCTTGGCTAATATGGAGTGCTGTGACAGAGTCCAAATCTTGAATCAAGCACAACAAAAGGTTAACAATAACTAGCATCTAAATGGAACAATCATAACAAAAATCAGCAATAAAAATTGCTTCAAATGTATCAGTCTAAAACTTCTAGAATTTTCTTTTCTTTCTTTCTTTTTTTTTTTTTTTTTTTTTTTTTTTTTTTTTTTTTTTTTTTGCACTTCAGCTGGTTGCAAGTTACTGAAAATAGAGAAATGAAACCACTGGCTAGGGGGACTTCTAGAGTACTTCCAGTGAGTGCTTTGTGCATGGCAAGCTGGCCTGGGGAGCAGGAACGCTAGAATCAGAGTTTCAGGCCCTTTTGATCGCTTCCATGACCCATATGGAAGCTGCACTTCCCATCAGTGGCCTGAGAGCCAGAGAACTTGTCTGTTTTAAATTGGTCAGAAGGGTACAGATGTGACCCCCGTGAGAGTCCGCTTTCCAGGCTCAATGCCAAGGCTCAATTGCTCTGCAGTGTAGCACCCAAGCTATTCCTGAGTCCTGGGTCTCAGTTTCTCTCTCTCTGCAAAACAAGAAGCTGTGGTGCTCTGCTGACTGTCACCTGGCCTACAGTAAAGTCTCTTCCTGAAGACAGTCCCCAGCCTCCTTTAAGTTTGTTCAGATTCTTCCTCAGAACTAGTTTGCTTGGAGAGACCACAGCCTGCTACCCGAGGTCACAAGCTCCTCCCCTCTCACTCCCAGGGTGGCTTCCTGTCTTTCTGAGCCCTCCTTCACTTGGTCAGGTGTTTGCCAGCAGGTCTCAACATTGGACTTAAGAGATAAGGTCCTACTGCTGCCAGCACATTTATAGTGATATATTAGAGGTTCCCGTGTGCAGATGCAAAGAGACCAGGGTGACCTCCTTGACTGAAAGCGGAAAGTGACCTTAGACATTATTCTGTTCAATCCTATAGCTTTAATACAAAACTATGGGACCCAGGGGAAGAGTGCCAGAGTGCTGTCATAACCCTTTCGGCTCCCTCATCTCCAAACCCACTGATTTCCGTTCACCCTCGTCTTGATGCTCTTACTGAAGACCCAACTTCACACACTGGAAAATCTGGAGTTCACTGCTTCTTCCGTTACATCGGTGGTGAGAGTTAGGTTGCATTGGTTCCATATGAGCTAATGTTTATGGAGGCTTTGTTTTGTCCCAGATACCTCACAGGGTGCTGGAGATACAGGAGTGGAAAAACACATGGTCCTTGAACTTTTGCTGCCCTAGAGGACAGTATTCTGGGGAGATGCATGGAATAATAAAGAACCATGCCATGTGTGGTATTTGTCATAACAAAAGCCACTTGTGCTGACAGAGCCACCAGATGGTTTAGCTCCTCTTCCTTGAGGGGTCCACAGAAGGAATCCTGGAGGTACCAAGCCTCAGGAATGTAGAGTTTCTGCTGTCCGGTCTGCCGTAGAACAGATGTATTTTTCTTGACTGATGTCATGCAGATATTAAAAGTGCCTGTGTAATCCTAGCACTCCGGGAGCTGGAGGCAAGCAGATCTCTGTGAGTTCTAGGCCAGCCTGGTCTACCAAGTGAGTGCAGGGCAGCCAAAGCTACAAAAAGAAACCCTGAATGGGGGAGGCGGAGTGTCATACAGCCTGTGTGTACAAGAGAAATAGAGCGAAGGAGATGATAGGCTGCCTTCAGCTTCTGCACAGAAGTAAGGCAGCTGGAGGTGGTAGCAACTAGATGCTTTGGCCACAGATGTCTTCATTGTTTCCTTTTCTCAGGACAGTTTACACTCTAGGATAGCCGGAGCCTGCAGGGCCCTCATCTCAAGCTTCTGAGGATACGATCCACGGGAAGGAGCCATGGCCACATGTGTGAGCTGTGTGAGCTGTGTGAACAGGTCAGGCCTCGTACCTCTATGCTATGTGTTAGTGGGGTACATGGGCCTCTTCACTGGATTGTGGGGATACAGAGAAGATGAAAGTGCAGGTTTACTCATGGATGCTCCAGAGTTTCCAAGTTCCAGTTGAATTTAATCAATTTATCAGTGAAAGCGATTGTGCCGGCCGTGAGTCTGTTCTAAGTGGTGAAATGGAGTACGAAAGTTCTGGAAGGCTCATAAGAAAACTCTGTAAATAGGCAACTGATTTTGAGGTAAAAATGGCATATTAACCATCTCTGAAAGCTTCCCGTGCTGCCCCTGGGGTCCTTCGACTTGCATAAAACCTTAAAAAAACAAAACAAAACAAAACCTCTTCCCTATGGAAGAATAAGAGTGCAAAATTATCACCTGGTCAGAACAGGGACTGAAAAGTGGCCCTGAAGCACCGTTACCAGGAACAGTAGCCTGCTACCAGAGCACTCTGCAACCTGGCTGGGAGGAGAAGGGCAACTTAAATGAAGTTTAAGATGGCCAGGATGGACTGAGAGTAGCCACTGTGATCCTGGTGGGGAGATGGGATGGGTCATTTTAAGTGTCAACCTAGAATTAACTGGGAAGAGATCCTCAATTAAGGGACTGCATAGATCAAGGTGGCCTGTGGCCATTTCTTTGGTGGATTGCCTGGGCTTCTGGGGGGTTTTTGGGGGAAGTTTTTTTTTTTTTTTTTTTTTGGTTGGTTGGTTTGGTTTTGTTTTTTGTTAATTGATGTAAGAAGACCCAAGCCATGGTGAGTGGCATGGCTCCAGGCATGGTCCTCTACGGGACTGGAAGACACTGGATAAAAATTAGCTAGCAAGCAGGAACTGTGCAGTCCGCTGTCGCTGCCTAACTTCCTGCCTGGATCTTGCCTCAATGGTGTCCTCTACGTTGCTTTCGGTCAGCAGATCTTCTCTTAGCAACAGGAATGAAACTGGAGCGCAAGGCTCCCGTGTCAGAATGATGTTCTCCAGGTCAGGGGGCCAACCTGAGAAGGGAAACCTGGTGCCTGGGACTTAGAACTCCTGAGTCTTGGTCTGTCCTGACCCATGTGCTCCTGTCTGGGAACCCTTTTCCTCTTCGACCCTCCGTGTCCTTAGTAGGAGTCAGCAATGTAAAGGGCTCACCCTGTCGCTGTCTCCTGAGAGGAGCCTAGGCGACAGAGGTTTAGGTAAGCATGTTTTATTTGCCTCCCTGAAAAGGATTTCAGTAGCATGTACTTTTTCACTAAATGTTTAGTGTAAGCCTGAAGGGTTTTGGACATCTTGATATTTAGGTTCATTTAGGAAATTCAAGTGAGGAGTTGAATAATGCCCTTTTATTCCCAGAGGTTGGGGCATCACTTGGAGAAATCAGCAAGAAGTGATGCAGTGCCCTCCCTACTCTCAGAGGCATAGGAAGGGGCTGGGATCCAGGATAGCACAGCAGTACAGATGCGCAGAGGCCCTGAGGAGAGACTGTGGGGCCTCAGAGAAGAAGGACCAACTCGTGGACTTTGCCCCAACCCAAACTGCCATGCATGGCTTCTGGAAATGTAGGCACCCGGCAGCCAGGGGTGCAGCTGGGGATGCAGGAGGGATTCTTTACTGTAGCTTCCTGAGGAGGGAACTGAGAGGGCATGCTGGTAGACTGGGGATCTCCAACCCACACTTGTTATCTCATCTAATGCTGCCTCAGCCTGAGACATCAGTACGTCAGGCCAAAGATTCCCCTACTCAGGCCAAAGATTCCCCTACTGTCAGCGAGAAACCAGAGGGTGGATTCCTTAGGTGGGGGACACAGAGTTCTCACAAAGTCTGGTTTGACTCATTGTATCAGATTGCCCTGAAGTGTGTGGAAGATAAGAGGATAACAATGTCCTTTGTTAGTTCTCTGTTGATAAAGCAAACTGTGTGAGGCTGAGAGATTGTGGAGAAAAAGAGGTTGATTTAGTTTATAATACTGGGAGTTGAGAATTCAAGCCGCACGGCATAGGCTCCAGTGAGGCCTCCTGGCTCAGGTTCTAATGAAGGTCATGAAAAGGTGGTGCACACTAGGGAGAGATGCCCTGGTGACTCAACAGTCAGGAAGCAGGACAGGGTGGGGTTGGGTTAGTCTGGTGTCCTCCCACTAGGTCTCACCTCTGAAAGGCTCCACCATTCCTTAGCATTGTTTACTGGGGACCAAGCTTCCAACACGTGTATCCTTAAAGGACCCCCTCCAACCACATCCAAACCCTGCAGGCCCTCATCTTGCCGCCCCTCACACCTCAGTGGGAAGTGTTGAGGTTTGTCTAAGTTTCAGGGCGCCTCAAGTAGATGTTCAGTGACCAGAGCACCGAGCTGCTCCCTGCTTCCATTTTCTCTTTAGTCACACAGACATACTTTGTACAACTGATGTGAAAACAAGTCACTCACTGTAAAGCTTGGGTTATGAGACCTGCCCAGCATATACTCGTGTGTGTGTGTGTGTGTGTGTGTGTGCCTGTGACATGCATCTGAGTGGATATACGTGCTGATATTTTTGCACAGTAGTACATTCAGAGTGAGAGTAGGACATGGGTGGTTGCTTCTATCATTCTCTACCTTATTGCTTTGACATAGGGTCCCTCACTGAGCCAGAAGCTATCTGTTTTGTCAAGGCTGTCTGGCCAGCAAACTCTTGGAGTCCAGCTGTCTCTGACCCACACACACAATGCTGAGGTTAGAGGTGTGTGCAGTCACCCCTGGCTTTTTACGTGGGTACCAAGAATTCAAACAAAGCCAGTGCTTTGTCCACCTGGCTCTCCCCTTAGCTCCATTAATGATGGTTTCTCATTCCTGTGAAAGTTAATTTCTGGACAGGTTAGTGTGGGGACAGGCTGTGCCCCACGACGGTGTTTTAAAAGCCCATTCAAAGATTACATAATAAGACTGGAATAGTTGTATGTTAAAGATGTCTTCCAGTTAGTCTGCAGTCATTTAAAACTTTTTTCTGGTTCTGTCTACGTACATTTCATTTTGTTTTTGTTTTTGTTTTTTTTTTTCTACTCTAAAATACTGAAGTTATTCAACCCTATAAATATGAAAGGATTTTTAAATTTTTTGTGTTTGCTATATTTAATTATGTATATGTATGTGCCATGTGTGTGGGTATGTCCACATGAGTAAAGGTGCCCACAGAGGCCTCGGATTCCCTGGAGCTGGAATTACAGGTGGTTGTGAGCCTTCTGATGTGGGTGTTTGGAATTCTCTCAGGTCCCCTGGAAGAGCAATGTGTGCTCCTAATTGCTGAGCCACTCTATCAATAATTTGAAAGTTTTAAAGAGAATATGAAATAAGGGTTAACAAGCCAAAATCAATCTGACCTGATGGCACATAATCTCAAGAGGTGGGAGGCAAAGACAGGTAGAGCTCTGAGTTTAAGGCCACCCAGGGCTCTACAGTAAGAAATTTTCTCAAAAATAAATAAGTCGTCAGAACAATTGAATATAACATTCATTCCAGGTGACCTGGTGGAATTAAAAGATGATTTTAGGAAGGGACAGCTAGCATTTACAGAGAAAATATTTTCTCTGAACTTACCCAAGTAGATTGCATTATGATAGATTTGGCTTCATTAAAACAAAACATCAGAAATCCATTTGAATGTACAAGAAACTAATAGAAGCAAGAAGCTAACTCCATGCATATTTACTTAGTAGAGAATTCCTGAGAAAAATCCATCGTCCATCAAAAAACAAATAATAACAACAACAGCAACAAAACAACCAAAGCAAACATATGGTTTTTCTAACTAAGAAGATGGAACAACTCCAAAATACTGTCTCATATGAGTTCAACAGGCCCAGAGCAACTCCACATGAAAGACCAAAATTCATCTAATTAACCATTTACTTTTTCAGAAATAAAAGGCTCAATGGAAGGAAAGAAAATAAAAACACATCTCTTCCTTTAGATCCTCAGAAGACTAGATGGGACCTTCAAATAAATCTGATTTCTTTGGTCATATAACGAAAGACTCCATCCTCTCCCCTGCTTTGGTAAGCTGTGGCTAGAACGGGGCTAGAAAGCGTCTGAGAGCTACATCTCGGCAACAGCCAGCCTCAGCTCCCAGGGACTGTATCTGTAGCTGGGTCACCTTCTGAGCATCATGCTAGCTCTTCCTACATGCAGATCTGAGGACTGTGGCACGTCAGTGTACAAAGACACTTTTGTGAAGGTCAGGGGACAACTTTTGCGTTTCTGTTTTCTCCTTCCACTAGGATCGCCCTGAGGATCCCAGTGCAGGTTGCCAGACTTGGTGGCAAGTGCTTTTTTTTTTTTTTTTGAAAAGATTGATTGATTGATTATGTATACAGTGTTTTGCCTACATGCGTGCCTGCACGCCAGAAGAGGGTACCAGATCTCATTATGGATGGTTGTGAATCACCTTGTGGTTGGTGGGAATTGAACTCAGGACCTCTGGAAGAGCAGCCAGTGCTCTTACCCTCTGAGCTATCTCTCCAGCCCCAGTGGTGGCATGTGCTTTTATTTCCTGAGCCATGTAGCTAGTCGTTGATCTGCATCTGTTTTTACAAAGTAAGGAGACAAGGTGTCTGTGCTCGCACCTGACTACAGAGACCCATGATCATGGTTCAACTTGGCCTAATCTGCATGCAGGGTCCCTGGCAGGAGAATCTGACCCCTCTGACATTGTACCCTCATCTCCCTGGGCGGTCTCTGTATTTTTTATTCTAATCCAATTTCACTGACACAGAAACTGGAAGCAGAGACAGCAAGGTCAAGACATTGATGTAGGTGAGTCTCATAACTAGAAGTGGCAGAGTTGGGATTTACTGGCACTGTGAGAGCCCAAGACCCTGACCCATGCAGTGTACTTGGATTATCCTCCTGTATCCTACAACTTTGCATTATGGAGGTTTGGGGGACATGGGAAAGCAGAGCTGCATCTGATGGGGCATCAGCTCCCAGCCTAGCCCCTAGGTTTATCCCATCTGAACATGCTCATTAGTGGCTATAGACTCAAGGCTTTAACTACCTAGTCAGAAGGAATCCTGAGTTTCCCTTATTTCCTTTCTTCTGAGTCTAAGACCAGCAGCCTCACCCTCTGGTAGACTGGTGCTTGGCACAGTGTGTCCCAAGAGTCATATTCCAATCAGGATTCGTGGGTTGTCTTGGTTGATTCTGGACTCATGTGATTTTGCCTTCTTTACTTCCATCCCCATCTGATGTCTCTGATGGCAAGTGTTTGTTTTTGTTGTTGTTTTTTGTTTCTTTTGTTGTTGTTTTGTTTTGTTTTGGTGCTGGCATGCATTGACTCTAAAAAAACCTATGGTGCCTGAGGACCAAGCCATGGTGAGTCTTCCAGAACTGGCGATGGAACTTAACAGCACTTAGTTGGCAAACCAACCTGAGAATTGCCCCACTCCCCACCCCCAGCCTCCTAGATAGGCCCCTTGAGAGGCAGATCTGCTTCAAGTGAACTGAAGGGTGAAAACCCGCCTTTTAATAACATCTTCACAAAAGACAGGAAGGTGTGTTGTTCCTTTAGTGGAAGATCTGCTAATCCCACCACCTGGTGCAGGGTCAGAGGGATAAAGCCTGTTGCTCAGGAAACATATTAGCTGCCACAGCCCAGAGCTGCTCAGCGGGGTGCAGAGCTGGAAGTCTCAAAGGCTAACTTCCGTGTAAAAAAAAATGTGGTCTTTTGGCCAAAAAGGAAATTAAAATGAAGTGAGAAGATAAGATGAGCAGTTAGTTGCCACCCACCTCATAGGAACTTTGGATTAAAAACAAAACAAAAAACTTCCAGGAGCTGGCAGTGGGTATATGTGCTTGCCAAGCAAGCCTGAAGACCTGCTCCGTCTCCAGAACCTACATGGAAGAGAATTGACTCCCAAAGAAAAGTTGTCCTTTGACTTCCATGTGCAAGCCATGTCATGTGCACAATTAGCCATCACCCCTAATACACACACACACACACACACACACACACACACACACACACACACACACACGAAAAAAAAAAGAAAGAAAAAAAGAGCCACCTTCTGTAGGGGATGCACTGGCTCTAACGTAATGCCATTTGCTGGTTTCCTGTCTCTGTCTACAACTTGGAACAGACCAAAGTAGTTGTGAGCCGAGAAATACATACAGGATTTTACAATAGAAACTGATGCCTGATGCCATGTCAAACACACAAATCAGAGGACGCCTTGGAAGCAGTGGTGTGCATTTGGAATATGGACAGCTAGCAGAACTGAAAAGCATCCCTGGGATGCAGGCAGGGAGGTTTTCTTTTTTGCCTTCGGGGGGGAGAGGGAGGGTGCCATGAGATAACCCAATGATAGTAGCTTACAGAGGGTGCACTCTAAGACAGTGTGGAACAGAGTTATGAAATCTTAGTTCATGCCCTTGTTCAACCTTCCCCTCCCCAGGACTTCAGTTATTCATCTGCTGAGTCACTCACTGATTCATTTGTTAAAGTGCCAACTGTGTGACCTGGAGAGTGTTGGTTTGCCGTTGGGTGCTTCCATTTCCTCATAGTTAGTAACTGTCTTCCAGGAAGTGCTAAGTGAATGCCAAGGGGGTTACTGCTCTGGAAGTGTTTAAAAGGAGAATGCTGAAGTAACTCTCTGAATGACACCCTCATTCAGCATTGTAGGACCTATTAGTTTTCTGCTTCAGTCCGTTTACCTGTGATGTCATTGCCTACCTCCCACTGGGTGTGGCCCTTCCCAAGATTATAAAAGAACTAACCCTCCTTGAGGGTCTCTCTCATACCTCTCTTCTTTCTACCTCTCTCTCACACCCCTCTTTCTTCCTCTCTCTCTGTCTCTGTCTCTGTCTCTCTGTTTCTCTCCAGGGTACCACTCTCCCCTTCCCTTCTCCCCCAATGCTCATTTAATAAATTTCTCCAGCTAATATCTGTTGCCTAGCATCTTATTTTTTAATCATTAAAGCGGTACCTCCATTTCTTGCTGTATTGAATTCCCTGCTCATCTCCCTGTACCTCTCCTCAGTCCATTCCTTCACTCAGATAAAGATCAGAGGCTAACAGTCGTTTTCCCCCCACAGCATGTACACTGAGCTATACTACTGAGAGCCAAAAAGAGGATGGTTATTAGTGGCACTCAGGTGACCCAGAGGCTGGGTCCAAGGTTTCTTCCCGCTGCTCTTCCTCTATTTCCTCTTTCCTTCATTCCTTCTTTCCCCCCACCCCCACCCCCATTCACAAGATCAGGTTCACAAACCTCCTCCATTAAAGAAGAATTTGGCTAGAAAACATTACCCAAGCACTCATGTGTACACACATACACACACACACACACAGTCCTCAGGAGACAGTGAGAGCATATAATGAGTCACAACTGATGCCCAGAGAAGAACCACTCAGACTGCTGCCACTTCAACTGAAAACCAACTCAGTCTACCTCAGGAATGCCCAGAAACATCCTACCTGGAGTCAGGGACTTCCTGCATCCCCATCCGTATCCCCAAACAAAGAGGAGGCCTAGGTACCCACATGGAAAAGCATGTATCCTTTCGTCTTTATGACCATTGTTACCATCAGTACCACCTTGCAGATAGAAACATTTAGGCTTGAGAGGTAGGAACTGACTGAGGATGATCAAAACAGCATTTAGAGACTTGCGCGCCCTGGTCTTGGCCTCCTACCCTGCTGCTGAAGGAAAGGGATAAATGGGCTTTTTTTTTAGTGTTCTCTTAGGTGAGCTGCCTGGCCATAGGGGCTCTATCCACTGCCCTGGCATGCAGAAAGCCACTATCAGGGGAATGATTGGGGGCCACCTTACCCAAGGGGTGGGGACGAGGCAGGTTGACTTCACAGTCACGTTTCTGTAGATCTGTCTTTGCAATTGAAGTCAGTGTAAAGCTCATCACTGGACATGAATGTTGGAGCCCTAAGGGAGCCCTGGTGTTGAGTTTCACCTTCGATTTCTGTGTGGTCTTGAGTAAATAAGGGAAACTACTTCAAGTCCACAGTCTCCACAGCTGTGAAATAGGGCTGGACAAGAAGTCTCAGAGCTGGATACTGAAGGTGGAGAGAAATTATGCACATGAAATACTTGGTGTGGTGTGGCATGGGCCAGCCTCCCTGGCCAGGCTCAACCATAGCCACTGTTGTTAGTGATACTGTTTCTCCCTCAAAGTAGCCAGACCTCAGCATTTGACTTTCAGACTTAACACTACACATCACCATGAGGAGTCCAGGGTAGGGAGTCTCTTTCAGATATGGGCAGTTCACATGGACTTGCTGACAAGTCCATGGCTTTTGGAATTTCTGTCCAGACTGATGTGAGAGTGTTGCTTTCACATACACTGAAAGCCGTGCCCCTGCTCTCTGTGCCTATACCCTCGGCATCAGCCCTGGGCATCAACCTGCGGCTACTACATGACTTTTCTAGGTCTCCACACTGGCCCTCACTAGTGTCTCTGTCTGTTCTTATTCCTCAGTCAGTTATCCCTTTTGCACTCAAATGCAGCCAGACACTCAACATGTCGATCCCATTGTCCAGGGACATTATGTTTGGGACAGGATTCTAGTTAGGAAACTACCCACAAGTACATTCATAGTCTCTCACAGGGTAGAGAGTGATCTAGCGCCTTGGGCATGAGTCTGTGCCCCTGGCATACACAGTGCCCTCCTGGAAGGCAGTGCCCAAGAGTCTACTGTTGGCCTCACAATGTATGACAGCCCCACCAAGCCTTATAAATGGTCACATCAGGAAAACTATGCCAGTTCTGGCCTTTACAAGTGAGGTTAGCTATGTGTTAGTTTTTGTTTCTGACCCCAGAATATGCTAGTCATATCACCCCATTATTTAATCCCAAGACTCCGTGTGTGTGTGTGTGTGTATGTCTTAGTTAGGGTTTTATTGCTGTTAAGAGACACCCAGGCAAGTCTTATAAAGGAAAACATTTAATTGGGACTCCCTTACAGTTTCACAGGTTTAGTCCATTATCATCATGGCAGGCAGCATGGCAGTGTGTAGGCAGATGTGGTACTGGAGAAGCCGAGAGTTCTACATCTTGATCCTCGGGCAGCAGGAGACTGGGTACCACACCGAGAGTAGCTTGAGCATAGGAGACCTCAAAGCCCACCCCCACAGTGATACACTTCCTCCAACAAGACCACACTTCTTAACAGTGCCCCTCCGTATGGGCCAAGCATTCACACACATGAGTCTATGAGGGCCATTCCTGTTCAAACCACCACATGCTCAAAATGATTTAAAAAAAAAAAAAAAAAAAAATGACAGCAGTTCTTCCCCCCCCCCCCCCCCGCCAAAGGATAGTTTAATAAAGTGCCATTCCGCACTTAAAGAAAGATACCAGTTGCTGTTCCTTCTGCTGTTTTACTTAGTTTTATCAAAGTGATCTCATGTTCCTTTTACAATTTTAACACTGTAAAACTTTCATTTTGTGTGTGCCCATGTGTACAGATCAGAAGCTGATCTCGGGTGTCTGCTTTCATCCATCTACACCTTAGTTCTTTGAGACAGAGTCTCACACTGAACGTGCACCTGAGTTTTATATGGGCTCTGAGGGTACAAATTCGGGTCTTCGAGCTTGTGCAGAAAGCACTTTTACTTCCGGAGCCATCTTCCCAGGCCCCATGCTCTTCTTAATTCATCTACAGCTCTGAAAGACAGTGGAAACAGGCACACTTTGCAGCTTCTCCTTGAGTACGTCTGAGAAAAGCTCCTTTTGTTTAAAAAAAAAAAAAATCACACAGTGGACTGGGCTGCCCTTCCCTGTGGCACACATAGCATTCATGCCGTGTCAGAACATGACATGCCCGCGGGCCCCTCAAGAAAGAGTCCTGTAATTTATAAATGCAGCGATAGTGTCGGGCCAGACAACGTTCAGACAATCATTTTCTGCTTAGAGGGGGAAAGCTATGATTTATTAAGCCAACTGGCTCTGTCTCTCCAGGAATGATGCTGAGTTTTATTTCTTGCTCACTGCCTTACACTGAGAAGGAACAAAATTGGACAACAGTCTCTTGTGAGATTTACTGGATAATGCTGTGCAGTAGAAGGGCACATCTGATGGCACTCGGGGCTGTGAGTGGTGGATGTACTAATGGGGTCAAAGAAAGAATGACTTATAGGCCCAGAACAGGGGAAATAAGAACACAGAGGAACATAACCATGATTTGTTTAGCTGGAATTTGTCCTAATCCGTGCTCCAGCTAGTTGATAAATGTCGTTCTTGTCTCTGAGTGTCCTGGATGGAACCCAGCAGCTTCCCACTGAGGGTCTGGGTTGATGCTCATGTTGCCTGGGGGATGGGCAGCGTGAAGACGTAGGTAGGTTGACACAAGCTGGAGTCTATACTTCCTCCACAGACCAAGTGGACCAGCTGGGTGATAGAGGGGCTACTCCTAAGCCTTGAACGGACCACCCTTTGGAAATTGGATTTCCTATTTATGGTCTTGGGGAACTGTTCCTGGGCTCATAGAGAACAGCTCTTTTGACTGATTTTCTGGTGTGTAAAATTCACTTAGTTGCCATGCCATCTTTGTCGGGAATTCCCACACACACTCCTCCCCACCCCGTGGAAACATCAGCTCGGACAAATAGAGGCGTGGCATCAGAATTTGATGGGGACAGAGCTGCAAGGTGGCCTTTCAGTAAAGGCCTATAAAAAGACCCTGTCAGTGCACCCACCATTCACAGCCCCACATGCTATCAGATGTGCTTTTCTACTGCACAGCATTAAACAGTACATCTCACAAGAGACTGTTCTCCAATTTTGTTTTGGGGACTTGTGTTTAAAAAGTACAGGGCATGGGAAGTCACAGTAATGAATTGGCTCTTCTTGGCATCAGCAGTGGGCCTGTCTATGTCTGAAAGTTCAGTGCTCTGGCTTCAAAATTGAGCAACTGAGGCTATGGGAGGTGAGCTGAGCTCAGATGCTGAGTGATAATTTCTGTTTCTCGTCCCGCTGAGGAAATGTCTGAGAAGAACCCCATGAGCTGGGAGGGTTAATTTGGCCCAATTCCTGGCCTTTCCATCCACTGTGGCTTGATTCCATGGCAGTGGGCCTGTAACCTGTGGGACAAAGGAGGCCACTAAGATCAAGACTTCCAGGAAGTTAAGGGAGACAGGGAAGGAGAAGAGAGAGGTACAGCTGCCAAGGACCGCCATCCTCTGACCAGGCCCCAGGTCCCATACCCATCATATCCCGATAAGGCCATCAAATTAGCAATCCATCTGTGGATGTATCCATGGATAAAGCTGGGGCCCTTGAGGGCCATTCAGTTCCCTGAGGCTCATCAGCTGATAACAGAGCCTTTGACCTAAAGGAGATAATTCATAGTCAAATCAGCCATGCCCAGACCAAGGAAGGAACTGGTTCAGGGTTAGTTGCATAGCTCTAGTGAAAGCCTAAGTCTTACAGTGCCAGACTATAGTAGTAAGGCTCAGTGGGGACCAGGGTTCCATGTTAAAGTAATTCTCAATTTCCCCCTTATGCCTTAAGATATAGAGATATCAAAGTATTATCTCTAAGGATGCATATATATATGCACACATATATACATATATATGTAGGATGTTTTGTCATGATAGTTTTCAACTATTCAGTAAGGTGTAACCTACATAAAACCGAAATGTCAGTACAAGGTTCTATTGATTTATGAACCAGCCCTACTCCAGTTGATACTCAGAGCTTCCTCTTTGGTTCATTTATTCATTTAACAATCGCCACGTCCTTCCTCGGTATTGGATATAAAATACAGTATTGTATAATAGGTAACAAGGGTAGGTGGGAGGACAGTCTCTCACATGATGTATTATATAATACTGTGCAATAGAAAGGCACGAGTGTGGCACTCAGGGCTGTGAGTGGTGGATGCAGCTGTCGAGGTGCAGCCCCTCCTCCACCAAAGGGCTTGTTCTAGGGAGAGCAATGACAGAAGACTAAGGGGAGGGAGGCCTGGTGTGAGGTAAACCTGTGCTGCATCAAAGACTGAATAGACAGTAGATGAGTGAAGCAAAAGAAACTACGGGTGCCCCTGAGTAAGGCCTCTAGCCCAGCTTATATGCAAGAGGCCCAGGACTTGATCTTTAGGACTACAAAAAGGAGGAGGAGGAGGAGGAAGAGGAAAAAGAAAGAAGAAGGAGAAGGAGCAGGAAGAGGAGGAGAAGAAGAAAAGAAAGCGCGAACAAGAGGAGTAATAGTGATTGACTTTCTTCATATGTCACACTAGGGGCTCTGATGAGAAGAAGATGGCCCCTCACCTCAGTGTTTAGCAAGCTAGAAAGTATTTTGTGGAAGTACAGATGCCAGGAACTGCAATGGCAATGTTTTCCCCATCTCAAAGTCAGCAGAGGGGTCCTGGGAGGTGGCCTTTGTACTGGAATGTGAAGGCTGAGAAAAAAGCACAAAAAATAAAGGGGATTGTACCAAGCAATGAAGTGGGGAGGTCAGCAAGGCCTATGCTAGCTGCTGAGAGAGTCAGGGCTTCCTCCAGCAGTTACTAAGAGGCAAGCCCACTTCCAGCTGTTGTGGAAAGAAAAGGCCTTCTCCAGCTGTTGGATAAGAAGCAAGATTCCCCCCCCCCACCCCCCGCTCAGTTGTTGGTAAGAGTAAAGGACCCCTCCAGATGTTGCTGAGCCGCAAGACCCCCTCCAGTTGTTGCTGATTAGCTACGTCCTTCCAGCTATTTAATGGTAGTCAAGGCTCCTTTCAGGTGTTGATGAGAGGCAAGAGGTGGAGGTGGTGATGACCAGATGCCAAGGATGCCAGCCCTTTCCGGCAGCTCACTTAAGATGGGGCCAGAAGGAGAGGGTGTGTGTGTGTGTGTGTGTGTGTGTGTGTGTGTGTGTGTTTCTATACTGAGAATCTGAGTCCTTCTGCTTATGTCCCTTCCGTGCAGCTCCCTGTAAACATCCTGTCCCACGGCAGCTCCTAACAGACTGTTTATAGTCAGCACCATGTGTGGCTTCCAGTGCCAGACCCAAGCCTTTAGACAAAGCTGGCTTCTGTTGATCTCCTATCTGCCAATTCTTCACCTGAAACAGCTCTTCAGTCTCCCTCCTCCTCTTGCCCCAGCCTTGTCTCCTCAATAACTAGCCTCCTTCCTAATTCTCCATGGACTGCTGTGGCGAGGTACCAGGGTGAGTATGCTGCTTAGCACCCCTTCCCTGAAAGATGCCTAGTCCAAACTCAGGGGCCAGATCCGGCCCACTGCTCTCATTTCCCAACTCTGGGTGAATGCACACTTCTGATCTACTTAACTTAGCTGGGACTCATCGTATCTGATATTCTCACGAACAAATCTGGTACTTACCTGGGCTGGCCAGGGCACCCGAGACCTCGCCATGGTGTTTTGTATCCTCCATCGGGATGAGGATACTGTGCTAGCAGAGTGAGCCCCTGCAGTATGGAGGAAGACGGGTGGCATGAATACCGGTTTGGGTGTATGTAATCCTAGGGGTGGAACCTGGGGCCTCCTGGATACTAAACATGTGCCCTGCTGCTCAGCTACACCCCAGTCCCTGCCACAGTCTGTGTTTGAGCCTTTGTGCTCCGTCTGCTATTTCACTCTTGTAAATTCAATCTCAGGATCAAACGGTGGAGAAACGGCCTCCACTTGGTGAGGGAAGACGACGGCACTGCTTTGAATACAGATAGAATAGGAAAACTGGGACACTCTTTGCAACGATGGCCCTGGTGGGACAGTGTAATCTGTTTTCTGTTCTTTACTGCCCTCGTTGTGCTGCTAATTTACATGCTCTTCAGATCCATAATATGGGAATCTTAGGGACTATGACCTCAGTAACATCAGGAATGCGTTGCAGAGCTGGGAACCAGCAAAAGCCAGTGAGTTTCCACTGTTGCTCACGATCCAATAATCCTCTTAAATTCTCATGCTTGCATTGTTTTCCCTGGTCCTTGGGGACACTTCCCTCAAGGCTTTTGTTTTTTTTTTAACGTGGCATCTGATGTGTATTCGTGGTTAACATGTCACACTCCCTTTCCTATCACACCCTTCTTTCAGACCAACTTGCTCACTTCCTCTTCCATTCTCCCAAGTGTCCTTACATCCTGTGTTCCATTACCATGCATTTTCTGTGCAGTTGTCTGTCTCTCGCTCCTTGAAAGCAGGAAGTGTGGGTTGGTTGGTTGGTTGGTTGTCCCTACTCTGGTCATGGGACAATAGTGCTGTTGGAACCCCCTATGCAGTGTTGAGTGCTTGGGTGGATTCCTAGTCATTGTCTTGAGTTGTCTCAAAAAGGCCTGGGATGGCATTAACACCCAAACTAACTTGTGCTTTCTCTCTCTTTTCCATTTGCAGACTTGACTTCGCTGAACTAGAAATGCCATCGAGAAGCAACTGGCATCGGTTGGCGTTGTGCTGAGCAAGGCTCAGCGCTGTGGGGCCGGGCAGTTGTATCTGTGAGCCAGGATAGAGAGTGGCTCAGCTTCCTGAGGTGAGTGACTGATTTTGCCCCCATGTAGGAGATGTGCTGTCTTTTCCATGGGACTATGTTGTGGATTGCACTGGGGGATGAGAAAAGTCTTTTTCCACACTTGGAATTATGTTCAGGGATTGGACAGGGGGCGAGACGTGTGCTGTGTTTTCCAGACTCTTCTGTGGGTTATGTAGCAACGCAAGGGGTGTTGCCCTGTTTTCTTAGACTCTTTGTAGTATGGTCTGCTTGCCATGTGGAGCAGTGCCCACTGAGGAGACCTGCTTTCCCTGTTAAGTACAGAGGAGGCTTCTGATGGCGAGCTTTGCGGTTCTCATGAAAATCGAGAAGAGACACCTGAATTGTGACCATTCTTCCGTGACAAGTGGCTGCTGAAGTTACAAATAGAGCCGGACACTGCTGCATTCTAGGTCAAGTGCCACATGCTGGCTCTGAGGACAAAGCCTGAGGAACCTCACTTGCTTTGTGTCCTGTGCGTCTAGACCTGAAGATGAGCTAGTTGCCGTGTGGAGTCAGTGTTTTGTCAGTACCCGTATGTGTCTCAGAGGAGACGGGCGTGTCAGCCACAGTGAAGTGCCGTGTGTATGTATTGCTGTTCTACATTCTGAGCATAGTGCTGGGAAAGATGTGTGTGTCCATGTCAGATGAGCACATGCATTTATACACATATAAATACACATCTACATCATACGTGTCACCCACATTATTACGAAACAAACTGTAGTGGTTACTTTTCATGGACAGAAGCAACTTCAGGAAGGAAGAGTTAGCTGGGTGTGGTGGCGCACACCTTTAACCCCAGCACTCAGGGAGGCAGAGGCAGGCGGGTTGCTGTGAGTTCAAGGCAAGCCTGGTCTACAAAGTGAATCCAGGACAGCCAAGGCTACACAGAGAAACCCTGTCTAAAAAAATAAAGAAAGAAAGAAAAGAAAAAAAAAAAAAAAGGAAGAGTTTATTCTGGCTGACAGTTCACAGTATAGCCACTCGCTGTCACACAGAAGTTCTGGTATCAGGAGCATGAGGCAGCTGTGCCCACAGCTGTGCCCACAGCTGCACCCGCCCACAGTCAGGAAGCAGAAAGAGATGAGTGCTGGGACTCAGCTTGCTGTCTCCTTCTGCTTTAGTTCAGGGCCCCAGCCCATGCATGGGTTCCTCCACAATTAGGCTAGGCATCCCCACCTCAATTGAATCTACTTTAGAAACTGCCCCCAAAGGCGTGCCCAGAGGTTTGTGTCTCTGGCAGTTCTAAACTTCATTAAATTGACTGACTTACCTGCATAGTAACCACAGCATCCATTCCTGCTAAGAATGCTAGAACATCCCTGATATGCAGGTCTCTTTTGCTATTAAATTGCTCGAAACCATGCTAACTACCACATGTATTAGACTATCAGGGCCTGCTGTGGAAGGCAGCCACTCACAGGGAGCTCAGATTGAAAGGCTCAGTGGCACACCAGAAATAAGGAAGATATCCTGGAGCAGACGGTGGACGTCACAGATCCATCCCTGTGACCAAGTACCTCACCAAAGCTACCTAAAGGCAGAAGGATTTATTTTGGCTTCTGGTTTAAGGGAAGACTGCCCAGCATGGTGGTAAAGCCACAGTGGCAGGAATGGCTTCCACTACAGTAGCAGAAGCTTGCTCACATCTGGCCAGATAGACCTAGAGGCTGGAGAGACAGTTACAGACAGGTCCACAGGTACATCTTACAGGTTCCATAATTCCCCAAACAGGGCCAACAGCTGGAAATCCATCACTCAAACATGTAAGACTATAGTGGTCATTTCACCTCCAAACTTTAACAATGGACACCTGTTTGTTCCCGTGGCGACAGGCCTCTGGCACTGGCAACAGCCAGCTGGACCTTGCTCTTGGTCTCCTCTTCCTTGTTCCTCATGATCCACAGCACTCACATGATCATGCATATGATCCACAGGATTCACACATGGCCTTGCAAGGGAAAGTACACAGAAAACACCTAGCAATGTGTGAATGTCCATGCACGTGAGAGGGCAGCTCATGGCCTCTCGTCCTGAGCTCAGAGTGGGAGGAAGACTTGAGACCTTTCTCCTTTTGTCCTGGAGTGACCTAGCTGGGTCGCCTTAACTTAAACAGAGCTGTATTCCTAACATCACTCGACAAATATTAGCTTCCCTCGTGTGTCTACACGTGTTTCTGAATTCTTGGATGTGTCAAGTGCTGTTCTAGATGAAGACCCAGAGAGTTCTCATCCTATACTGGAGTGGCTAAGGGGAAGAAGGAAGTATGCATAGAAGTGACGAGATAGTGGCCAGGGGACCCATGGTATGGAGCATTGCAATTGTGTAGGCACCAGAGGTCTGTTCAGGTGTTTGTGGGGAGCCCAACTCTACTGGTAATGGGTGAAACAAAGTGGAGGGAAGACACAAGGACTCTTGGTCACAATTCATGACACACGTGGTTCCTCCTCCATCGGGGCTGTGGCCCTGTGTGGAGCCAAGCCTGTCCTGCCCCCGACATATTCAGACAGTCATGTGCATGGAAGCTTTCAGGGCCAAGCTATTTCCTCTAAAAATAAAATTAAATTAAAAAACAGGCTGTGTTATCAGGCAGACCAGAGACAGCCTGCAGGAGATAAGAGAGAATGTGGCGGTCCCCAAATTCTGACCTGGGTGGAGAGGAGCTTAGGGCAGTTTCCTTTGTTGTTAGCCTTTCAGAAGAGAGCAGCAGTGTCAAGAGCGCTGCCCCTTCCCTGGGAGAGGGGAGACACAATTGAGGGAGTATCTTTGCATGCCCGAAAGGCTGTCAGATGGTGAAGGATTAGCTTGTACAGTGGGTTTTATGAGTGAACCCAGTGGATGAATGAGTACAAAAAGAAGATAGCTTTTATTTCTGTCTATACCTCCCATCTGCAGTTTCTTGCCAGGCACTCATGGGGGCTGCCAGCCCTGGGGCATTGCTGGGCACTGAAGGTGAAAGAAGTCAGCAGGCACCATACGTCTGGGATGCTGATAGCCCAAGCAGGGAAAAATAGATAGATCCACCAGTCAGTGGCAGGCACAGGATGTGGTTCTGGCTTTGTGAAACCTGAGGCATATGCACTTTGAAGTTCTTTTGTAAAGAAATAATGTACTAAGTCGTAGATTTAAAATAAAAGATAAACCTTGATGAGTGGGGTGCTCGGGGGATGGGGTGTGGGCCAGTCTCTAATGGATTTGCAGCTGAGGGACAATCAGGCCTTCTTTCCTGGGTCTCTGGAATTTGCAGGTTGGGAACAGGTCACCTGTTAATGCCTGGACCCGTACTCAGAAGGAAGGCCATTGGGGAGGACAGGAACATCCACAGTAGTGTTTGGTAGCATGGGTGTTCTTGGGCTTGTTTTCCGGCTGATAAGATGAAGTCTTTTCTTCTCTTCGTGCTGCTAGGTGCTCAAAGACACAGTCTATACAATCTTTAGGCCAACTGTGGTGACTTGAGAATGACCTGGCCTTCGGAGGCTCCTATATTGGCAGGCTTGGTTACCAAGGAGTGGAACTGTTTGAGAAGGATTAGGAGGTGTGGCCTTGTTAGAGGAAATAAGTTGTTGGGGGTAGACTTCAAGATTTTAAAAGCCCAGTCTCTGTCTGTCTGTCTGTCTGTCTGTCTGTCTGTCTGTCTGTCTCTCTCTCTCTCTCTCTCTCTCTCTCTCTCTCTCTGTCACTCTGCCTGTTGCTTTCAGATCAGGATGTAAAGCTCTAGGGTACTGCCCCAGCACCATGCCTATCTGCTTCTTGCCATGATCTACCCCTTAAAATCTCTGATCAAGCCCCTAATTAGATGCTTTCTTTCATAGGGGTTGCCTTGATTGTCATGTTTGTTCATAGCAATAAAACAGTAACCAAGACACTGACCTAGTGATCCCACTGCCAGGCTGTATCCCAGGGACCAGCTGAACTGCAGAAGTGCTGAGCTGGGTGTGTGTAGAGCATGTGGGAGCACCTCCAAAGACTCAGCTAGAGCTCATTTCTGAGAGCTCGTGATCAGCCACTATGAGAACTAGCTACTAACAAGCCAGGCGCACCCCACTTATCAAGAGCTTGCATTATGTTTTAAACATGTGGCTTTGTATTGTGTTTCCTTAGAGACAACTCCAAACTGCACAATCCTTTTATGGAACAGAGAGGCGCAGGGTGGTTTAGTAATGGAGCCCTAAGCTCATGGCTCTGCACTGGGCTTTGTAGTTGAAGTGTATTTCCAGAGCCTTGCCCATCAGCTCTGTTGTCTCTGCAGGATCCTTGCTCCTAATTCTTTTGTAGATTCTAATATCTGGGAAAATAGCCCAAATGATCAAGTTCAGGATCAGGCATAGATAAAATACAGCTTAGAATGAAATCACGCATAAAGAGTCCATGTAGAGTTTTTCCTAGAACTCTGGAATGTTCCAGATGTTAGATGCTAAGGGGAAAGCCCCACTTGTGTACAGAATACAATGACTACTGGGGTCTGGTGATGTTGAGTTCTCTCTGCGGCTTGTACACCCTCAGTTGGCTGTGTTACAGCAGGCTCCCTTACCCACACATCCATGAGCACCTGTCCCGTTGTCCCAATCTTGAAGCTTTGAAAGGTCAGGAGGACCAGGCATGCTCCTGCACTTGTGGTTGTTCACTGTCCAGTTTGCTGTGGGCTTTCTGCTACCACGTGCTCCTTCCCTGTTGTGCCTGACACATATCACATCAGCCTTCCTTGGATCCAACACTTTCCTTCAGATATTTCCAGTCAGCCGCTGAGGCCAGGCCCAGGATCGCAGGGAGGGCGAGCCACCAGGGGCATGGAAACCTCACAAGTGCTTTTAGAAGCCAACCCCACACACTGAGTCCTTCATTCTTCCTGAATGAGCAGCTTTTGGTCTGGTCATGCCCAGCTGGTAGGTGGGCAGACATTTACGGATTCTGCAGATAATCTTAGTTCCAGACATGCCTCCATTTTGTTCGTCTTCCTTCTAATGCTCATGCCTGTAGTAGCCCTGGAGTAGAGTCCAAGTCATGTGGGATGAAGCATAAGACTCAAGCCACCTCAAAGTCCCCAGTGTCATCCTGGCCCTCCCAACTGCACCCTGCTGCTGTGCACAGAGCCCTCTACAGAGCAGTGATTGGTGTGGTCTATGTGCTAATCACACTCTTATTACTCACCGAGTCATCCTGACCTCAGTTTCCTTACCTGTGAAATGGACAAAAGAGTTCCTGATAGCCTGCATTAGTGAATTTACGGAAAGGTGCTCAGAGTCCTTCTAGATACAGCACACTCTGATGGCCAGTCTGAAACAGAAGAGTCGTCAGCAGGTATTGATGGAAACACAGCCCTTGCTCCAGAGGGAAGGAAAGTTTATTCTGAGCTAGATACAAGTGACCACGGATGAGGAACACAGACTCAGCTTGTTCCCCTGTTAACTGGTCACATGGCCTCCTCAGTCACAGAACAAAAGAAAGTTCATAAAGCAATGCATTTACCCAAGATTTCAGTGGGAACATCAGGGCAAAGAGCATGGGGTATCTCTGCTGTGGATTTCAGAGGCGATTGAATGGCGTGCTTGGCTTTTAAGTTGAAAGCTAGTGGTGTGCTACTACCTACTGAAGGTTTCCCCTGAAGTTAAAATAATGTTAGACGAGATACAGAGGTCATTGATAAGTGGATATTAAGAAGATTTAAAAATAACCCCATAATGTTTATGAGACAGGGTGTCATGTAGCCAAGCTGGCTTTGGACTTGCTATGTAGCTGAGGATGACCTTGAACTCCTGTTCTTCCTGCCTCTACTTCCCCAGGGCTGAGACTGCAGGTATGCAACACCATCTCCCGCTTCTGCGGTGCCAGAGATTGAACCCAGGATGTGCTGAGTAAGCACGCTACCAACTGAGTCTACACGCCCACCCCCACCCCATGGGCCCATGATAATTTTCTCTCTGGCTACAGCAGTTCAGCTACCCTCAGTTACTGAGCACTAATCAGTCTGCAAGATCTTCAACATAGGGGTGGCTTTTTTTTTTTCTGTGTGAAGTTGAGCCCACAGCAAAAGGGGTGGCTATGGATAGGGATATAGCTGTAACGTCATAAGCCTTATGACCACCCCGTAGGAAGGAAGCCTGCTGTGCCTCAGGATCTTCGTGCCTCTGTGGCTTGCATATGTTCTTCCTTTCTGGAGCACCTCTTTTCCTGCCTCTTAATGAGTCATTTGTCATTTGTCACAGCTCAGTGCATGCACATGTCCTGTCCTCTGGGAAATGTTTCCCTCCCATTTCCATTTTCACCCCGTCTTCAACCAGGCCTCCCCCTCTGGCCTCTCACATGCCCCCTGTGGCATCTCATTGTCAACCTGACCAGTTCTAAATAGCTGCTTGGAGTCCTGGAGGAAGCAGGGATGGTGTTTCCTCCTTCCTGGTGAACTCTTTCCTTTCTAGCACTGAGGAAGGCGATGGGCCCAGCGTGTCTAGGCGGGGTCCCATTGCACTAGAAACTGCAATCCAAAGCCAGGCTATTTCCCACCATTCTCAGCGCCACCAACTGGCCTTCCTTAGATCCATAAGCACTGTATTCAGTCAGAGTGCAGCACCTGAGTGGGTGGGGGCTATGCGGGACTCCTGGGGATCTGTCGGCCCTCTACAGCCGGCTCAGGCATGTGACACCACGTCAGTCCTAGTTTTCGGACAATGGAAACTGAAGATCATATATCTGTGGGTCTAGCATCTTTTGACTTTGGGAACCTTTGCTCCTTCTGGATACTGGCCCAAATAACTGCCACTTGCATGTCTGCATGTCTCCCACTTTATTAAGCAAACACACCCAAGTAGCCTTCAGCCCTTTCTGAAATCAACGGCTGGGCAAGGAGGAGGTGGAGGAAGGAGAAGGGAGGTGAACAGAGCCAGCCTCCCTGAGATCCATTTGGCGTGCCTTTGGGCTACAGCACGTCCAAGAAGTTCAGGGAAGACACGTCACCATGTTGCTCAATGTTTTTTTGTGTAAACACTTTTTCTAAGCACCCTGTGTGCTGAGAGTAATGGCTATCAGAAGAAAAGCAGGAAGGGACCCTTAAAGCTGGAGACACAGACTTGCTTTACTCTTTGTTAATTAGAATGGAATCGGCTCCCTACACTTAGCAGCCACTGCAGATGGGCAGTGTACTCAACAGGGGCCTCTAGGGGCCAGGGACAGACTCCCCCTGCCCCCCACTGAATCTGTGCTTGGGGCAAGAGTCACTCTGAGAGTGTTCCAGGAATCACCATGGGCAATCGTTTTGCAGTGCGTGGTGGTTGTGCAATACTCCAGAAAGCAGCAGTAGATTCTGGAAGTTTCCATCCCTCTATTGCTGCGTATTTATATGTCATGCACATCAATATATATTATCACTCCGGTTACTGTCACCAGCCCTGTGATGTTGTGAGCATTTCTCTTCATTTGAACTGTGTCCCCAGGATGATTTTCCAGGAGGGATCAGACACTGGAGCTGCTTTGAGAATTTCTGCCACCTGTTTGCAATTGTGACCTTGCTGGGGGAAGGAAGCCTGGAAGTTTGGGAACAGGAGCTGGAAGACGATCCCAAGAGGTTGGGAGAGGGACAGGGCAAAAACCAAGGAGATCTCAGAGCATGATGGGATCGTGTGACAGGCAAGTGGATCCTTTTTCTGTGGGGCTCAGTGCCCAGGTCAGGGAGAAGCAGGAGCAAGGAGAGGTCAAGCAAAGAAGAGGCAGGACACGGGGTCAAGGGAGCTGGTTTCTGATCTGAAAAGAACCCATTCTGTAATATTGTACTCTTTAGGGGCTAGCATGTGGACGAGGCAGGACGTTTGCCAGCAGTTAAGGAGATACACTGGACTGTGTACACTTCGGGTCAGCTTGGGCTGCAGGCCATTTGTACCTGGTGACAGTTCTTCAGGGTTCCATGACACTGAGAAGGCCTGTGGACCATGATGGGTGGAATGCCCACATTCCCTGGAAATTCAGGAGCTTCCAAGACTGCAGCATCCAATAGAATCCATATAGCCTTGGCTCTGATAAATGCCCTGAAGTCCAGAAAGACTTCATAGTGTAAGCCACACTTCATTGGCATGGATCTTTCACACACATCCAGTGAGGCCTGGAAACTCTCTCTTGTTCTAGCTGCAGGAAATGTCTTGTATTTTGTAGGCACACCATACTGCCACAGGAACAGGCTCACGTACTGGGAAAGGCAGCTTGGGACACTAGTCAAGAGATCCTCTTGAGAAATGGTATGTCTGGCGCGTGGTGTGGCTGCGCAAGGCGACTCTTCGCCTTGCTCATCATGGGATGCTCCTCCACACTGCATCTGGATTGTCCTAGCTAAGTCACTCACATAATTCAGATGTGTTAATATGCACTGTTCTGGGTGAAAATATTAAAGAATTCTTGAAATGTTTATCTCATTATCTGAAAATAGTAATAATTGGTTATAAGGTGACGCCTACAGCATTGCAATGAAAATACTTGGACAGAAATTAAGTTAGTGAGGAGAGTGGTGTTTCTGGGCAGATTTTGTCAATGTTTGGGTGACACCTGGAGTGTCAGTCTCTGCCTTTGTTTCAGTCTGTCATGAAATAAGATGTCATCTGCCCCTGAGGGTAGGAGTGAAAGCCAGGGAGGAGCCCGGTGTTAGTGTGGTACAGTTCTGACTAGAACTCCACAGAGGGGCCATGCTGGTCCTCAAAGAGCTCTCCATGGAACTTAATCTGAGCTTCCTCCCCTCACTGGCCTCCTCTCCATTGCAGTTCTGGGGATGGCTATAAGAACAGGTACGTGGGCTCTCTCTTCGGTTTGATGGCGAAGGGCCGTATTCCTCACGCAGCTGCAGCGTATCCAGGGACCACAGCCAGCTGTTGAAGTTTGCTGTGCTTCACTTCCTTTCTCTATAAACAGGGATAACACCTACTTAGAGGAATTATGAGAGTGAATAGTATAAAACTACAAGGGGCAAGTAGATCAGAAATGCTGCAGAACTTACACATGTGCCTGTATGTCTACACACTCATTCACATTGCATGCATATACTTACTGTATGCGTTTAGTGCATATATGTGCATATGCATAAACACTATATAGCATGCATTTCATTATTATTTTATGTAATATACACACATATATCCATATGCATTTATAAATATATAAAATTTACTGTGCATATACTGAAACAAATTTAAACAAACCTATGTCCCTCCAGAAAAGTCTTCCACTTGTCATTCCTGAGTTTTAGAATATTTAACAACCAGTTCATCCTGTCTCTGCACCCAGAATGGGAGACACAGAGGGGGACAGCTGTCAGTGTGTTTAGAGGTGCTGTACAGAATGTAGTTACAAAGGTCAGGTACAAATGAGTGACCAGCTGCTAAGAGCCACCTGCTCCCCTTTGCTTCCCTGGAGCTCCTCCTTAGGCTGATGACAGCGCCTGACTTTTTGTCTTCTGTTTTTTGCTGCTGTTTCTTTAACACCTAGACACAGTAGATATCAGCATAGGAAACCCTAGGGCCATCCAAGGACCACAGCTGAGAACACATTGCCCCAGGGCTCTCTTCCTAGATACGGTGTATAAAGGTGCATGTGCCTCTACCCGTGAGACTCTTTAGGACCAGTAGCAAGTCTGGCCTTCCTGTTCTGACTCAGTGGCACCTTGGGAGGAGGGAGGGAGGCCCCCAGAGGCTAAGGTCCTGAAGGGACACTTGCCTGAAGATATTCTATTAAGGCCTGCACTGGAGTGCCCGCCCCCTACTAAGTTTATTCATAAGTTCAGCTAAAAGTACTGTAGCCAGACTTTTGGCTGCTTTATTGAATTCTTTTACCTAACATCCTCCTCCACCCCAATCCCTTCCAACCCCCACCTCCACCCCCAGCACTAGGTAGGAGAGAAAGGAGGATAGAGGGGAAAGGGAGCATGGTGCTCTTTAGACTACTTCCTGCTGATTAGGGGCATTGAATTTCTTGGGGCAAGTCCAGTCTTCATGGTCAGGTTATCTCCAACCAACAACCAGCAATCCATCAAACAGCAAAAACAATCAACAACTAGAAAAGCAGTAATAGGAATCAGCAGCAGCAAGGGCAGCAGCAGTCACCACAGGCCCTCTCAGGGCTCTAGCATTTACACCCTCTCCAGAGTCCCCAGAATCCTAACTTAAACTATCTTCAGCTGGCAAAAATCATGCCCCTACCAGAACATGAGACACAGAGACACATTATAGTCAGTTCCTGTAGACAATCTGAAGTCGCCCCGTATCCCACACCTGGGATTCAAACAAAAACATATTCACATAATATAACTGGGTTTTTAAAGAGACCAAAATTCAGCCAGGTATGGTGACACACACCTTTAATCCCAGCACTTGGGAGGCAGAGGCAGGTGGATTGCTGTGAGTTCGAGCCAGCCTGGTCTACAAAGCGAGAGCCAGGACAGCCAAGGCTAACACAGAGAGACCGTATCTCAAAAAACCAAAAAAAGAAAAACAGAAACCAAAATTCTCACTACACAGTACCCGTTGGAGAGCCATGGGGGAAGGCAAGGCTCAGAGAACTGAGTTTCCTCACTAGGACAAACCAAATCCTTTGGGAAGCCCTGGTGCTCCTAGAGAAGAGTCCTGTGTTGACTACAATGGTTAAAGGTGTGGCCATCAAGGGAGCAGAGCTGTGTTGCAGAGGGGACCATTGTGAGCACTAGAGACCCAGGAAGGTGCCTAAAGACCAGTGGGGTAGATCTCAGGGAGCTGACAGAAAGACAAGAGCAGTAGGTGAGGCAGAGAACGTGAAGATAAATGGGTCAAAGAGGCCATGGTGGCCTTTGGTGGAAGCTTTCCCCTACACCTTCTCACTACACCTCACCGACCTGGGCCTATAGTGTCCTGTGTAGACCTTGAGCCTCAGATCTGGGCTCTTCTTCCCTGTCAGCCTGCTTCCCACAGTGTCCAGATCTTTCTGGGGGGGGGGGGATGGTAGATGGGTCGTGATTTGTATAAACTCCAGCCTCATTCAGGAGCAGCTCCCCACTCTCAGACCCTAGGGCCCTTCCCAAGTACAGTCCCCTCAAGGACTCCTGTTCCCTTATCCCCAGGTGCACCTTCATTTCTCTCCTTCATGAGAAACCATTATGTGCCAGCTACTATTCGCCGGTAAGATTCCCCCAGCAGCTGCTAGATTGCACAAATTCGGCCTCAAGAAATGCAGCTCCTACCCACTGCAGCAATAACCTCTGCCTTACTGTGGCCAGAGAGACATAGAAAGTCATTCCTACCTGACCTCTTTCTAGCACCTTCAGAGCCTATGAGGACAGGGGTTCAAGCCTTGCCTTCCATGAACCTAGCTTATGTTGGGTCTGCAGTACCACCATGGCTGAGCCTTGACCTTCCACACACATCACTTCCTCTCCTCATCCCCTCCTGTGTAGCTTCCTTTGCCCTCTGTGAACTACGGGGACCCTGCATTCCATGCTGAGCTGGTGAGCTCATGTGAGAACCACTGAGCTCTTACCCCTGTGAATTCCTAAGAAATTCAAGTGGGCTACTTTTGCCCAGAGTCCTGGCTGTGACCTCTTGCTCGCCTGTAACTGCAATTGCAAAGCCTTCATGATCATCTCTGCTGCCTGGAGCCCAGGATTCTTTCAGTTGTGCTCAGGCCCCTGGAGATGCTTTATAATGAGGCAGACGTCTGGGAAGAAAAGAAGCCATGGGCAGCTTGAAGCAAACCATGCAATCTGACAAACTGAATGTGGTGGCCTTCTGTGGGAGTTGAGTGGCTCCAGGCGGCTGGGGACACTTACCAGTCCTCATCAATTCTACCTTCCCACCTCTTACTCTCGAACAGCTTGTGTGCTCTGGGTGGTAATGAACAGTCACTGAGGGCGAGGATCATGGCTCTCTAGAGGATAGGGCTGGCCAGGTGTTTTGTGTTCGCGGATAGGAGTTGCAGAGAGATCCATGCCTGGGGCTGAGTCGTGCTTTCAGTTCAAAGCTTCTTTTCCATGGCCAGGCACACTGTGAGGACCTCAGACTGAATGGATAAGCTTTCTAGTCTATCATTCAAGGCTGTGTCAACTCCAAACACCTCTTTTCATCTTCCCTTCAAGTCCCCCAACCCTGGTGGACCCGCAGAACCCTCACTGCTGAGCTGGGCTCTTGCTGGGAGTCAGTTGCCTTAGGTTGTGTTCAAAACTCCACATATCAGATCCCCAGGAGGGAGAAGGAACCGGAGCCTCTCTGAGGCCCTGATAATCACCTGCTCTTAGCTGGTTTACGGTCACTCACATTAACCGTCTTTGCTTGCCCTTGCTATGACAAAGACCTAAGGGAGATGATTTTAAAGTAGGAAGGGTTTAATTGGGCTCATAGTCTTAGAGAATTCAGTCTATCATAGTGGAAAGAGTAACAGTGCAGAGCAGTTTCTAGGTGGCCCGGAAGTGGAGAGAAGGCTAACTCTCTCCAGTAGTATGAAGGAAACCTGTGCTCCCAAAGAGTAACTGCTGGGACTGTATACCCAGGTTTCAAGCACTCTCTTCCATCATTGTGTAAAGTACCATGAAAGTTGGGTGAGAAGATAGCCTGGAACATTCTGTGCTCTGCCCCACCCACACCTGTTGTGCTGCCCTGGGTGATAAGGTAGCTGCTTCCTCTGAGCCTGAGATTTTCAACTCTGACCTTCAGTCCCAGCACATCCATACAAGGACAGGTAGCGGGCCAGCAGACTGCGCCCTACCCAGTGACCCCGCTTTGCAGTAGAGAAGGGACCCCGCTGTCTCTGGTGGGGGTTTTGCTTGGAACAACAGTTGAGCTGGTCTCTGCCAATGCAGGGCAGCATCAGTGATTTTGATTTCTAAGTGTTGCTGGGGCAGCATTCTCACATGCCTGCCTTCAGCTCAACTTCCTGTGGCGTCCTGTTCTGTGCTTGACTGACTTCAAGTTGAGCCTAGGGAAATGGTTCCTCTGCTGCCTCTCCCGACACTCAGTTTCTGGAGGTCTCAGGTCAAGGTCCCGAGTGTGGAGACTCCCGCACCCTGACCCCACCCCTACAGTGCCCAGCACTGGGCACCACCAGTGTTCAGTGTTTTATATTAGACAGTTATAATTCCCAGTCAGAGAACTGGTCTGTGGTCAGTGAAGCAAATCTTGAGAAGCTGAGAAAGCCATGAAAGCTCTGAAAACAAAACAGTGGACACCCAGATTCCCATGGCTGCCCCTTGTAGTGTACTTACCTGTCCCCATGTTTCCTTCTGTTTTTCTCTCTGGAGTTCTGCTTCAGTGATGGTTTCTTTATGCTTTCTGACTGCACAGTACATTGGGTACTTCCAGTGCTGTTGGAAACTCCAGGTGTGTTATGAGGTGTGACGATACCGCATGCTGCCTAATCCATCTGATAACGTATTTGTACCCATGACTTACCTACCTGATGGTGTTTTCTTCTCTGTTTTGCTTTTGTTTGTGTGTTTGCTAAGAGACAGAGTCTTTCCTATCCCAGGCTGGCCTCAAATTCTCTATGTAGTTGAGGCTTGAACTCCTGATCTGCCTGCCTCTCCTTCCTGAGTGCTGGGATCGCAGCCTGCACCACACACCCCGTAGTGATGACTTCCTTGCAGCGGCATGTGTAGAAGCACTCTGACATGCATGGTGCTCGCTAAAATGACATCACCATAAGCATCTCTGCACACAAAGGTGATGGTACATTGAGATTTTTCCTGGAATAGACTCTTAGGAGATTTTAGGGATGGAAGCAGATAGCCATTTTCTAGGCTTTTCACGCCTAGGTGACTGTTCTTTTGTGCCAAGTGGAAGACTGTGGGAAAGCAGACCTAGTAAGGACCAGGCCTCCTGGCAGGGGCTTGTAGCTCTTTTGTGCTGAGCAGGGACCAAAGCCTAGGTGCTCCTGGCTCAGCAAAGGCAGAGATGGGCTCTGACTCAGCATCCCACACGGATGACTTGGCAGCTGTTTGAGTCCTCGTAATCAGATCAAGTTTGTCTTAGGACTGGGATGACTCAGAGCTTTTGGAAGGCTGACCTGGAGTGTCTGGACAAACAAACTTCCATGGCAAGAAAGGCGGCAACCTCCAGCAAGAAGAGTTCCCTGAAGAATAACCATGAAACAGTACCAGCACGCACCTACCCCCATGACTATTCTGCAGCCCTCTTCAAGTAACGGAGAGACATCCCACCAGATGTGCACTGTTGTCTTTATTTAATCTACCTCTCCTAGAATGTCAGTTTCTCCTTGTGGTCAGGTTTGTTTCTGCTTTGGCCCTCCTGCGCCTAGGTTATCACTTGACCCAAGGCAAGGGTTTAGTCATCGTGCATGGAAGGAATGCGGAATAAACAGGTGAAGTTGTGGACAGCTGTGTGAGGGTTAGCAGTAACAGACCTTAAGCTAGTTCAGTTTTTCAGTTCTTTAAGTGTGTCCTATGCCTTCTCAGCCATTATTACTGACAATGGATGGTGGCCATCTCCTTATTCCCTGGCTCCTGCTGCTTTGACACCGTAGAGGATGATGTCATAGCAATAAAGTCTCATGTTATTGTAACTGGTGTCTTAGCAATACAGTCCCATGCTATTGTAAATGATGTCATAGCAATATCGTCTATTGTAAACTCTTTACAGACCGCTGTTGTTGTTCTTTAAACTTGTATGACAACCTCCAGGAGACTGCTTGATAATTTGCGCAACTCTGGGGTTCTCCTAAGTGGAATTTATCACAAGCCTGTATGAAACATGTCTTAGCACTTCCAAAGGGTTCCTCAGCATGACTTATGTCCCCTCTGCCCCCCATTAGTAGGGATGACATCACAAGAACGCATCACAGCCTGCTCATGGCCAGTGTCTTCTCATTTCCACCAAGCTGATCGGTGTCACAGGATGTCACCTTCTGTCTTCATTTGCCTTTTTCCAATGGCTGAGGAGGGCTCTTTATCTCCTCCCCCTTCTGTCTGGCCTCTGTTCCCCTCCCACCTCACCCACTTCTTCTCACTCCCTCACAGGTCAGCTAGACAGACCAAATGCAACTGCTCTCCTAGCATAAGAGGCTGATGTGGAGCTTGCCAGCCTCCTCTGAAGTCTCCTCCCATTTCTGAGACGAAAGCCTGTTCCAGGAAACACAGTCTCAACTAGAGGCTTCCGCCTCTCTGAACTTCAAGTCTTTACCTGCAAACTGAGAGTTAAAGGCCCAGGGAGTTTTCTTGGGAACCAGGAGGCATACCTGACCCAAGATTCAGCTGAGCAGGGTAGAGTTCCTTTGCAGTCCTTGTTAGGCTTCCGGGCTCCTGTGCATCACAGCAAGGATACATCTATGGTCTCAGCTTCTGCCAGCAGACCTCCAAGGAGTCACCAGCCTTCCTGGAGGAAAATGTAGCCTGAAATGCTGGGTTAGGGTGGCTGTTTTTATCCAAGTCCCTTCCAACCCTAGAATTCTACAAGCAGGCAATTTCTAAGGAGGAGCTAGCTCCCCACAAGAGCTTCCCCAAGCTTCTCAGCTGGGCCTTGATTCCATGCAGAAGGTAGTTCTACGAGGCCTTGGTGGTGGCAGAGTTCTGGATGTGACCTGAGGTTCTGTGTTTTCACTGGCCAGGGTGTAGGTTCCAGGAGGAGGAGGGGGATCCCTCCATCGGGCAGTAGGAGGGCTAGCCTCCAGCTGAGCAATCTGTCTGACCTGCAGAGGACAGAGGGGTTAGGAAAGGCTGTCCAGAATTTCGGGGGCCAAATTGGCAGTGCAGGTGTCATGTGTCTAGGCAAAACAAGAGGAGGATCCCGCCTTCCCTCCGTGGAAGTCACCAGGCTCACCATCACCTTCATCCATGGATGTACTGCTGGGAGACAGACTGTTGCTGGGAGACACAACATACATACCAACTTGGTGTGCCAGTGAGTTTTATTAGAGTGACTGCAGGAATCTGGGTGAAGGGTTACTTACAGGAACAGAAATGTCTCAATGACATCTGCATCACCAAAGCAGATTAGATGGTAGCCATACAGGCTGGGAACCTGAGGCACACAGAGGAGCCCGCAGGCAGCTCAAGAAGTTGCAGAGTGTCCTTTCCTGGTAGCTCAGTTGGTCTGAGCCTCCTTCCAGGCAGTTCTGCTGGACTTCCTGTGGGATGAACTTATCTGAGAGTGACCCAATTTGCCTTTGCAGAGGCTTCTCTGTGTGGTTGTTTCTTTGGCTCTGCCATGCTTGGGGACCTGGTGACAAACCAGAGAAGCAGGCTTAGGAGCTGAGTGGAACATGCATGGGCCCCATCTTGGGGGTATCCCTGCCTCTTTCCTGGCCTCCATGATCTCCTGTTACAATGAAGGGGACTGTCGGTGGCACCAAAGGTCTGAGTCAAATGTGGTCTCTTGGAGAGAGAGGGGCCTAGGGACTTCTCCCCTCTAACCTAGCTCCTGAGATATTCCTGCAGCCAGGGCTGATTCACCAATTTTCTTTGTCAACTAGAAATCCCAATTTGACTTTGCAGAGTCTTTTCTGGGTGGCTGTTTTCCCACTGGGTTTGCCATGCTTGGTTACATGGCAACATACTGCAGAACCAGGCTTGAAGAGCTGAGTGGAGCCTGCCTGGTCTCCATCTGGGGAGCCCTGTCTCCTTTTTCCGGTCTTTAGGACCTCTTGTTACAATGGAGGGGACTGTCAGTGGCATAAAAAGTCCGAATCAGAGATGAAGTGAGGCAGCATAGGGTCATATGTGTCTGTAGGCATCAGCTCTAGAGTTGGGAGTCCTGAGTTCAGGAACCGGCACTGCCCTCTCAGAGCTGTGTGACCCAAGGCAAGGAGCTGCATCTCTGTGCTTGTCTGTGTGCACCTAAGAGGTTAGCATTTGCTAGCATAGAAAGTACCAGGCATACATCAGGGTGACCGTTAGCTTATAAGCACCCATCTGCAGGTAAGGGAACCAGAAAAGTCCCACTCTACTCTTGATTGCTGTTTTTGCAACAATTTAAGATACCAAACACTCCCCAAGCCTCATTCAGCTGAGCCCAGAGTGTCCCCAGCCTTGCTTTTCTGTCCTAGCAAATGTTTGTTGGCTTGACAAAAAAAAATTTCAAAAAATGTGGTTTTGGATCTTTTCAAGTTCTTGAGATGAGTGCACACTGCCAAGACATCCAGGTTTAATCCAGGAGCTCGAGAGAAAGCTGGCGATTAAACAATGCTGGCGATTAAAGAAGGAAATGGAAAGGCTTACACTTCCTCACCCTTTCTCTCCTATGGTGATGGGCATTTATGTTTATCCCTTCAAATCCCAGTTTGGATGCACACTGCCAGAACATAGAGATAAAGACCTGGGAGAGGACCACTCTGCTCTCTTTCCACGTTCGGGTCCCTGCCCTTTTACTATTTCAGCTTGTGAAGCCTACCTGATGCCCACATACACATTCAGCATGTCTGTGCCCAGCATGAGATGTTATCTGTGTCGCTGAAAACCTAGGCAGATTGGCAGGTCACCATTACTGCAATTTTATGACAGCTTCTTTCTTCATTGCAAAGAGCAACTGCAGTCTGAGGCCCAAAGCACCGTCCCCAGCAGCTACATCAGTCTCTACTCAGCGCCATCCCAACACACCTATGGAGGAGGCGAGAAAGGTTGCAAAGCAGAGAGATTTCACCAGTGCGTCTTGGAAGAGAAAAACATAGAGGGGTCCAGAGACTCCCAAATAGGCTTTCTTCAGGGGTTCTAGTGTGAGTGTCACTCCTGCTTAAGTTATAATCCCACTCATCACCATCTCCCCTTCAGTCATGCAAGGTGATCGATGAGCTATTAATTTCTGTCTTCACTGCCTTCACCATCCTTGCCCAAGGGGACAAATCTATTTTTTTTTCCAGATGAGCTGCTTCTAGGTGCAGCCTCTCCTTTACAGATAATTGTTCTCATTCTTGAGGGTGGGCTGTCTGCCCACAGGCCTTCCTATTCCTGGAACTCAAGGTGACTGCAGGTTTAGGGCCATGACTTATCTTTTTGCCTCCATTTGTTTTGTTTTTCTTTCCGTTGAGAATAAATCTCAGTTATCCCAGACTGTCACTGAACTTGGCTTTGCAGCCTAGGGTGACCCTGAACTTCTGATGATCCTAGCTCCACATATGCAGAGGTTACAAGTGTGGACCACCATGCTCTGTTGGGGATGATGAAGAGTAAACCCAAGGCTTCAAGAATGTTAGATAAGCACTCTACCAACTGAGTTACAGTCCTATCTTAGTTAGGGTTCTATTGCTGGGAAGGGACACCATGACCACAGCAACTCTTATAAAGGAAAACATTTAATTGGGGCTGGCTTATAGTTCACAGGTTTTGTCCATTATCACCATGGCAGGAAGCATGGCAGCATGCTGGCAGGCCTAGTGCTGGAGAGGTAGTCTAGAGTTGATCTGCAGGCAGCAAGAAGAGACCCTAAGACAGTGGCCTGGCTTGAGCATCTGCGACCTCAAAACCAGCTCCCAATAACATGACACACTTCCTTTCAACAAAGCCACATCTACTCCAAGAAGGCCAACACCTCCTAATAGTGCCACTCCCTGTGAGCCTCTTTGGACCACAGTCATTCAGAAGTTGTGACCCAAGTACCTATGGCCTCAAAAGGGAATGAGATAGAGGTTAGAAGTCACTGTCTCATGCAGGTTTAATTACTGCTGCTCTATAGTACAGCTTGAGATCGGGTAAGAAGATTCGTCCAGAGGATCTTTTATTGTATAGGATTGTTTTAGCTATTCTGGGTTTTTTTTTCCCCCCATATGAAGTTGAGAATTGATCGTTCAATGTCTTTAAAACATTGTGAGGCATTTTGATAGGGATGGCATTGAATCTGTAAATTGCTTTTGGTAAGATGGCCATTTTTACTGTGTTACTTCTCCAGATCCACGAACAAGGGAGATCCTTCCATCTTCTGATGTCATCATCAATCTCTTTCTTCAAAGATTTGAAGTTTTTTTTCAAACAAGTCCTTCGTTTGCTTGGTTAGAATTACTTCTAGATATTTTATATTGCTTGTGGCTATCGTGAAAAGTATAGTTTCCCTAATTTCTTCCACCTCCCTAATCCTGTGACCTTTTAATTCAGCTCCACATATTGTCATGGACCCCACCCATAAAACTATTTTGTTTACTACTTCACTTGGCCCCCAAGAGGGTTACAAGCCACAAGTTGAGAACTGCTGCCTTAGAGAGTGGAGCTGGTCTCCAAGAGGTTCCCCCCCAATAGTTTCCTCCTGGGCCTTATTCTCTTTTGGCATAGCAACAGCTAGCCTAAAAGAAGGGCTTGGCCTGGGGACTCCAGGGTGCACAGGTTTCCAAGGACAGAGGGAATCAGAGAAAGGACGTGAAAGTGGATGCATGAAGAGACTTTGTCCTTGAGAAGTTGATGGGCAAATGTCCCTGGTCCTACAGAGATGTACCGTTCCTTCTGTTCAGCTGGCTGCCACTCCCAGCATGTACTGCAGGTCCCTTTCACCTGGAGGCTCTCTGCCCCTGTCTCTCTTCCTGGTCCCTGCTCCCTGTGTTTCCAATGTCTCTGGAGCTCAGCATCATGTTCTTCTGGGAATCCTGCCCAATTGTCTCCCCTCAGATCATGGCACTGACTCAAGGTCTTTAGCAGAGTTCAAGGTGTCAGTCCTGTACAGTTCTTGACAGTGAAGAAACAACTCACAGAGAGTTGGCCATCTACAAAAGGCCAGACAGCCAGGGAGCTTTAGGACAGGGATTTTTACCCAAGGCATTCACCCTGAACTCTACTAGGATCTCCCAGGTCTGCACTTTCTACTGGAGCCTGTGACAGTGAGTCGATATACAGCAAGCAGCTCAGGCTGGGGCAGTAGTCACCAGCCACCAGGCTAATAAGCCTCCGAAATTTGCTGCCACCGAGGGACTCACTTTATATTTAATTTTGATCAAATTACTTTATTGAATTAGTAGTGCTAATTTGTTCATTGATTAGTGCAACCAAGGAGCTGCGTTTTAATTCTAAGGTTAAATTTTAATTAGAATTAGCTGCGTGAAGCCAGCAGCGTTGATGCTCTGGAAGAACCTGTCATGCCAGCTAACAGAACAGTCTGCTGGCAGATGCTGCAAAGACCCTAGCATCTGGACCAGAGACAAGAGTTTCCTGCCATGCATCACAGCACAGGGGCTGGGCTTCCCAATCCTATCCTTCTACTTGCCTCAGAGACTCTAGGCTTTTCTACAAACCTGCTCCTTGTTTACCGGTTTTTACGATTAGACTCAACAAGCCTCCAGGAAAGAAGAGGCTTCATTTTGTTCACAGTGCCATTGCCAGGATCAGGGGTGAGGCCTGCCATGTACTGGAGACTGGGTAATTCTTTGCCAAGTGACCACTGGTTTCTGGCACATGACGTGAGGCCAGAGGGCTGGACCAGGTCTGCAGTGAGGATCTTGCTCTTCACAAATCTCTCTGCACTTGGAAGGGCACCACTTCGGAAGTTTTCTTTTTCCTGATGCTCATTGCTCAGACCAGCCTCACACCACGTCTTTCTCAGTTCCCTCCCAACAGAGCCTGAGGCAGGGCTTCAGAGCATGTGGACTGCCTAGGAAGTGTTTCCAGAGGGGTCTGGGAGCAGAACCAGGTGGAAGCAGCTGCAGAGCATGGCGTGTTCCCAGCTAGGGCTAGCCTTCACTTTGATTGGCAGTACAAGGATGGCCCATGTTAGGGTGAGGGGCCAGCTTCCTGGGGTGGTGGGTTGGAAAGAAAAGGGGGTTTCTCAGGTTGAAGCAACTACTATATGACAGGAAATTTGAGCAGCAGCAAGTAGGAGTGGGCGGGGCTTTCCTCAGGTTGCAAATGAATCCAGTGACCCTTAGGGTCACTTCACTGGGCAGGTAGGTTTCAGGTGTTCGTTTCTTTGGCTGGGATCCAGATACCCAAGGTCTCTTGGGTCCTGTGGGTTGTTTCAGAGATGCCAAGTGTGACCACTTTTTTCCCCCAGGCAAAGGAGGAGTTTGGAAATGACTCAGACCTTGGTGTGCTGTGTAAAGTTCCGGCAGCCCACTCTTGAGGGTGGAGACACTTGACATTGGTCTGAAGGCAGCATGGGGGTGTGAGCAGAAGGCAGCAGGGTGGTGCCTGACAGATCCCAGGAAACCACCAGTCCAATCCAAATTCCTAGGCTAGCCCAAGAAAGTCTTGCTGTGGCGAGTAGGGTGGGGAACGTGTGCCCCACGTGTGCCTTCCCACCCTACTTTCCCTTCTGTGCCTCTGTGTGCCTAAAGAAATCAACCTCCGCTCCCAGGCAGCTCTCACCCCATCCAAGTATAATGTGAACTTCCTACCCTGTGGGCCCTGGAGTAGCTCTTTTAAGCAAGTGTGAGAGCAACATCAAGATCCAGGCCCCTGGGCTTGCCTTCAACCCCCATATATCAAGCAGTATTCCCCAGATCCCCTTTGTCAGGCACAGTGCTGGAAACTCCTCATCTCTCCTCTAAGTCTACTAACAGCCTTAGAACACTGGTATACCTCCCATTGGGACACAGGCGCCCCATTACCTCTCTCCCTCTCCTAAATTCTGGCCACACCCTGCTGTAGCTCTCTTAATTAACAATATGAACCCTGTGGTGGGAGAGTGGTTAGCACCAGGTGTATAAAGTGAAAGTTTCCACACTGTCAGGCCTCAAAGAAACCCAGGACACTTGGCTAACTGAGGTGCCTATTAACATATCAAAGCAGATTCTAGCCACCAGCCTCAGCCTCAGAAGTACCTGTTACAGAATCCTGGCCCCTCTTCACACTTCTCACTCCCACCTCCCACCCTAACCCTCTCCAGCCTCTGAGCTTTGCCTCCCTTCACTAATGTCTGTTTCCTATATAACTCAGCCATTTTGGCTATGCACTGTTTTGGTTCTCTTTGCCTTCTCTGCTTTCATCTTCCTCTTTTTTTTTTTTTTTTTTTTCTCCCTCTCTCCTTTCATGCGTCAGTCTATTCTGCTGACCACACCCAATCTGGACTCTTCCAGATGTCTCTGGCTAGTCCCAGCACCCCCCTCCCTCCACCAGATGCATAGAGTAAGGGCATGGTTTCCTAGCTACCTGTTTCCTGGCCCTAAAAGAATGGTCCGGAGTCAAAACTTCTTTCTGCCTCCTGTTAAGTTTGGGCTATGACTGTTAAGTTTGGGCCAGGACCTTTTGAGCCATGTTCACCAGCAGCGCTCCCTCATGACGGACACACATTAACTCAAGGGCAGAACTTCTGCCTTCCTGTTCCCTGGGAATCAGAGACAACCTGAATGCAGGCGTGTCCTTTGGGCTACTCATCAACCACATGGCTGGGGAGCCCCTCCCCCATCTCTGAAACCTGTAAGAGCCCCCTCCCAACTCCTGTGCTGCTTTTCTATAATGTTCAGAACCCACCTAATAAATCTCTTACCCAAAAGGACCCCCAATTCTGAGACCCTTGCGGTGACTTTGCAACAGGGGCCTGAGTCAGAGGTCATGGCCTTTGACCTGAGACCTGAGCTCCAGCCCAGGCTCTGACCTCACATTCTTCCTGCTGCCCCCTCCCTGTAAGGCAGCTACTGCCCTGAGGTTGGGATGAAGGCAGAGCTCAGCCTGTATTTGTGGGCCACCAGGAAAGTGCTACTGCCTGCTCCCACATCCGCTTCTAAGAATATGCTTCCCATATTCGCCCCTTCCGCCCCCCCCCCCCCCGCCAACACCTCCTCCCAGGAGTATGAGCAGCTGGACCTACCAGCACCCCAGGTAGTTCAGACTTTGTGGCAGATGTTCCCCAGTTAACAATTTGGAACTGAAAATTATCTTAGAGGCCTGGTCTCCAGACCAGCTTTGCTGTTTCCGTTTTCTTGGACAGGAAGTCCAGAAGTGTTGTTTTCAGTACTTGTGTGTTCTTCCCTCGCACTGAACCGCTAAAGGGGCTGTCACTCACTTTGCAAATGTTTCCTGTGGAAGGCTGAGCTGGGCAAACTGCAGGAACTCTGTCCTTAGTCCTACAGGCACCTACCCTCCTGCTGCTGCTGAAGCCAAGCCATTGTTTCTGTTTTTCAGATAAAGAAACTAAGACTGAGAGAGGTTAAGGAACTCCACTGATGCCTCACAGCAGGTAAGCTCTCAGGTCCCCTTTAGAGACTGTGCTCTGAGTTGTCTGGGATGGTGCTGGACTGATTGTCTCTTGCACCAAAGGCTGGGCTGTGGCTCTTGTGATGTGGTGACCTCATGCAGAACTGTGGGCTTATGGCCAAGGTGGGGGTGGTAGGTGGTATGTCATTAGGGCACTCCGGAGCATAACGCTAGTGTCCTGGGTTGAGGAATTAGCCCTGGGTGACTGTCAGGAGTGTATCCACCTCTCTCAAAAAAAGCCCTCTGAGGACCCAGCCCTCTAGGAAACAGAACACTGAGCCCACAGAGGGGCCAGGTGCCTCCTCATGACTGCGTCACATCCTGCCTCAACCACAGAGGCATCTCACCCTCAGTAACAGTCTTCGGTGGTTGGACAGTCACACCGTGTGGTTGGTTTTGGTTGTTTGGTTTCTGCAAAGCCAGAGGAAGTCCCTCCCGGGAACCTATAATTTGCTCAGCCAGAAAAGGCCAGCTCCAGACTTAAGGTCTCAAGGTCAGAAGCTGCTTCTCCAGGTGGACACTGCGGTCTAACCAGCTCCTCTTCCCAATGAGGTCTCAGCACCTCAGATGACTGAGCACTCCCTCCTAGCCCTTGTGAGGCCCAGGCAGGAAGAACCTGGTTCCCACCTTAGTTTGCTCTCCTGTGTCACTGGGGACAAGACAGCCTGGTGAGCTCCAATCCCACAGATCAGCAGGAGACAGGTCAGCAAGGGACACAGAGGAAAACAAGTAACTTGATCCTGCAGTGCAGTGTTATCTCATGGTTCAGGCAGGAGAGGAAAAATGCTACAGAGCCAGGGAGCTACAGCCAAGTGGCTTTAGGGTGTCCAGGAGAGAGCAAAGTCACAAGTGCAGTGAGGGACGATGGTGGGTGGCTCAGTCAGTAAAATCCTGCCTCGCAGGTATGGAAACCTGAAATTTTCAAATGCTAGATATAGTGATCCATGCCTGCTACCTCAGCAGCAGGGACACTAAGCTTGGCAAATCCCCAGGGGTTTGCTGGCCAGCCAGCATAGCCTAATGGGTGAGCCCAGGACCCTGTCTCAAAACACAAGGTGGATGGCTCCTGACCAAAAAATGACATCTGTCATCGACCTCCGGCCTCCACATGGATTTATTTACCTGTGCACGCTCAAGCATCTGCACACACATGTGTACCTACACAGACACAAAATAACAGAATAAAGGCAGTGAAGAACAAGACTGCTGTGAAAACAACAGCGTGTGCCTCAGGGAAGGAGGTACATTCCCTGCCTCAAGGAATGTATTTGGTGCCCCCTTGCAGTCTTCCACCTTGGTCCTCTGTGTGTTCAGTCTCCCCCGTCCCCACCAACACAGCCACTGCTTCTCTCTATTTCTCTCTATCTGTCATTCCCAAGTGCCTATAGGATTGGGAGGGAACAAGAAAAATCAGACAGCTGACTGGGAGCAGAACAGAAGTCTCTGACAGGAAGCTGTTCGTGCGTCCTTAGTCCACTGCACTCAAGGCAGTTTGAAGTTGCTTCGTTTTGTTGCTTTGCATTTAGTCTCCAAACGCATTTGGGAGCTAGGACTGTGAGCCCTCTACACATCACCATACCAGGCCCATAACTCCAGATGGAGCAGAAGAAGGTTCCATTCAGAAAGCAAGGCTTGGGCCTCTGTGTGGTGCTGGCCTCAGGGAGAGATACCCAAGCAGGCAGAGGCTGGAGCTGGAGAGGCGCAGAAGCAGCTGGCAGGTCTGGCTTCTGTCCAGGTCTACTTCTCCATGGGGTGGCATTGTCACCTGCCAGGCACCCACTGCCCAGTTCCTACAGCTCGTCATACAACAGGGGAAGTGCTCAGACGGTCAAGGATCCCAACTCTTAGCCTCAGTGTCAGATACAGGCTGGGATCACCTATACATATCTCATAAGGAACAGGCCAGAACTCCAGCCTGGTGGGAAGCAACCCAGACCTGCGGCTGCACCCTCCTCCCCCAGGGGCAGGCTGTGGCTCTGCTAGCGAGCCTGCTTCACTGAGCATCATCCGATTATCCTGATCCCATATGCCTGATATGAAACGGAGCCTCAGAAAAGTCAAGGACTTGGACTCCAGCACAGACTCAGACATTGTGCGCGCCCTCCTTACAGACCCTGGGGTAAGAAGACTGCTGTGCAGCCAACAGTAGGTGCAAAGACCCTGAGTCAGCCATTGTACTTGATACCCGTTTGCTCTCTTCTAACCTGTCTGCCTGGGTGTTCACTTCTGCCTCTCCTACCATCTCAGCCACCACTCCTCTCTGTTTTCCTCTGTCTGTCATCTCCGAGTAGCTCTTTTATTGGACTGTGGCAGGGAACAAGAAGCATATGTCAGTTGAATGGGGGCAGGACACAGGTGTCTCTAACAGGAAGTTCTTTGTGGGGACCCTTCATCCTAACTGCCCTTCTCCATCGGCCAAACTGCAGAGAGTGCTTGGCTAAGTCATCCTTACAGTCTCCACAATGTCAGTGTTTAGACATTTTCCACTCACTGTTTTGTGTGTTTCCTTCCCCAGTATCTTCCCAGATTTTGTCAGCTTTACGTGGTCCTGTTGATACTGCTAATTTTGGCTTTTTCAGGCAGGTCGCTTTTGCTTCTGTTGCCTTCTGTCCAATACCCCAAAGACCCTGAGCAGGGGTGCTCTGTCAGGGAAGGGCTATGGACAGAGATCTGCTCTGTCACCGAGGTGTACCTGGAGGAATTTGATGAATAAAAATATTTGGACACGAGGCTAGAACAGTGGTGGTGCGTCATCTAGGTCTGGATTTTGTCTCATTTGGCAGTGAATGTGCTGCCTGCTGCCTGCTTCCTAGAGGAGTCAGAGACCATGAGGCTCTGGTCTTTTCTCCCTAAGTTCTGAGAGACAAATAAAGGCCTGAACCAAGGCCTGCACATGCAGTCAGTGGCTTGCAGTTTGAGGCAGGAACATCAAGTGTAGGGTGCTACCATTTTGTAACAGAGAGCTGCAGAGGCCTCTAATCCAGCCTTGTAGAAGTGTCAGCATGACGCCTGAGAACACAAAAGATAGGAAGGAAGTCTTCCAACCATGTCAGCATTGGAAAAAAAGAGTTACTAGGTGGAGACTGAGTAATTTTAAATCCCTAGATGTATTATTAGCTGAGTGATAATATTAAAAACCACTAGGCACCCTCATTTGTAAAATGCAGATGGTCCCCCACTGTCCAAGTGATTGCTAAAGGTATTCCAAGTCTCTCTCCTAGGAGCGCAGTGGGAACGATGAATGGCAGGGCTGGGGGAGGGGCGGAGATGAGGAAGTGGAGGCAGCTTAACTTCAGGCCCACCCTTTCAGCTTTTCACAGGGCCGTTCACTAATCATTGTGTGGTCTAGAACACCTGGATGCAGAAGTGATAGGGACACTTTGCAGTTTGTCCAAGGGAGCTGTCACTTGCCCCACCCACCATTCTGATTTGAATGGAGGAGCAACTGTCAGGGAAAGGCCCCTGGGCAGGTCAGACAGCTTGTGCAAGTCGCTGGGCCTGTCTGTGGGGTCTGCTGTAGAGCCATACAGGAAGACAGCCAGCTTGGGTGGGTTTGCCTTTTGTATTTAATGTTTCTTAGTCCCTTCTTGTCTCCCTGATGACAAAAAAAAAAAAAAAAAGCATTTTCCCAGTGCAAGGCCTTCTCTTCATGCGCCAGTAATCCCAACACATATCACAGCAGAAACAAGGTAGAGGAGGTACAGCAAATACTTTAGTAACGGTGGAACTAATGCCTTCATGGGAAGTCAAGGTGTGTTAATGTATCCTTTAAATGTTTAAATATATTTTATTTGTTCTCCGAGAATTTAACGTACGCGTATAATATATTTTGGTCATATCTGTCCCACTCCCCTTTAACTCTTCCCAGACCTCCCCACCATGTCCCACTTTCAACTTCATGTCCTCCTTTTATGTTTTCTTAATTTGTAACTATTTATGTTAAATTAGTTTTGCCCTTATATGGAAGGGTGTAAGGCTGTCCACTGATATATGGTCCACCTACCAGGAGTCGCAGCCCTGAAGAAAATTGACTCTTCCTCTCCTAACAGTTATCAAGTGCCAATAGCTTCTCCATTAGAGGTGGGGGCCTTATGAGCTCACACCCTCCCCCACACACTACAATGTTGACTGGCTTTGATTTTGTGCAGGCAACCTCGGCTGCTATGAGTTCAGTCCTGTCAATGTCATGTCCAGAAAACACTGTTTTTCCCCTGGCCTTCATGAACTCTATCTCTTTACAGTTTTTTTTTTTTTTCCCCATTACCTCTTTTGCAACATTCCTCAACCTTTGATATAGGTCTGTCTTACCTATCACTCTGTATTAAGCATCATGCAGTGCAAAAAGAAGCTTCTCTGATGAAGGCTGAGTGATGTACTAATCTATGAATACAAAATAATTATTTAAAAAGGAGCTTGGTACTATGTTTACATAGTAAACTAATAGAAATAACTTCTCCCTTAGGGTCCATGGCCTCCCCAGGTACGGATTTTTGGCCAGATATGAGTTCTTATTTCTGAGTGGTCCTGAAATCCAATCAGAGAATGATTGGTAACCCATTAGCAGTGATACTACTATTGCACTGTCTTAGCAGGGTAGTCATTATTGTAACTCAGGTAGGAGCTTGTAGAAGTGATGTGGGCTGGGATTGTATTCCAGGTCTGCAGAGGCCACGGAGCTTTTGGGGCAAAGAACAGCACAGGAAGTAAAGACAGCCTGAGCCTGGGGCTGGCTTCTGTTTTATGTTTGCGAACAAACCGTTCAGACTATAGGGGATGCTAGACCCTGGCAGAGGACATGAAAATCCTGCATAGTGGGAGAGCTATGCAGAGACATACCATAGTCCTATAAATGGTCACTGTCTGCACTCACAGAGAAAGCCAGTTCACCTCCATAAGTCACCCTTTCAGGGTTAGATTGCCCTTTTCTTTACTGAGAATGATAATTTTTGATCTGAACTCCAATGTACATGCACACACACACACACACACACATTCATATTCTCTGTCTCTTTCTCTCTCTCTCCCCCACCCCCCACCCCCCTCCCCCTGACAAGGGGAAGGATGGATCACTAGAGGGAAGGTGACAAGATATAAAAAAAAAGAAGAAGAAGAAAGAAGAAGAAGGGGAAAAAAAGGAACTATTAAGGGCTGCCCCTATTTAGATCTGTGCCTCATTTTACACAACCATACAGTGCCCCTCCCTCACGTGGCTGTGCCTTTTGCCTGTGTTAGTGTTCTTGGGACATATTTGTATCTCCAATTGTCTGGATGAGTCACTGTGTGGAAGAGGCCTTGCACTGACTGGATAAGTCTGAGAGCCAGGTTCAGGCAGATGTTTCTGGCCCCACACCTGGAACATCTGTGCCCTCCTACCTTTCTAGCCCTGGCATCTCGCCAAGAGCCAACGGGGGAGCAGCCAAACTTCCCCAGATCTGCCTCTCACTACTGGTGCTCAGAGGAGATGCAAATGGACCAGAAGGTGCTCTGTGCTCCCTACTCAGATGTCCTTTGATAGGCAGTAAGAGATGTGCAATCCCGTCCTTTCATCCCTCCCTTGTACTCAGAACGAGCTGCAGGGTGGAATGAGTGGAACTGTCTATTTTAAATACCTACTTGGCAGCCGGCTGGGCCGCTCCCACTCTACCTCCAGCCATAACTGGTACTGGCTCAGGTGGCTCAGGACACCTCTCTCCATGCATGCTTCCTCAATGAGATGGAGGGTATAGCATCTGTGGTCACTTTGTGAGGTGCAAGACCGGGTGGAATGACCCTCCCCTTTCCATGTGGAGTCCCTGAGGCAGAAGACTTCTGTGACCCAAGAAGAGACCTGGCACAAGGCCAGATCTGAGAGGCAAAACCCAGCAAAAAGAGCTTGGGCTATGCAGCCCCACTGCTAAGCTGGCCTCTTAGCTCCCCACACTGCCAAGCCTGCCTCTTAGCGTAACTCTTACAAAATGTTCCATACTGGAGCCAGTGACTTCCCCTTTCTGGACTTCATTTTCCTAATGTGTAAAGTTGACATGTTGACAGGTTGATTGGATGAAGCAGAATACAGCTCCTGGAGCTCTGCTTGGGGCCAGCACACGGGGGTTGGACAAGGCACCTGCATTTTCTCACTCTGTTCCACTAGATTGTAGAGGTGTGGTTACGTTGTCTCCTGCCCAGAGAAGGCTGTCAGGCTGTGGCCCTGCAGCTGACCCCAGACCTAGGAGCTGTTTTCTTAGTGGCTTTTTCCATGAAGCCTGAAGCCCCAGTGATCATATAATGATTGATGAGGAAGTGCCTCTGTGACCGCGCCCTGCACCAGGAATCCATCGGGTAGCATGGTGCTATCAGAGCTGTCTCTGGCCCCCAGCATATGGTATCCATCACAGGCATTGGCAGCATGACCCAGGTGCCATGTCTGGCTCTGACTGGGGGCTTGTCACTCACAATGCAGCAGTGAGCTACGCCTTCCTATCTCCATGTTCCCAGTATACAAAGAAAAAGTTAGCTCTGAGCTGCAAGGCTGAAATTCCCAGAGCCGGTCAACAGAGCAGGCTGCATACTAAAGCCAGGTCCCTGGGCTGTCCTCCCCAGCATGGGGCTGCCTGGCTGTGGTCAGGCTTCTCCATCAAGGAGATCCATGGGGAGACATTAACGGTAGCATCTTTCTTGTGGCTGTTGTGTTCTTGTCTGCAGGCCTACCCTAGGCCCTCAAAGCATATCACATGGCCCACTAATCTTCACTGTTTCCTGTTTGTTAGGCAGGCCTGCCCACACTGCCGGGCACACCACCCTCTGTTTCCTGTCTTCATCCTAGGCCTCCCCAGGGCTATCTGGCCTCTGCTGCTTTGTTGAGTCCCCCACACTTCTACTCCAGCCCTGTACCCCAGTCCTCCAAGAGGATTTCCCTTGACTAGGACAATGTCCCTCATTTCCCGAGTTTGGAAGGGGTGTCAACAGGCAACTTAGGTGCCGTGAACTGTCAAGTGGAAGGGTGGCTTTTGTTCACCTCAGGGGCTAGGCAGCTTCACCTAAGAGCCCACTGCACACAGGGACGTGCCCGAAACCCTCCATATCAAACATAACCTGCTGGGGAGTGTTGGGCTCTGTACCACAGTCTGCGTGCCCTTCCGTGACACGCTAGAGGTAGTCCCAGCCTCTTCCAGAACCTTCTAATGCCCTTGTAATCAGAATTAAAGTATTCCTGTGACACTGAAGGGACTGTGCAGAAAGGTCCCTCTTGGAGCCACATGTCAGCTTTCTGAGCTTAGCTCCAAGCAGCCTGGCTGCCATCCTTCACTCATATGAGCTTCTTAGAAGCAACTGACAGTTCTAGGGGACACTGGGAGGAGTGGAGGGGGACGTCCTAAGGAGCCTTTCCTGTGCCATTCTTGCCATACCATCCATATCAGAGATGCCCTTTCCTTTGAGGACCGGTGTGCCTGGGTACCCAGACAGCAGGATCCCTCAGAGTCTCACTCCTGTTCTTCACTTCTCATGCTGTTTGCACATCGTCAGACGCCAAGTTGAGTGCCCCTCCATCCACGTAAAAAGATTTGTGGACTTAAATGCCTTTTGTGCTGCTGAGAATATGAAAACATGACCTGACCGCTGCCATGTGACTCTCTGTAATCCTGCTTAATCAGGCTTCTCACGGGGAGTCTACAGACTGTGCCCTGAATCGCTACCCGTGTTTCAAGGCAGTCTTTGCTCCCCATCCTTCCAGCTAGAAAACCAGCAAGAGCGGCAAGGAGGAGAGTGAGGAGAGAGACTTAGATGTGGAGCCGAGGCTCCTCCCATCTGCTAGCACCTCTAGCTAGCAAAAGGAGAGATGGATAAGAGAGTGTGCGGGAAGGATCAGGGAACCAGATTGCCCCCCCCCAAAAAAAAACAACAGGCTTCCTCAGTCTCTGATATGAGATAAGACTGCTCTTCAGCCGTCTTTGGAGTGTCCCAAGACACCTCTACACTCCAGCCTTCTATGTCATTGTAGCCCTGGTGATTCTCACACACTGGCTTTTTTGCCTTATTCTTGAGTCCATATTTCCAAATACTCAATGACCAAGCAGTGTCCACTGGCTCAGGCATTCTAAAGGACACCCTGTTCTCCATAACCCTGACTAATATTCCATCACCACAGCCATATGCTGAGATGAACCTCAATTGGACCCCTCATCCCCCACCCATACCAAACCTCAGCTGTCCGCAGAGCTACTTATTCAAAAGGGGCCTTTTAATGCTGTCCCTGGTCAGCCATTTCAGAGTCACTTTACTCTTTGGTGAAGCCTCCTGGGAGGCACTGGCTCCTCTGAGCAGATTTAGCACAGGCACTGTCGTGATGCTTCCTGGCTATAGTCCATTCTTGGCTTCATTATCTAGTGGTGAGGATGACAAACACACAGATGTATTAGTTACTTTTCTATTGCTGAGATAAAACTTTGTGACCAAGGCAATTTATAGAAGAAGTGGTTATTTGGGGCTAAGATTCTAGACAGTTAAAGTCCATGGTGGTGGCGCAGGGACATTGGGTGGCAGGCATGGTGGCTGGAGCAGATACTGAGGGCTTATAACTTGAACCACAAGCACAAAGCACAGAGACAGTGAACTAGGATTAGGGTGAAGGGTTAAGCTCTCAAAGCCTACCTCCAGTGACATACTTCCTCCAGCAAGGTGGTGTCTCCTAAGCCCCGCCCACCCCCCCCCCCCCCCCCCCCCCCCGCCAAGGAGTGCTGCCAATTGGGGACCAAATGTTCAAATATCAGAGCCTTTGGAGGGCATTCCCATTCAAACCACCACGACAACGATGTTCAGAAGAGCATTGCAGGTTTCCAGGTATCCTCAGATGCTCAGGGCACAGGTAAGAAAAACAGTGTGACACTGAAGGTCTGACTTAGGAGCCAACTCAGTCCTTACTAGCCTTGACCCAGAGCAAACTCCTTGATTCAAGGGCTCGACCTTGTACTCTGTGTAAATGCAGCTGTTGTTTCTACAGTTCCTTGTGACTTGGGAAGGTCAGCCTCTTAGAGCCCAGTGTGCTCCTCTACAATGGAGAGTTCCAGGAGGCTGCTAGGAGACTCTCTGGCTGCTTGAATTTCACATATTAGTTACTTTCCCCCATGGACACATAAAATGCCTGACAAAAGTGACTTAAGGAAGGAAGGCAGGTGTATTGGTTACTTTTTGTTGTTATCATAAAGTACCATGACCAAAAGCAACTTATCAACGAATTTATTTGGGCCTGCTATCCTAAAAAGAAAGCCCCTGATGGCCAGGGAGAGATGGAACAGGAAGTTGAGAAATCACATCTTTATCCAATGCAAGAAGTAGAGACAGAACTAGAAGTGGAGAGAGACTGTAATCTCTTTAAGCCCACCCTCAGTGATGTACTTCCTCCAACTAGTCTCCACCTTCTAAAGTTTCCATAGTCTTCCCAAACAATGCTACCAACCAGGAACCAAGTGTTAAAATATGTAAGCCTATGAGAGATGTTTCTTATTCAACCCACCACATTTCTACTTCCTTTCATGGGCTCATGGCCATATCCTAATGCAAAATGCGTTTAGTCTAACTTCAGAAGTCCCCATAGTCATTAGCAGTTTGAACACTGTTACTTCTGAAACGGAAGGCAATCTCTTGACTGTAACTCCCTGTAAGTGAAAAGGCAAATTATATACTTCCAAGATATAATTGCTCAGGATACACATAATATTTCTTGGGTGGGGGTGAGTGGCTAGAGGCTCATAGAGGAAATACTGGACTCAAACAAGATCCATGAGGGAAAACACCAGACCCTGTAGCTTAATGCCTAGTATCTGAGGATTTAGAAAGCCCAGCCTGATGCCCAAGCTTTGCTGTCTGCCACCTGCATCTCACTCTGACTGGTCCCATTCTCTGTATGCAACACTTCCTTGACAGATGTTTTACAGCGCATACATTTCTAACACCTGGAGGTCTCCACAGCAACTCAGGCTTCGTGTCTATAGTGTCGTACAATGGCCTTCCTTACCTCTTGGGGCTGTGTTCTGATTGTAGAGCACCCCCCCACACACACAGTCCTGTTACCAATTTCTTTATGAGTTTTCTTTTTTTGCTGACATGATAAAACATCTCAATCAAAACTGAATTTCAGAAGAGTTTATTTGGTTTGTGGTTCTGAGCTGGGGAAGGGGGAGTCCATTATGCTAGGGGAGGCATGGAAGCAGGTGGCTAGATCAAAAAGCTAAGAGGTCACATCTTTATCCGTATGCAGGAAGCAGAGAGAAAACTGGAAGTGGAGCAAGGCTTTAAACTCAAAGCCTATCCGCTAACATACTTTCTCAACCTCCAAAAGGTTCCATAACTTCTCCAAACAGTGTCGCCAACTGGGAACCAAGTATTCAAATACATGATCCGTTTTTCTTTTTCTTTTTTTTTAAGATTTATATTTATTATTATTATGTATACAGTACTCTGCCTGCACATACACCTGCAGGCCAGAAGAGACCATCAGGTCACATTATAGATGGTTGTGAGCCACCATGTGGTTGCTGGGAATTGAACTCAGGACCTTTGGAGCAGTAGTCAGTGCCCTTAATCTCTGAGCCATCTCTCCAGCCCACATGATCGATTTTTCATCCCAGCCATCATTAAAGGGGTGATTTTAGCTCACCAAGGGTGTAGTTCACCTTGGCAGAGATGGTACAGTGGGAGGATAGTGGAGTGTTTGAGCACAATTGCTTCCACATCACAGAGAGTGATGAATGCTAGTGCTCACCTGACATTCTCCTCCTGATTCATCTATATTCAGGACAGGTTGTTCCAGCTCAATTAAGACTTTATAAAGAGCCTCTTTAGTAGAAATCCATGAAGTTATTTATTTATTTATTTATTTATTTTTACTTATCTATTTATTTGCTTTTAAACCTATTTTATTTGGGGTATTGAAGCCTCTACCTCCCTTCCTCCAACCCCTTAACCCTGGGTATGAGAAAGAAGGTTGGTGGAGAGAAAGGGCACAGACCCCTTTACTTCTCTTGGCGGTTTAGGCTTAATGGGTTCATTGGGAGCAGTACCAATCTCCGTCAACAGAAAATACACCAAGCAGTCTCCTCTGAGTTGCTGCCACACTGAAACATTTCTCTCCATCTATCTCCAAGCTGCCACACTATTCGTCTCTACTCTCTCCAAAGTGCTACACACCAACGCTACCATTGCATGCCACCCCCTCTCTCTCCAAGCTCTCCTATTTGTCTTCCTCTGAGTCCTAGACCACACCCCTCTCTGTGCTGCATGAGACAGGCTATTACCAACTGACAAAGACCTTGCCCCACAGGAAGCCATTATCATCAGCAAACATACTCAAGTCCAACCTAAGATTCCACACTTGAGATTAAAACAAAAACATATTTACATAACATAATTGAGTTTACAAAGAAACTCACTCAAATGTGTGCAGGTGCCTGTAGCGGTCAGAAGAGGGCAAAGGTCCCTCAGAACTGGGGTTACATACAGGCAGATGTGTGCTGTACGATATGAGTTCTAGGATCCAAACCGTGACCCTCTGCAAGAGTAGGAAGTGCTCTTAACCTCTGAGCCATCTCTCCAACCACCTTTTTCCACCTTCATAAGATTTATGTTATTTCCAGAGTAATTCTAAATCTAGTCAACTTGACAATGAAAATTATCCATTACACCCGGGTATAATATGCACAAAGGTTGTTAGGGGGTGGTTATGTCTGGGATGGGCAGGCCAAGTAGAGGTAAACTGGGGAGTCATTTGGGCTGCCAGGTTTGGTTGGAGACATCCTAGGGATCTTCAAGGCAAGCACTGAGGATCCTATCTGAGAATATGGGAGGAAAATGCATGCTCTTCACAGACCCGTCATTTGTAAAGTTGAGGGAAGGGAAGAGATGTGGGACCTCAAGGCCTTTCGGGCACCCATTCTGGATGGCACCCTGAGACCAGGAAGCTTCAGAAAGTCAGCACAGAACACAAATCTTACTAACTTCAGCCTTTAGGTAGGGAAGACAGGTCCTGCAGTTCTGTGTGAAGCCACTTTCAGGCACCACCACTAAGGTAGGGCAGAAGGAAGGAAGGCCTCATCTCTCTTCTGTCAACCCAGACATTATTGATTAACTGCCTTTTGAACTATTTGGGCAAGGAAAGTTCTAAAATGAGATTTTTGAGGTGCAGGCCCTATATCACTCGAGGGGCAGGGGATATGGAGGAGTAGATCTCCCCCCACTGTGGTAGACAGCGACCCAAACTAGGGTCCAGGTCAACAAGAAACAGGACTCCCTAAAAGTCCTTGGTTGGAATGCAGCAATGACACCACTTTGGAGTGAGAATCAGCCATTTGAAAGCAGATACCTCCCTGGTGTCTGGTCGCCCCTCATGCTTTGACTTTAACTACAAGATTCTAGAATTCGCCTGGAAGATTTGAACATCTCCAGGCCCCCAGGTTCCCCAGAGAGGTGTAGCTGGGGGACCTCATCAGGACGAAAGCAAGTCACTTAACATCAGCAGCAAGAAGCCCTGAGTGGTCCTCAGCTGCAGGTTATGGGTGGTAAAGGAGCTGGGGCCAGCTGTATTTCCCTCCACAGCTGAGCCCTGGGCAGGAGCTCACTGTGACTCACTGGACCTTGGGTTTTCCAAATGACGGAGTAAAGCAGAAGTGGGACACACCCAGTGTGAGAACACAGAAACTCCAGATCCTGCTCAGAGGACACCATTTTCAGGGCCAACATCTTCCTCCTGGAAATGCCTTACTTAGCACCAAGTAGATGTGCCAGAAACAAAAAAGGCAGGGAGTTGGGAGTATCTAGACTTTTCATTCCCAAGTCTGAGAAAGCACCCTATTTGATAAGGAGGACCCAGGTTCAAATTCGTGGTTGGTTTCCTGGGTGTGTGAACTCGGTCTGAGGCTTCCCCAGTGAGTCTGAGTCACATCATCTGGGCATCGGTGGTGAGGGTAACTCCTTTCAGTGCACGTTCCCTGCTAGGAAGCTCTTACTCCCTATAGGCCCATAAAGAAGTGTGATGGCTCTGCCTTAAGGAGCAGACCTGGACCTACAGAGACAGACTGACTTACACAGGGTGTCTCAGCTAGGAAAGATGGGCTCAACGTTCACACCGAGGCATAGCTGAGTGCAAAGGCTATATGCTCTAGTTATAGGCCAGTGCAGAGGGCTGCTCGGAGCTTAACAGGTGGCAGCTGGGACCCTGAGTTGCAAAATACAAAGAACAGGTTGACCCCATCCAATACTGGGGCACAAATCTATGAGGATGTCAGGCTCTCCTAGTGGCTGTTAATTTCACAAGCTCCAAAGGGCAGTGCATCTGTACTCCTAAGTGTGGGGGAGGGGAATATGAGGGACAGGCAAGTAGACAGTATGAGTAGAGCCATTGTGGAAGAACCCTCGGGAGTCAAGAGTAGCTTGCACACACGCTTGCACGCACGCACCATGAGTTAGTTAGGATCCCTTTCCCCCAGGTCCTCAGAAAGCACTGAAGGCTCAGTTGCCACCACCTGGAGGAACTCAGGCAGGGTGTCGCTGCCTTGTATTCTTTGATGCCTGGTGTCATTTGGTCCTTTAAATAACCTTGTCCTTGAGACAGCCCCGCCATCTTATTGGGGTACATTTTACACAGGAAGCATCTGGGATTTGAGGAAGAGAAACAGCTATGACTCATGTAGTACATACACTCGCTGCTCTGAGCTGGTCACCTCGATGTCAGTCAGTCTGTCCACACAGACCTGGAGGACCACTCTTCTATTCTCTGGATTCAGGAAGTAAGGATCAGAGAGATGAAGGGACTGACCCACAACGCACGGCAACTATATGGTGCGCTGTCTGTGACTGTTTGTAGTCTGGTGCTCTTGGCCAGGCTCCACTGAAAACCTTCTGTAGTAAGGATAGGTGGCGCCAAGTATCCCCTGGCCAGGACAGGGCTTGACAGCGCTTTGCAGAAGGCTTTCTCTTGTGTTGAAGGCATTCCACTGGCCTGGGTCTCACTCTCTGGTTTCTGATTCTGCCATGTGAAGCCAGCGAGCCAGACCCCAGGGGCCTGGAGAGGATCTGCTTTTCAGTGATGAAGAGGACAAGATTAGTCCAGAAGTCACTGGGCCATGATTCAGGTGTGTTGTAGAAAACATGTCTATCACAGAGATAAAAGAGCTGCTTCTGGGCAGGGCAGGGGCTGTGGAGGTCCCACTCGTTGCTTTGCCCCTTCCTGCCCAACCACCTGCCCAAGTTTATAGAGAGGGAAGATATTCTGTTGCTCATGGGAGCCTTGCTGTCTGCACAGAGAGGGTCGAACACAGGTAGAACCCTTCCCCCTAACCTAGAATGGCTGCAGAGAACTCCAGGTAGGCATAGCCAAGGCCTGAAGGGTGGGGATCCCTGAGGTGAAAACGAGTGCAATGAAGTAGGGTGAAAACGAGAGATAAAGTAGAGTTGAAGCAGCCAACCTCCTGCACAAGGTGGGTGCTGCCTCCTAGGAGGTAGAGTTGAGAACAGCAAGGAGCCAAACGGAGACATGATCGAAAGTATAGAGAGAGATGGCTTATTCATCAGACACTAAGTCCAACACTGCGAGGCTATACCCATAGCAAAGGAAACCACGGGGGAAGGGATGTACGTTCCGAACCATTTTCCCTCATTGGAAGCATCTGGTCATGTGTAAGGTGCACAGGTTCATGGTTGAAGAAGCAGGAAATAGCAAATGAGAAACTAAAAAGCTGAGCTTCATGCTCCAGCCATTGTATTAGTCTTTGTTTGTTTGTTTGTCTTTGTTCTTGTCCTTTGCTTCGACTGTGACAGCATACCAGCCGGGAACAACCCGAGGGACATCGAATCTACTATGATTCATAACTTCAGGGTCTATCAGTTCACCGTAGAGGGCAAAGCATGGCAGCCAGAGCACCTGTGTCCATAAGGGGGTGGGGAGTGATCGCATGGCAGTGACATACTCTGCTGGATGTGGGGGCAAAGTTCAAGCTAGAAGCAAGAAAATACAGACAAATGGTATCAAAACCCCTGTAGCCTATAGGGAGCCCCAGAGGCTCATGGCAGATGTGTGGAGAGAGAAATGGTTTCCATAACAAGGTTGCCAAGTTTCATCTTTCTTTCTCTTTCCTTTCTATACAGATGTTCGGCAACCCCTGTGCCTTCCAGATGTTCTTTAAGCCCCCATTGCTGGTGACAGCCGGCTCTAATTAAGGATTCTCCTGAGCCACACTTTCTGAAGGAGGGAGGCCAAGCAGCCTCACATCCTACACCTGGACCCTTTTTCAGGTCGTCCAGGGGTTCACGCAGGCTGAGGACTAACTAAATAACCCTGATCTCTCTTGAGTGATCTTCTGGGTTGTCACCAAGGTCTCGTCAAGCCACATTCTTGACTTTGCTTGGGGTTGCAGAAGAAGTAGAGCACCACGCTGTTTACCAAAAGGAAGACAATACAGCCAAGACTGCATCACACAGTCAGCCCTCATGTGCCACACAAGAATGCCCAGAGCACAGACCTGGGTGTGCCTCCCACAGGCTGGAGTGTGCCCTCACTGCCTCTGAAGCCTCTCTGCAGATCTCCTTTCCTGCCGCCTGCTCCCTGTATCTCTGCTCAGCTCTAGGCAGGGTCTCCTCTCTTCCACCCTCCCATCAACAGAGAAGTCCCAGCAGAGGGTGGAAATGGTGAACATGAGGAAAAGGACCCTCAAGTGGCTCACCTTCTTTCTGCTCTTCATCTTCCTCACTTCCTTTGTCCTGAACTACTCAAACACGGGAGTGCCCACTGCCTGGTTCTCCAAGCGGATGGTGCTGGAACTCCGCAAGTTCATCAAGTCACAGCCGTGCACCTGCACACACTGCATCAGCCAGAGCAAGGTCTCATACTGGTTTGACCAGCGCTTCAACAAGACCATGCAGCCGCTGCTGACAGCCCACAATGCTCTGATGGAGGAAGACACATACCATTGGTGGCTGGTGAGCAGAATAGGGTCTGGGGGCAAGGTTGGGGGAGACCTGGGAACTCTCCAAGCATCCTTCAGCGTTCAGAGTATATGTATGTGTGTGTGTGTGTGTGTGTGTGTATATATATATATATATATATATATATATATAGAGAGAGAGAGAGAGAGAGAGAGAGAGAGAGAGAGAGTCATCCCTTCACTCAGCAAGTATTTATTGAGCATCTATTATGTATATGTCAGAGAAAACCCTTACTGCTTTTCCCTCCTGTGGCTCCCATAACAAATCACCATGGAGCTGGTAGCCTAAGACATTAGAAGTGATCACAAGTCCCAGTCCCAGAGGCCAAGAGTCTTTGCCCTCCCACCCACCCCCCAATGCCTCTCTCTCCTGATACCACTGCTGCTGCCCATTAGTGACATCCCTTGCCCCACATCTGTAGCACCCAGTCTCTGTCCCCACATCCCAAGCTTTCCCTGTGTCTCTGGTGTCCTCCCCTGGGAAGGGTGTGTGGCCTTGGCTCTAGGGTGTACCCTGAATCCAGGCTGGTCTTAACGGCCAGCAGTAGCAAAACTAGATCTTAGGAGGTGATGCGAATGAGGAATGCAGTAAACACAGTGGTCCTCGGTGTCTGGGGATTGGCCTTGGCCCATTCCTACATCCCCAAAGGTCAGATAAAGTCCTGGTCTCACACACGGTAGGTGCCCAGAGAGTACATTAGAGTGGATAAATGGGCTTTCTTCCTATCTCTTGTCTTGGGATGGGGGTGTCTGTCACTAGCCACCTGTGCCTTCACACTTAGCTGGGTTTGATGGCCAGGAAGGCAGCCCGCCCTGCCTGAGGCAGGGGAGCCAGGGTGGTCATTCCCCTCTGTTCCCCCAGAGGCTCCAGCGGGAGAGGAAACCCAACAACCTGAGTGACACTGTCAAGGAACTGTTCCGCTTGGTGCCTGGGAATGTGGACCCCATGCTGAACAAGAGGCTGGTGGGTTGTCGACGCTGTGCAGTGGTGGGCAACTCCGGGAACCTGAGGGACTCCTCATATGGGCCTGAGATTGACAGCCATGACTTTGTGCTAAGGTAAGCACTAGGCTCTCATCCCAAGTCCAGGGATTCCCCAGAGGTGTATGAAATACCTTGGCTCATCTCTGAGGGCCAAGGTTCAAGGGCTGAGGCCCTACTACGGACTGGGGTCTTAGTCTCTTCAGCTTTCTCTAGCAAGGTGGCATGCAATAAGGAAGATTTTGCTAGATATTTCCAATGGGCTGGGAACTTAGTACCTAAGGCTTATTGAGTGAGTAAAACTGATTTGAAGCCTCTCTTTCCTTGCCTCCAATATACCCCCAACTCTCCATCTAGACGGCAATCCAGAAGCTTTTAATGTCATCTTTGCTTCCTCTGTCCTCAAGTGAAATTGGCATCTCAGGAAAAAGGGACAGTGCCTCTCTTGAATTTTTCATAATCCCTACTCAGAAGTCTCCGGAGACAGGGGCCATAATTAGAGATGGGACTCAGAGTCCCCAGATACATTCTGGGTTCTAGGGAGTTCAAGAATCTAGAATAACCTTATTTCTGGGTCTCTGGCTTCATGTTCATAGGCCCCTTTCCATGCTTTCAGTGTACCTGGTATCCTGTGGGAACGGCCATGAAGAGAGGCAGAGTCAGGTTCAGGGTCGGACAGACAGGAGTTTAAAGCTGTGCGGCTTGGTAGAACACTTGCCTGAGCTCTGGATAATAGGAAAAGGTGCACCTATTAGGCCTGGGCGTGTCTGGCCTGTGTCTCCAGTGTTCTCATTGTACACATGGAGAACCTGAAGCCTAGGGCACAAAGGAGTTCGCCTGTGGTTACCACACGGGTGCCTCCAACACCAGCATCCTTACCATGTGCCCTCCTTCTCTCCCGTCTAAGGATGAACAGGGCACCCACCATGGGCTTTGAGGCAGATGTCGGGAGCAGGACCACCCACCATCTTGTGTATCCTGAGAGTTTCCGGGAGCTGGGAGAGAATGTCAGCATGGTCCTTGTCCCCTTCAAGACCACTGACTTACAGTGGGTCATCAGTGCCACCACCACAGGCACCATCACGCAGTGAGTTTCTCTAGTGGCTGTCTGTCTCCTACCGTGGCTCCCTCCTGCTGGGCTGTCCCTTAGGATTCCTCTTTCCCACACCTCCTGGGACACAGGTGACAGCTCCTGCCCTCTCCCTGGTTGCTCCTATCTGACTGGTCCCCTCACTTCCTAGCACTGATTCTCCAAACTCGTGTTACTTACATTTAGGATTCCATGGTTTGCTCCCCCCGAAACTCTGGAATCTCTTAGATAAACCCCAGGAGAGGACTCAGCATGTGGTAGCTCTGTGCTAATCCTCAGGGCTGGAGTACCGTCTTGTGGTAGGTCCGCGTCCCTCCTTAGTGCTGAGAACCCTAAGACTGTAGGACCGACCAGGCAGGGCTGCTGAGCACACACATCATGGATACGTCAACACTGGCTCTCTGAGAGTAAGTGCTGCCGTCAGCTCCCCAGGCATGGCATCTATCAACAGACACTTGGCATCTCATTTAGTCCTCACAGCAGGGCTTCTCAGTAGATCTGGCCTCCAGGGAGCAACCATGGCCAGGCCAAACCACTTGCCCAACACTGAACTTGACCAAGAGCCCAGGCAATCATCTGGGTCTAATTCCTCAGTCCCTGACTTTTCTCAAAGGGGAGTGGCTTCCATTTCCAGATGTCAGCATAACTCCTAGTCCTAGTCCAGATCTCCCAGGATCAGAGCTAGAGCCACGAACTGTGGATTCCAGGAACCCCAAGCCTCCAGAGGACAGAGTGTGAAAGAAAGGCTTGGCAAGAGATTGGGCCAGGTGGCTGACTTAAGGTGTTTCCTGTTACCCAGCCACACGGAAAGCCCAGTGCACCATTATGTTCCATTTGATAGAGAATTTTACACCTTGTTGCTGCAACCCATGTCTGCTTGCATGAGCTGGAGACAGCCACAGGTCACTCCATCAGCTCTGCAACATCAGCCTGAGCCCCGCTAATGGGCACGTGGAGACAAATATCACTAGGCCCCTAAAAGGCTGTGCAAGTCCCTATTCTAGCCCATCTAACCAAAGAACATTCTCAAATCAGCCAGAGCACCCCTGGTGGCATTCTGGAGCTGCTGCAGAAGGAGCTATGTTGAGCCAGGAAGGTGGCTTCTGAGAGCCTAAGCCTCCTTATCTTCTTCTTCCTGGCTGTGTCACTTCTGGTCCCTTCCCAATGTTAAGATCCTCCTCTCTCCCAACTACAGCACCTACGTCCCCGTGCCTCCGAAGATCAAAGTGAAACAAGAGAAGGTAAGAGGCAGCTTGGGACCTTCTGGTTTTGCTCTGATTTCATTTTCAAGATTTGGTGCTGTGATGGGTCACTGGGCTACACAAACTGCCTAGGGGCCCTGTCCCGGTGCAGTTGCTGGCACTTGTGGAGCTTCGCCGCTAAGGACAGGTCTTCACAGTGGGTCTCCAGAGCAGCAGTACCATCTGGGAACTTGCCACAGACATGACTCAGGATTACCCAAACCTACCTCAGCCAAGTCAGGGTAGCACCCAGTCATCCAGCTGTCACAAGCCCCTGGAGGGTGGGGACAATGTGGGCAGTGGCTTTTTAATGGTTCCTAGGAGCTCCTCAGAGCCAGACTCACCTCTTTCCTTCCCATTCTTCCTAGCAAACCCTTGTACTGCGCTGACCCAGACATGGGTCCCGAAAGCAGGAACATGTGTGAAAGAGCCACCATAGTGGGTATTTGCATACACTGTCATACTTCAAGACGCTCAGAGAGGCCAGGGACTTGCCCAAGGACATAGCCTAGATCATGTTAGGGCTAGATGAAGTCCTCCTGTTCCTGCAACATGCTCTCCTTGGCTGTGAGCACCAAAAGCCCAGAAAGAAGCCCCATGATTTTTATAGGGTGAGTCTCTCTGCTAAGACCCAAATCAATGGCCTGAAGCAAGGCTGAGAGGCAAAGAGCCCTCCAGAGACTCGTACGCCCATCATTTCAACCCTGCCCTAAAGAACAGCATAAGGCTGCCTAACCCTTTGCTGGTTCTAAAGTCTCTTTCACTGTCCCCAAGACAAGCATGGAGGATGAGGCCATGCCTGGCACAGGCTGACCTTCCTGGCTGTGCAACGCTGAAGATGTTGCTTAGCCTCTCTGGGCCTTGGGGTCTTCATAACGGGAAAGGAAAGGCATACATTTAGTTTGCCTTAGGTCAGAGATTCCAGCCAAAGCCAGCCAGAGCAGGTGGCCCATGGGTGTGTTTATAATGCAGTGACACAGTCATGATCCCTCCTCACACTGCTCCCTGGAACACTTCTGGAGCCTTGGGTCACACCCCGTTGCCCCCATAGGATTTTTATTTCAACACCCCTGTCTTCTTCCAGGCTTTCTTCAGGGCTATGAAGCTGTTCTGCTCTGATTCTTGCCTGTGGTTCCCGTCACTCTTCAGCGCTACCTCTCAACGATGCAGGATATCTAGATTGTCCCCAGCACTAAGTCCATAAGTGCAAGGGTGTTTATCAGAGCACTTCGTGTGTCTTGTCCTGGCTGTACTCACCAAGCCCATTCTCCCTGCAGATCCTGATCTACCACCCAGCCTTCATCAAGTATGTCTTTGACAACTGGCTTGAGGGCCACGGGCGGTACCCATCGACTGGCATCCTCTCGGTCATCTTCTCCATTCATCTCTGTGATGAGGTATGCCATCCTGCCTTCCTGCAGGTTACTGCCACAAGGATGTGATCACTCCACCTTTCCAGGGGAGTCCAGGGTAGGGGAGAGGACAGAAGACAGTTCCCGTGGGTCTCTGAGACACCTGTCTCACCAGGCAGGTGTCAGAGTGGCAACCGTGTGCTACCATTCTCAAGGGCAGGATTTCTGAAACATTCTAGTGAAAGTGGCTCTGATTCAGTTCAACATGAAGAAGCAGGTTCTAAGCGGTTTAGACAAAGAGGGCTACAAAGGCCACAGCTACCACCCCCAGGTTGCTTGTTAGAGCCACCTGGGGAACCACACCCTGACCCACTTCTCCAGAATTTCCAGGAAGCCAACCACATACACAGGGCTTCCACCACCCACCAACCGTGAGATCCACAGGAGGACCTCAGAGGCCCTGCTTCCTGTCTTTTATCCCCAATCCCACCCAAAGATCCCAGCTCCAAGGGAGGTCTGTGCTGAATAAGTGAATGCCACTGAACTGCTGAGCTGTCCCTGCTCTGTTGGGCACACCCATCTCTAGCTCTGGTCTATCCTCCATCCCACAACTAGATGGTATGTCAGTGTCCCTTATTTAAGGCTCATCTGAGTGACTCTTTACTGACCATCATCTACTCATTAGCTAAGACCCAACTGGGATGTCCTGTCCTGGAAAGACACGTTGGATCTGTGGCTGCTCTTCAGCGCCCTGAGAGCCCAGAATTTAACCCTTGTCTCTTTAAGCGACATTCTGTCCATGAATGCCATACGTTGTAAGGGTTGAAGCTTCATGAGTATGTCCCTAATGTCCCCAGTACCACCTGCCAGTAGCAACTGAGGAAAGTAGGTCTTGTCGGCACAGTGGTCGGTCCACAATAAGTAGCCACTGGTGTTTGCCAGGTGTGTATGGGCCCCAGTCTCAGATGCTGGCCTCAGAAGGAAGGGTTCAGAGCCTGTCACCTACCTTCTGCCATCACACCTCTTGGCCTCCGTGCCACGTGAGGCATTGAGGTTCTGAGATGATCCGGTATGTCAAGAGTCAGTTTGGATGAGGGATGGTTTGTCTGCCTTTCAAGCCCCCTTTCCACACCTTCCCTCCAGGACTCCTTGGGGCTTCCAGTGAGGCCCTGCCCCTCTCAGTGCCACCCACCTGAGGCCATCCCAAGGTGACTTTGGGCTGGAGTTGAACTTGAGCCTGACTTGGCTTGCTTTGCCTTTCTGAAGAAAGTTCCTCTGAATCATGAATGTTTACCATAAAATTTCAAGGACAACCACAGGCTGCCTTTCCAGCTCCCCACCACCACAACCACCACCACCACCACCACCATGGTCATGCTATCTGGGTCTCACCTTGGCTTTGCCCTACAGGTGGACTTGTATGGCTTTGGAGCAGACAGCAAAGGGAACTGGCACCATTACTGGGAAAACAACCCGTCAGCGGGTGCATTCCGAAAGACGGGGGTTCATGACGGTGACTTCGAGCACAATGTCACGGCTACCCTGGCAGCCATCAAGAAAATCCGCATCTTCAAGGGGAGATGATGCCGTGATCTGTTAAGGATGGACACACCACCTCAGACCTCTCAACTTGCAGCCCCAGCATCTCCACTGGAGCAATCCGTTCCAGAAACTTCCAGGGCTGAACTCAGGGTGGTCCCAGGCTTTCAGGCAGCCTCTTGCACCCTCATTTTGGTAGCATCTATTTAGCCAAGTTGTCCAGTTCTCCCAGGGCACAGAGAAAGTCTCAAGCCCTTCTAAGATGGGAGCATTTCCCCCACAGCAGTCCCCCAGAAAGTAAACGCATCCTGGGGAAGATCTACCCTCCAAGCAATGACAGTTACTTTGGCTGGTGGGTTGGAGGGTGAGGATGGGGAAAATAAATCCTGAAGATTCCTGTGATCAAAAGGTAGACATTTCCAGGAAGGCATTTAGAGGCTTCCACTGAACCATGGGCCTCATGCTCAACCCAGACTCTGGCTGGAATGTTTTGGACAGCCATTTCCAGAGCAGAGCTACACTGGGCTACACCAGCACTGAGGCAAGATGCTGTACTCCCTTGCATGAAGCCTGGCCTGTCACTTGATATGACATCCCCATTGTCCCTTTCTTCAAAAAGCTCACCGATGATGGCTGGGTAAAGCTTCTGACTCCAGAGGTCTTCCATAGGAACCCGGCCATGTGTTGCTGACAGGAGCGAAGCCCTCGTCACCATTTTGTGTGATTTCCCCCCCCCCCCTATAGTGATACTGATGGCCAGAATAGGTCTGACTACTTCCACGTGCCTTTGAACTTGAGAAAGAAATGCATGCATTGGCTGACATGAAAAAAACTCCCCAACTGGAGAAAGGGGACCTCCACCAGCACCCCATTTTACTGCAAAGCTCAGAATCTCTTTTCAGATACTACTCCACACCACCCACAGTATGCCAGGCATGGGATGGATGCTCATTTCTATATCCTCTGACTGTTGGGTTTAGGACCACTCACAACCAGCATACTCCCCTGGGTCTTGAACACTGAGCCAAGTCCCTAGCAGCCACCTTCCTGGAGTTCTTTAGTGTCACACTGAGGACATTCTAGGACTACAACTGAAATGCATGTACCTCCTCTCCTCAGTCCTGTCTGCTCTCCCCTCCCCCCTCTACGGAAATCCTGATTATTTATTGCTTTGTTAATTCAGCCAACCCTATGCATGCCCTTCCCCATTGCTGCTCCTGGTGGTTTTTGTTGCCTTGCCTGCCTTGTGGGAGCAAGCGCAGAAGGGGAAGCTCCTGCACGTCCTGGGTGTGTGCTGTCCTGGGTGGGCAGATCCTATGGCGCTGACAATCCTCTGTCAGGATTTTCTCCCTTTCTAGTACAACTGACTTGCCTTCCTTCCTCATTGCAGAAGGGACTCCCTCAGGCTGGGACCTCCCACCTCACTGGTAACTCCTTGGTGAGGGGATGAAAACAAGGGAGAGCAGGCACTGGGCGGTAAAGAAGTATTGAACATCCTTACCGATGTTCACTAGGAGAAACTTCTGTTTCTGTTGAAAAAGTTCCCTAAAGGCCACTGCACCTTCACCAAGGTGGAGCACGAGAGGTGCATCTTGAGGGTTGGGCGATCTCCCCATGCTCGAGTTCCACTCTGCATGTGAGAGCTCAGGGGCCTCACTCAGCTTTGGGCCATTCACAGGCATCACCAAAGAGCATACACCACAATTGTCATTTTCCAGGAGTCTGTCCCGTGGGTGGCTTTGGTGTAGCTTTCCTCCAATTCTGAAAGACTCAGAATTCGGGCTTTTGATGAGGGGAAAGAACATGGTTCACTTTTAAAATCCTTCTGACATAAGATCCTTGGCTGAAAAGGCCGGACTCCTGTGAGGTCCTTGCTGTGGAGAGGCATCCTAAAAGATCCAAGTGTGAGGAAGGAACTCGGCAGATGTTTGTGAGCCAGCGGGTCGAGCCCTGGGACAAGTCAAAATCGGTGGGCATTGGCATAGGGTTGGCAGTTCGGGGGGTAGCTGGGTTCGACTGCATGAGAGCAAGTGCCTGCCTGCCCCAAGAGTGTAGCCATTTCTAGCTGAATGCTCAGGAAGCTCTTGTGGTCTTCACAGCTCACTCCCATTGTCCTTCCTGGCCTCCCCATCTTCCATTTTCCCACCCTCTGTCCCTCCTCCAGCCAGCCAGCCAGCGTTCATTTCTCTCTCCATAATCCTCCTCCCTCTCCTGTGTTTCACTGCCTTAGCAGTGGGCTCTTAACCGAATAAAACACAGTCCATTGTGGCCAGAATTAAGTGCGCCAATTAGTTTAAGGTAATTGGAGCTTTTCTTGGGTGTGGGTGGCTGAGAGGAAGAAAGGCCTTTCCCAAGGAGACTAGTCTGACTGCTGACAGAAGAGCTGGTCCTGGGCTTCAGGCAGAGAGCAATGGGTTGGCTTCCAGTGCACGGGAAGCTGCTAAGTCCAAGGCAATTGAGGATGTCTGAGCAGAACCCCAGACTACTAAACTGCAGTGAACCAGGAGGCTGGCATTTCTTGCACTGGCAGCAGGCTTTCCCTGCCCGCAGCCTCTTTTAGTTCCTGTAGCTGTTAGTTCCTGGAAGAGACAAGCCAGAGGAAAAATCTTTATGCAAATGCCTTTAGGCTAGCTTTTAAAGATTGCTTTAGGGAAAAGATCATAGAAAGGTACAGATGGTACTGCAGTCTCCACCATAGCCACATGGGGCCGCTAGAGGCCCATCGCACCTCCTGGGAATGTGGCCTCCCTCTCCAAGGTGGAAAGGACCACAGTGGATCTTGGGAACCCAGAGGTTGGCTTTGCCTGTGTCCTTCAAAGTAGCTCCCAACTTGCAGAGTGGGGGAGGCCCTGTGTGCCCACCGGAGGAGAGGGGCACAGCTGTATGCCCTCAGGAGTTGGCAGCTAGAGCCACTGGTTCCATCATAGCCAGGTGGCCCTGAGGTGAGAAAGATTGGCCCTGGCTTACTTAGCCACTGTGGCCTGTCTAGCCAACCTTGAGACAGCAAAAGCTCTCCTCTTGTCTGTCACCCTCTCCTGTGCCCCAGCTGCTACCTAATACCGGTAAGAAACACGGAGGGCGAAGAGAGAAAGCAGAGGCCAGCAGAACCATGTCCCATGCCTTCAGCCTCAGAATGTAGTAACTGTGTCATTACCCCAAACAGTATGTAACCTCAGGCAGGCCCAGCCTGGAGCTCGCTTCCACTTGCTGATTTCCTTCCATTTAGGGAAGGACCCCATCTTAAAGTCCCCAAGCTCTCTGCACAGTAAGCTTTCACCTTGGCTCCCCCTGCCCAGGGTCTGCCCCATGGCACCAGCTTTAACCCTTTCTCCAGAGCCTACTATGGATCTTGCTCACCCATGGGTGAACATAGGTAGACATGGGTCACTCCTGCACCCCCAGACCCCTGCACAGTCACTTAACCGTTTTCACAGAGCCTGATTACGGGTCCCCCCTGCACCCCCAGACCCCTGCACAATCACTTTAGCCCCTTCCCAAGTCCCCTTCAGAGCCAAAGTTCTCCAAGCACTTTCCCCCCAAAATCTTTTCCTTCCTTGCCTCCTGTGGCCCAGTATTGCCCATTTAAACGTTGCTTTCGCCTGCCCACATCCCATAATCCTCCCAATTGGTCTGAATGCATTTCTGATGACGTTAGCGAGTCTGCCCTCCTCAGCCCCTGTCTCTTTTATTTATTGTTGAAATATTGCCAATGATCCGAATCAAAGTGAATAAAGAGAGCTATTTTGTTGTTTGGGTGTGTTCAGAGTTCTGCTTTGGTGCAGCTTCTATTTGAGGGGTCTGTTCAATCCTGAAATGGATGGCTGGATGCGTCATCTCTGAGGGTCCCCTGAGATGTTGCCCTCCCCATTGAAGGAGGCACAGGAGACAGAGTGGAGCCTTTCCCTGCTGTGTAGCTGTGGTGCGTTGCCTGACCTCCCCTGAATCCCCGTCCATCAGATGGACTTCACCTTGCCAATTTTCAGAGGAGGAACTGAGATCAGAAACAAAACATCCCAAGAGGCCCAAGTGGACACAGAGCCAAAGCCTCTGATGTTTGCTTGGCTGGCACCCAGTGTACACAGTGGCCTGGGCAGAGCACAGGCCAGGTCTGAATGGTGCAACCAGTCTTACCTGGATTTTCTGTTTTTGTTTGTTTTGTTTTTCAAGACAGGGTTTTTCTGTGTAGCCTTGGCTGTCCTGGATTCGCTTTGTAAGACCAGGTTGGCCTCGGACCTGGAAGGGATCCGCCTGCCTCTGCCTCCCAATTGCTGGGCTTAAAGGCATGCACCACCACACCTGGCTCCGCTTACTTGGATTTTTAAAGAAATATCTCCAGAAGCCTTGAGTTGGAACGTTGCCATGTGAGATTGGTGTGTACCTGTGATCCCTCTCTCCTGATTGGTACATCACTTTACAGTTTATATGCCACCTTGCTTGCCCAGGCTGGTCTTCCAACACAGTTCACCACAGGAGAAGGCAGAGGCGGATCTAGCTTCCTGATCCATCCTGCTGCCCGACCCTTGAATTCACTGGACACACTCTGAAGCCAGACCAAGACAGCATGTACAGGTGTACATGTATGTACTAGTGTCTGTACATACAGATGTGGCCCTAGAGCCAGGCAGTCTGGGGGCTACCACCTGGCTATGTAAGGCTGAGCAGGTTTCTGAGGCTCCAAGTGCCTCATCCCCATGGTAACGCTGAGATAGTGACACACCTGGGTATATACATGCACTGAACAATGAGTTGGCACAGGTAATGGACTTAGCACTGAACAGAGGCCCTTGAGCAGCACCAGGAAGGGTGGCCAGGCTCCATCCCTGGCTGCCTTTAGCCTTGTTCCCTGTGTATCTATTCCTGCCTCCTGCCTTCGGTGCCAGGCTCCACCATGCATCTTCTCCATGTGGCTTCTTCCTCTCTTGGATTTTTTCTTCTATCATGTCTGTTTCTTCACAAGTGGCTATGCTCGTTCATGATTAAAACACACTACAAACTATACACAGACACACATAGCATACATGAATACACACAACAGAGAGACAGCACACACAACACACTGCACATACACAGTGCACACAGGCACAACTCATACCACAGCGCATCACACGTATACATGTATGTTCAATCAACATACACCTCAAACACAAAATACATAAACACACATCATAGCAACACACACTGCACATACGTAGTACACACAACTCACCATGGCCAACACACACCATAATATGTAACACATACACACCACACACATGTATGTATGTATTATGACACTACCCCACAGTAGCACTCACACACACACCACATACATACCACATACGTGCATCATACCATATGAAAAACACCACATACTCACATTCCATCAGAGAATGGTTTTCAGTTACACAATGGACGAGCAGCCACAGGGTGGCAGCATGCTGTAGTTGGTCCCTGAGGTACCATGCCTGGTTTCCTTCCTTTGTCCCCTGTACATCACCCAGTGCCAGGTCTCAGGCCTGAGTTACTGAAATGTACATTAGAAAAAAAAAAAAAAACAAAACAACAAAAAAAAAAAACCACCAAGGGTCTAAGGACATTTCTTCAGGACCTTCCTGGCATACCTCCTGCATACAGTGGCCTTAGAGAGCACCCAGCCCTCTGGCCATCCCATCTGAGAGAACCCTGAGAACCTTCCAGTGTGCTCCTCTGCTTAATACAAGGTGCTTCAGCACCACTGGATGTTGAAATCATCAAAGTGCTAGAGCAAGTCCACTGCTGATACACATGGATAACTGTGTCCTCAGAGGCCTGTCCCTTACCAAGTGGGAGTGGACTTTAGAGGCCCAACACACCTGCTGGAGGAGCTAATCAGGAGTTGCTGAGGAAGGCTCGGCCTCTGCTTCAGCCTGCTTTACTCGCCACCATAGGTACTTCAGAGGACCAGGCTCATTTCCCTACCCCTCAGTTCCCGCACAGGGAATGCCCAAGCCTGAACCACAGAGGAAGGTGAACCCTTTTCCATGTGTCAGGCTAAAATCTGGCCTCCTAGTTCTCGTTCATCCTGCAGGGGCTGCCTGTTACTGGTTCTCACATCTGGTATTTGGCAAATTTTCAACTCCAATACTGCAGACACACACACACACACACACACACACACACACACACACACACACACACACACACACACACACGGCCTTTGGGAGGCTATTCAAGCAAGCAGGGGGCTGGGGACAGATCTGATGGGGTTGTGTTCTTTTTTTTTTTTTTTTTAAGATTTATTTATTATTATGTATACAGTGTTTCACCTGTATGTCAGAAGAGCGCATCAGATCTCATTACAGATGGTTGTGAGCCACCATGTGGTTGCTGGGAATTGAACTCAGGACCTCTGGAAGAGCAGGCAGTGCTCTTAACCACTGTGCCATCTCTCCAGCCCGGGGTTGTGTTCTTACAACCATAAACAAAGAGACACTGAGTATCAGTGTTCACCCTCCTTTTTCCCTTCTCCTCTGCATCTCTGTCACCATCTCTCTCTCTCTCTCTCTCTCTCTCTCTCTCTCTCTCTCTCTCTCTCTCTCTCTCTCTCTCTCATTCTCCCTTTCTCTCTGTCTCCATCATGTAAAGACACAGCCACTTACAGACCAAGACAGCCCTCACCAGAACCCACCCTGACCTTGGATTTCTAGCCTCCAGAACCCAAATGATTACATTTCTGCTGTTGAGGCATGAGGTAGGTGGGACTGGACCTGTGGTCCCAATGTTCTCAAGGAAGCCACACCCTATGCAGCAGTTCTCCAAGACAGAGCATCCTGTTCTTCCCACCTCGTGCTGGCGGCTTTCCAGCTGACCTGGCCACTGTGGGCAAGGTACTGCCATGGAGCCAGATGAACACATCAGGTGGTCAAGATGAAGCAGAGGCCCTTCCTCAGCTCCTTGCAGTGCCAAGCCTTATGCTGTGGCCTGCAGAAGAAGAGAGTGTAGCCTCCGCTGCTTCCTGATTTGGCTTCTCCATCACTTCAACTGTGGCCCTGAAGCAAAGTGGAGGATTTGAGTCCCAATTCCTGATCACAGGAGAGGGGCCTGGTGAGGCTGCAGGCCACGAACACCTGAGTCTGTATCATGGCTGCCTCCAGGTAAGAGGGTGATTTGAGGAGGGGTAACTGTACAAGAAATAGAAAAATCTAGAGACGCCACCAGTCCCCGGGATGTGCGTGATTGTAGTGGGACATGACAGACAACAACATAAAGGCTCAATCGAAGTCAAACCACACTGACCCATCCGCAGTTTGCAAGAGACTTGGACACAGGCAGCCAGGTGGTAGGGTCAAGCTGCTGAGGCAAAACGGCTGGGATGCAATACAACACGGAGAAAGAGGCAAAAGCTCTCATTCGGGAACGTGGTGGCGGAGTCCTTTTCTGGGTGGTGTCGTTGGTTGATTAAAAGGATGGGAAAGTGCCAAAGGACAGAGCCAGGGATTCCCCCAGACACTGCAGGTGTGTCAAGGAGTCAAGCTGTTTTCCTCTCAGGTCCTCATCAGCTCAGCGCAGGTGTACTCCTGGCCCATGGCAGACCTAAGAGAAAAGATCTTGGTGTCTGCTTTGAGCTCAAGGATCAGGGTTCCCTGAGTACTGTTGAAACAGAAAGTTCCATGGGCTGAGAGATTTTTGGCCTCAGGCTCCTAGGCCCGGCCTCTTCTGGTGGCCTCCCTGGTGGCCTCCTCTGGTGGCCTCCCTGGTGGCCTCCCTGGCTTCCCCAAGACAATCCGCCCTCCATACTTTCCAACACTTAGACTAGCTCAGTGGAACCATTGTCCCAAAAGAGGAGCTCAAGTTGGTCTGGGTCTACCCACGGATGGAGGGTATCTTCCCTCAAGAGGAGCCGTAGTTGGACCAAGGGTACCCATGGGTCTCAGGAGCCAAAGGCCTGTATCTAGAGCTGAGACTGCTATAGAGTAAGAAGGATGCCACAGTTTGTGGCCATGAGCAAATGCAGGCTTGGGAGTTGCTGCTTCTAACACAAGAGCAGCAAGGGCAATGGGCATTGGAGATGGCTGTGAGAAGACAAAGACTCTCTGCAGGACAAGGCTGGAAGTCATGTGACAAGAAGATAACCAGACAGCAGCCACGCCTATAAAAACAAGAAAGTGTCATTGTTTATGGCCTCTTTGTAGGCATCAGTTTGATGAGGCATAGCACATCATGGAAGAGAAAAAGGTTCAGGAAGACGTGAAGTTGAGTCAGAGGGTGGAGGCAGCAAGCACATCAAAAGCTAGGGTTGAGATACTGTGCCCTGAACACTGAATATGACATTTGGGACATGGACAAAGACCGTAGGTGGTGTTCCTAATGGAAGAACTCTAGAGATGAGCCCTACACATTGGTTTTAGGCAGGAAAGTAGGCCCACCCCAAGGCTGCCCAGGTCCTTCTGATCTTGGCTTAGAGCACCACCCAGTGTGCTCAGTGATGGTAGCCACCAGAGGGCGCAACAGAGCCACCTTCGTCAGGATCGCATCCAGCTGAGTTTAGCTGATGAGCAGCCTTGGAAAGCCACAGGAGAAAAGGCACACACCTGTGAACAAAGTCAGACCTTCAAAGGACTTTGCCTTAGACTTCAGCAAGCCCAACACATTTCAGATAAGATCACTATCTCTGTCATTCGACTAGTGAAAAAAACAGGCCTGGGCCAAGTAGGAGAAAAGCCAAAGTCCCAAGCCAGTGTGTGTCGGGTCCTATCCCGCGGGAAAAATCGAATCAGGCTTCACCTGAAAGAGGGAGTAGGGACTGAAAGTAGGATACAGAGATGTGAGAAATAATGAATCAAGTCAGGACATTTCTGATCAAGATTCACTTTATTGTCAACTCGCAGGAACATATATAGGGCAAGGCCAATAGGATCTATTCTCATCTCACTCACTCTAGCCCCCAGGCAAGAATACAATAGCCTAAATCGCTTCCTATAGAACTTCCTAGTTCTCTGAGTAGTTCCTTGTAAGAACTTCCTAAATCCTCTGAGTGGGTCCAAGTTGAGACTTCTCTACCTCTTTCAAAGGTAAATAGTCCAAGGATAGCCTAGAACACAAGACCTCGTGGTGAGGTAAAGGTCAGCAACTCGAAGGTCACAACATACAGCCTAAGCACAGGATTTCTGACATGGCAGAATTTGGCACAGGTTCCAACAAGTGTGGACAAGATAGTAAGTGCTCTGTCTATGGTATCGTTTGTTCTTGGCTCTCCATTATTTCTGAACTGTGTGCCCATGAGAGAGCCTGACCTCTCTGAGCCTTGGTTCACTAATCTATAAAAGGTATTAAATGGCAAGGTAGGCATGAGGCTCTGTGCCAGCCAGTTTCCGACATTTTCTATGTGCCTAACACTTAACATGGTTCTCCCCGAATTCTCCCAAGAGACTGAGATGACAATGGTGTCCTCATAGAGTACCCAAGACGGCAATGCCATTTGCCTGTGGTCACACTGTTCCTATCTACTCAGCCAGGAATAAAGACCAGAGCTGACTGTGTATCCGTCCAGCTGTGACAGGCTAATGCTGCAAAGACAAATATGCTCCACGTCCCACTAACTTGGGACTACCACAAGACTAGTTTCTTCTTAGGACACTTGTAGGGCTTTTGTGCTTTCCCCCATGTGGTGACCCAACCTGCCCTGTATATTTTATCTGATGAAAGACATTACCAACTTCACCTTCAGCACAAAGAGCTTAAGGTCACTGCACAAGGAGCTGGTAACGAATGGCTCATAAGCGCTCAAATGTCTCCTGTTATATCTGATACCCAATCACTTCCATGCTAGGTCCATTGACCAGCATGGTCAGTGCCCAGACAAAGCCATAAAGGGAAAATGGATGGTGGAGTAGAACTTCCAGACTCCTTGAGGGCAACTGGCCACCTCTGCCAAAAGCTTTTCTTGATGTCAGAGATCCTGCCCTACACTTAGAGCCACTCAGCGACAAGTCAGCAGATCTGCTCTGGTCAACCATGGGTTAAAGCTGATCAGAAGGCTTAGATGATGCAGGCAGCAGGGCAGGCCCTCAGGAGCATCCCAAGGGACAGGAGGCCCAGCATCAGAGAACAGAGATGGGGGCTGCTCACCCCACCTGCAAGCTCAGGTAGAGAGCACCTAGTGGAGATGAATGGTACCTTGAGCAACAGTGGAAAGACAGTGAGTTGCGCAAGAATCCAAGCTGTTCCTGTTCTCAGGGACTTCAGGGTAGCAGCTTCCATGTGCTGACTTCAGTGCTCTAGCACCCAATGTACTCACTGGAAGGCTTGAGCAAGACCTTTGTATCTCAAGGTTCTAACCATCCTGACATTCCACTCCCAGAGGTCCTCGAAAGGCAGAGACAATAGAAGTGATTTTCCTTCTGAATGGCCAGCATCTAGCAAAGTATCAGGTAGGCAGGTGAATTAGAATCCTGTTGATTGCTACATAATACTCGGTTTCTATTGGATGAACACTAGCCAGTTAAGAGCTGAAACATTCCAGCCGAATCTCAGGCTGCCCCGCACTTGCTTCTCACATGACCCAGGGAAGGCGGCCTCACTGACATATACATTATACAGAAGTCTAGCCTTCCAAGAGGTGAGCCACTCAGTAGTGAGGGACCTCACTGAGAACCAGGCTCTCAGGCTCAGAAGCCAGTCACCTGAAACTGCTTATGTAGGCAAAGTCAACAGCAAACTCCCAGGGAGAAGCTGGGCTGAGTGTGGTGTGAGATCATGCAAACCGGTGAAGACTGCTCTGCCCCTCAAGGCCAGGGGAACCGATCTCTAAGCCTTGCCCCACACAGAGTCACCTTGCGGGACAGCCACTGGACTGGTACATCAACAGAGAGCCAGCCAGGCAGGGACCACTGAGGTCTCCAGGAGGTTCATTTTGCAGAAACAGAGTTGGGGGGGGGGATGCAGAAGCAGTTATGCGGCCCATGGGAGGGCAGGTACACCAAGCAGGATGCTGAGGGCAGCGTCAGACTTCACCAGAGGGTAGAAATGTGGGAAAGGGCCTTCTCCACTGAAAGGCCAGAGGCCATCTCCTACTTCCCATGGCTTGCCTTCATCCTTGTTTGCACCCTTCTAGGACACTTTGCAGCTCCCACATCTCCCAACACCACATCATGTTCCTGGACCGCCCGAGATTTCCCCATTTGTTCTACTTCCCACAAACGAGCAACACTCCTCTTGACCTCTCAAGACAAACTATCCTCACTTAAGGCTCCATATTCTTCTGCCTTCTGAGATGTCTCCCGGCATGTTTAATGTCCCTTCAACTCCACAGGCCCTACCCACACATTTTGTCCTCCCTTTTCTGTGCCCCTGCTCTTCTGTGCTTCTCCGTTACAGGACAGGTGTGCCCAAATCTCCATGTGGAGACCTGAGAAGCCTCACCATCCTCTCTATGCCTATCCAACATCAGCCCGGCCCTTCTGCTTCGAAAAGAGACATAGTGGCTCATAGCCACACTTTCCACAGCCCTATCTATGCCCTCAGCGTGGACACAGGATATTTTTTTTTACCCTCTAGCCAGATAACATCAGCATGAGCATCCTTCTGCTGATGCGGGTCTCGTCACTGACACATCCATTCTGTACCTTCTATACAGACAGTTCTGCCTAAAACCCAAGGCAGCGTCCATCAGTCATCTGTGGCCACAGCTACGCTGCACAGTCATCTGCCTCTTGACCAGACGTCATCTCCCCCGCACTTGGCTTTTGTCTACATGCGATCCAGCACCTCCCTACTTTCTCTCATAGTTCTCGGCCAGACACACATTATGTGGGCAGCAGGGGTACTACAGAGAAAGATTTACTCCCACCTCAGTGCACTTTTTTGTTGTTGTTGTTTGGTTTTTTGTTTTGTTTTGTTTCGAGACAGGGTCTCTCTGTGTTAGCCTTGGCTGTCCTGGACTTGCTTTGTAGACCAAGCTGGCCTTGAACTCACAGCAATCTGCCTGACCTGCCTCCTGAGTGCTGGGATTAAAGGCGTGTGCCACCACGCCTGGCCCCAGTGCACATTTAAGATCGGTTCCTATCATATCCTCTCTCATTTGGTGAAGAAAAAAATCCTATTTCAGATTCTTTTATAGTCCCCCTATTAAGTTGCCCCTTACCACGAAGCAGGGCAATCTGGGTGACTCCTCCTGCCTTTACAAAATGGCAGAAATCGTTGTGCTATTTAAATCAGCCCAGCAAACGGTGGAGGCTTCGAGTTCTTGGTGCCATAACTTGCAGACACACCTCACCAAAGGAAGCACCAGATCCTGCAGAGACTGTAGCCTGAACAGGAACCCTGGGTAAAAAACATAACTCACACCCACATGAACAGTGTTGGGAGGGTATTCTGTACCCCCAGAGAGCTGCTCTGGTTTCTTTCAGGTGAAGCAGGGAAGAACCCACACACACCCAGACCTGCCTCAAGTATAGGCTTGTGAGCTGGGGAAGTGAGAATTGCTGCTTTGCACCCTGTGTTTTGGGGCAATCTTCTACATAGCAGTGTGTAGCCAAAAGAGATGGCTGAGCTCAAAGTTGAGTGTGAGAAAGGACCCTCCTTTGACCATAGCAGGGTACACAGGAACTGGAGCCCTGTCACAGGTCCCTCAGTGCATCACAGTGAGCATTCTAGCCCCATGCTTACACCTTTGCTGCTTTTCACAGCAAGGCAAGGACAAGCCACAGCAAGTGCACTGCTGGTGAGAACGTGAATCAGTAAGTACAGTTACTGTGGAAAACAACGTGCCGATTCCTCAAAACAACTAAAAATAGAGCTTCTGTGTGAGCCAGCCAGTAAGGAAAAGGGATATCACTACCTCTGCGCCCTGTGTTCACCGCAATACTGCTCACAGTAGTGACCCTCCCCATATATGCGTGGGTGAGGAAGCAGGAACCCAGGGCACAAGAATTCTTCCATCATCCTCAAAAAAAAAGAAAAAAAAAAAAAGAAGGAAATCCTGGCACGCTGGACCTAAAGTAGACCATATACAATGAAATGAGTCAGGAGGACAGATGACGCGTAACCTCACCAAGGTATGGAATCTGAGGAAGTCAGAACAGAAGCAGAGGACAGGGTGGTGGTTATTAGGAATTGGGGAGGCACTGGGCAGCTGCTGGTCAAAACATATAAGGTTTTATTTGAGTGGTAGTTAGAAATCCAAGAGGCCTGGTTTGTCACCTATTATAACCACCATGTAAAATAGCCTCAAAAATTGCCAGATTGGCTTTAAGTAGGTCAGAGAAAAGTATCCAAGTAGCCAGAAAACCCACATGCAATGGCTCCCTGACACTCTGTTTCTGCCTCTTTGAGGGAAGAATGGTCAAATCTCCAGAATAAATAGAAAACTGTGTGTAAAGTTCTTCAGATATCTGCTAGCGTATGTCAAGTGTCCTACATAAGACAGATAAGGTGGCAGGAGCTGCAAACACTTCTCTTCATCTCTTCTGAGTAATTTCTTACTAGCATTAAGAATAAATTGTGTGCGTGAATATGTGTGTGTGTGTGTGTGTGCATATGTGTTATGCATGCACTCACACACTAATGCACATTTCCACAAGGCGGGGGGGCTGGGGGGACAGAGAATACGCAAGTGCCCCTGCTCACATGTGGAGGCCAAGGGATGACTCTGAGGATCGAGTTCTCTCCTTCCACCATGAGATACATTGATTTAGCTCAGGTCAACGGGCTTGTGTCAAACCATTGAGCCATTCTGCCAGTCCCTAAACTAATTCCTTTAAAAGATCTACAGGATGGGAGAAGATAATATCTCCCTCTACAGGTCCAGTCCCCAGAATACATAAAGAGCCCTTAAACTGTAACAACAACAGTCAAGCAATCCAATTTCACAGTAGAGAAGGTAAGCTGGGGAGACGGCTCAGTGGGTAAACTGCTCTCTGTACAAGGAAGTCCTGAGCTCAGATTCACAGAACACATCCAGTGGAGTAGTCTGTGCCTTAGAGGTCCTGGTCCCTTACAGTGGAGTAGGTGAGAGAGATAGGGGAATCCTGAGAAGTTTGCACACCAGCCTGGCATACATGGTGTGGGGGTGGTGGTAAACAGCAGGACGCCTTGACTCAAACAAGATGGAAGGTGAGAACCAATGCTGGGGGTTTTCCTCTGACATGCCACATCCACTGTGAAACAGATGCAACACACACACACACACACACACACACACACACACACACACACACACATGCACACACATGCACACGCACACACTCACACATACACATTCATAAACAAAATACCTAAATGAAAAATGAAGGACTTATTTGAGTGGCTGGTTCTCCAAAGGAGACGAACAAATGAGCAATAAATACAGGAAAGATCCTCATGAAAATTCTCTACAAAGAAAGCATTTAATGCACAATGACCTGAGGAGATACTCCACACTCATCAGCCACCATGGCTGGAGTCAGCACACTCAGTGGAAAATAACCAGCGGTGATGAAGAGGGGGGTAAACCAGCACACCTGGGCTTTGCTGCCCAGATGAAAATGGCACTGCTGCTGCAGAAAAATAGTTTGGCAGATCCTCAGAAAGTTAAGCCAAGTTAGTGCGTGACGCAGCAATTCTGTGCCTAGATATGCATTGCCAATAGATGCAAGCAGGTTCACAAATACGCACACCCACAGCTGCAATTAGGGTGAAACGTGGGAAGAACCCCCAAATCCCTCAGCAGGAGGTTGGGGGGGGAGGGACGGCGGCTCCCTCCACACAGTGTCATGTGACCCCTCAGTCTCAAGCATCAGTGTGGACAACGACCAAAAGTGTGGTGCTGCGGGCCAGAAGCCAGATCCAGCGGCATGCTCTAGGACTCCTTAGTGTCCATAATCTGTAAATTCATACAAACCAAAAGCAGAACAAGGGTTGTGGATATAGTTCAAATAGTAGAGTGCTTGCCCAGCGGACATTAAGCTGCAGGTTGGCTCTCCAGCACACATTAAGCTGCAGGTTGGCTCTCCAGCACACTATACTCCAGGCATGGTGAAACCCATCTGTAACCAGGAGCCTGAGAGATGGAGGCAGGAGAATCAAGGTCATTCTCTCTATAAAGCAAATTCGAGGCTAGCCTGGACTACATGAGACCCTGTCTCCCAAAATAAAAATGCAGAACAGTGGTTTCCAGAGGCTGAAGGTAAGGAGGAGATAGAAGATTGTGGGGTATGGCAAAGAGCTGCTTAATGAGTACAGGGTTTCATTTTGAGTGGATGATGACTTTGCATGTGTGTGTGTGTGTGTGTGTGTGTGTGTGTGTGTGTGTGTGTGTGTGTTTTACACTAGGTAGAAGTGGCAATGGCACATTATGAGTGTACTAGTGCTGGTCAGGATTAGATTCCTAAGTGGCTGGTTGTTTGCTATGGGAATTTCAGCAAGATTTTCAAAGCAATAACATAACAAATGACATTTCAAAGTTTCCTTCTCCTTTGACAAGACACTGTCCTTCACAGGCAATATTCTGGTCTTTGTATAAGAGTGTGGAAACCAAGGAAGGTCCTGGGAGGCTAACAAGTTTGTTGATTCTCACAGAGTCTCTGCAGGGATTAGGCTCCAGTTCCCCAGCTTCCCCTTTCTAGGGGAGAACCTGAGGCTAGCCATCAACATTTCTTGGCCCATGGAGGGAGGACAGTGGGTACCTGAATCTTAAGTCAATGCCAGTGCTCTGTGACTTGGGGTCCTTCTAAGCCCCAGCTGTGGAGTTCAGGCTATGCATGAGGGCAGCAGGCCTTAGGGATGAAAGAGGAGCAAAAGTCAGATCCAGGAACTCTGCGAGGAGGAGAAGCTGTGCCCTCCCACTGCCTGTTGGCCTGCAGAGGCTTTGTGTGAGCTTCTCAGGAACTCAGAGTCCGTAGATGTCTTCCAAAACTAGGGCTGAGATTGCATGGCACATCCTGGAAATGGACTTCCTGGTACATAAGCCAGCCTCCCTTTGTCAGCAGAACTCACTGAATAAAGGTGGAAAATATGGCCTATGAAGCTACTTGGAGCCACTGTGGTGTGGACAGCAGACACCTGGACACCCTAATGCACATAGGGATAGCTGATGACCGATGTCCTGGAAAGCTAGCACTGAGCAAAATTCTCCTCTTTCTGCCCACCTGCCCAAAATTAAGCACAAGCTCTGGTGGAAAAAGCCACCCATCCTGGGGCACCTGTCCCTCAGCCCAGCAGGACTGTGCTGCTGTATCTCCTGAGGACACAAATGTCCTTATAGGTCTCTGGAATACCATTCTGTCCTCTCCATCCTCATCAGGAGGATCAGTCACCCTGTCTCATCCCTTCTGGGTTTCCCAAGCCCTAGTATGGTTACTAGCCTTAAGAAAAGTAGCCCTTTCCCGAAGCTCTCATAGTCATATTTCTATTCTTTGCCTGTTCTAGGAGCCCTCTGCATAGCGTCAGGGCCTAGTATAGTTCTTGTCATCTGGGAGGTGTTCAACAACAGCTGGTAAGTGGAGAAAGGCATACATTTTTAGAACTCACACACACACACACACACACACACACACACACACACACACACACAGGTGAGAGAAAGTATTGGCCCCAAAGAAAAAGATAAATCGTGCCATGCCCAACTTACCTAGAAAGCTGTCAGACCATTCCAGGATCTCATCTGCAGCTTACAGGGAATATCAGTCTGCTTTATGCTGTTGTTACAAACTGTCTGTGATGAACAATTTTAATAAGGGGAGAAAGGTTTATTTTGGCTTACAGTTTTTTAGAGGTTTCAATTTATTGCCTTGGGACTGTGGCAAGACAGAATGTTGTATTGGGGGGGGGGGTGAAACCATTTACCTTATGTTGCCTGGAACAAAGTAAGACAGGAGAGAGGGAGAAATGGGGTGGGTTCACAGCATCTGCTTCAATAGCATGTCTCCAATGACTCAACTACCATATGCTAAGCTCCTCCTTTAAAAATGTATTATTATTTTATTTTATTAAGAGTGTTTTGTCTACATACATATCTGTGCATCACATATGTGCAGTGTGCCTGTAGAGGCCAGAAAGGAGCATCAGATACCCTGGCACTGGAATTACAAATGGTTGTGAGCTGCCATGTGGGTTCTGGGAACTGAACCTGGGTCTGTAGAAAGCTGTTAGGGATCTTAACTGCTGAGCCCTCTCCCCAGTCCTATGCCCCCTCTTAAAGTTTCCACAATGCCCAATAAAACTGCAAGCTGTTGGACCTGTGATTGCATGGCTGTGGGCATGCCTGGTTCTAACACACAGTGGGGGTTCTAGAGGTCTTTTCCTCTCTGATTCTAGCATTCTTGTAGCCTATGCCTTAAGTGGAATGGAGGGGAAAGGCCATAGGCAGAGGCTCAGGACAGAGGGGACTTTGAGACAGCGACCTCCTCCTACAGAAAGTCCCCTTGATGTTGTTGCCTAGAACAAAAGTGTCCTTTGTGCTAGGCCACAGTGTGCTCAGGAATTTTGTAAAGTATTCCAAGTTCTGACTTTTCCTGTGTACTTCAGTGTCCATAATCCAAGTTATTTCCTACAACCCTGCTGAGAGCCAAGGAGGAGAGGCCACAAGTTCCTCACTGGGAAGGTGTAGACAGTGACTGTAGCCAAGGGCTCCCAGCAAAATGAACCCTGATAGCCTTTGTGAGGCCATGAAGGACTCTGTTCAATGCAAAACAGACCTAGAAAGAATTTGGCAAGCTGGGATGCCAGAGACTTCTGTGTGGACTGCCTAGCTAACCACAGGGCAGATCAGGGTGGGTCTTAAGAGTGGGAAACAGAGGTCAGATTTATTTTGAAGAAGGTAGTTGGGGCTGGGAACTCTGGAATGCAGCATCTTAAAAGATTGGATGGTGCAAGACTGGGGGCATTGGGTCAGAGGAACAGCAAAGTGCAGGCTGAGGAGGGGCTGCAATAGAGTAGGGAGTGGATGGAGCCTGGTACCCAAGGGTAGAAAGGAGTCTTTCTTTCTAGCTTGTTCATTCCTGTTCTCCCAGCCACCCAATTGAAAGTCAGCTCTAAGCAAAGCAGCCTCTGCTACTGAAGTTAAGCCATCATTCCTAGTAGGCTCATAGCAAATGCCTCTCTGGTGTCTGTGTTTCGTGCTAGCTACTCCAGTGTCCTACCTTGCTTGCACTGCACCCCACAGCTCAGTACTCCCACCACTGTATGCCTGCTCTCTGCCCAGTCCTTGACCTCTCTGCTCTCTGTTTCCAATGCTGTTCCCATATCTTCTACAGGACTGCCTCCTCCACGGTCAGATGGGAATGCCCATCCCCTGCCAGTAAGAACTGCTCCCTTCTGTCCTCTGTCTGCCCAGAGGCTCATGATGGTAGCTGAATATACATTCAATACAACACGCTTTCCTCATGACGTGGCATGGGACCTTCAGCCTTGTGTCCTGGAGAACCAATGCATAGCCCTGTATCTAGATGGTTCTACAATGTATATAATAGGGATCAATACTTTAAGGGTACAGACTGTGTCCCTGGCATTAGCACCATCCCTGGATTCCTGTGGCTGGGTCTATCAACCCTTCATATCAGCAAGTAAAGGAATTTTAGACAGTGACCTTTGTCTAAAACTGCCACCCTATCACACAGACAGCACTGAACCTTGTGTAAAAGAACGTATGGCTGCATTTGGTGGGCCCACCTGGAACATGGACACCATCATCACCATGAGAGGGATTCTTGTAATGCCAACTCCATTGTGTCATGAGGAACTGGGGACACAGACCATCTCTGAAGCTCATCCCGTGTCCAGAGCTAGTCATTGACAACCAGGATTCAAACTGGACATCAAACTCCAGTTCTACCTTTTCTGGAGTCCCTGATATTTCTTAAAACACACATAGCTGCCACTGGTACAGTCTATTGAGAATCATGGAAGAACTCATGAGTTTGGTGCTTTTATGAAGAGTAGGAATGAAAGGCCATTTCTGATCCACTACTAGATAAAATATGCAGTCCAGGATTGTGATAGCACCTTGGGTAGACCTTCCTTGTATGGGGAATGGTGTTGCCAGTGGGTCCCTGTCTTTTATTCTTCCTTCTCCCTGTGGCCATGATGCTGGTGCAAGAAGGACTGGTCCTAACCCTATTTCTGTGCACACTTCATGGCAATATTTTGAATCTTGCTGAGCCTCAGAGTCCTTATGAAGAGGTTGTGAGGAATGCGTTGAAAGAATGCATTTAAGATTGCTTAATACAGTGCTGCAAATACCATGATGATTGAAGAAGAGACTAACATCTAATATAATAGTTTTTATTAATACAATAAAGTTTAGAGTGTAGAGATTAGTGCCTTTGTTGTGTTCTGCTGGCCCCACGGGAGTCACTTCTACAAATTACATTCCCAAGGATTCCTTGCCAGAGGCTCCTGCTGGGTTCAGCCACGAGGGAGCAGGAAGAAGGGTAAGAAGCTGGAATGGGTTCTGAGTTATGCTCCAGTTGCTAGCGCAAGCAACTCCTCTATAGTAGAGACTGATGAAGCTTCCCTTCCTTCTCCCTAGGTTTTGCCAGGCAGTTGGCATGCCTGGGTCACCCTTCAGGACAGCTGTGGCCCCTGAACTCAGGCACCACCCATCCTGCAACCCAGGGAAGGAAGCCCCCTGCTGCTCTGACCTCTGGCTTCCCAGTTGGTCCCCAGGGTAGCGTTACCAAAATTAGCAAGTGGAAAGACAGGAAGCCCTGTTGTAGTGCATTTGCATTGAGAGAAATAGCAAATCCCAAATCATTTTAGTAAAAATTAATCTCAAATTTGCATGAGACATAACGTCTCTGGGGTGGAGAGGATCTTTGCTAGCTTAACTAGCTGCCTGGTATTATCCTGCACCCTGCACCCTGCACCTAAGGCTCCTTAGAGCCCTCCAGGGCATTATACCTGCTCTTTCGTGTTCCATTTCCTACTAAACTGCCTGGTGGAAGGTCTTAGTCTATCTCTGAATCATGCCAGACAGACTAGTGGTCCAATGTGAGCCAGTGGTGTATTTCTGCAGTCCCAGCATTGGTCCTGCCCTCACCCTGCTTTCTCCCACTCTTCTGCTCCTGGGCTTCAAAGAAAAGCAGGAATTAAAAACCCGACAGTAATTGAGTGTCCCTGTGTCTGTGCCAAAGATTCAAAACCTTGGCAAAGGAAAAAAAAAAAAAAGTCTTTGCTATTTTAATTGCTGGCATCAAAGGAACCCCTGGGAGGATTTTGTTTAGGAAAACATCTTGATAAGTCACCATGGGGCAGTATGTGAGACTGGTGGGCAAGGCCCAGAGAACAATAGAAGTGACCACACAGCTCTGCTTAAGAAAAGTAATGGTCATTCCGCCTGTAGAGAATAGGGAAGGGACCTCTTGGGTTCTGTTTTACTGTAAAGCAAATGTTCCAAAGAGCTAGTGACGTCAAAGGACAATTTCATTATGCTCACAAATTCTGTGGGTCAGGAAGTAGGACAGGGCCCGGCAGGGATGCCCCCATGATGTCTGGGGCCTCAGCTTGTTGCAGGAGCCAAATCATTCATCACACTGTGTCTTCTCTCACCCTTTTCATAGATAGAACGTTAGTGGGGACTTGTGACCAGAACATCTATCAGGGAGCAGCTTGTGGCCAGAACTTCCACTCACTATCACAGCCAGAGCTGGGCTCAGGTTTCCAAAACAAAATGCTCTGGTCTGCTTTATGTCACCATAACAGAACACCTGAGACTAGAGCATTTATTAAAAACAGATTCGAGCCGGCAAGATGGCTCAGCAAGTTAAAGGCTCTTACTGCCAAGCCTGAGTTCAATTCCCAGAACCCACATGATGGAAAGACAAGGGGAGAATTGACTTCTGCAAACTCTTTCTATGTCTCTGTCTCTGTCTCTGTCTCTCTTGTGTGTCTCTGTGTCTCTTTCTCTATCTTTCTCTGTGTCTCTGTATGTGTCTGTCTTTCTCTGTCTCTGTCTGTCTCTGTCTCTCTCTCTCTCTCACACACACACACACATTCACTCACACACACACACACTAAAATAAATAAAAAGATGGATAGATAGATAGATAGATAGATAGAGATAAAATAATAAATTAGAGATTTGTCTCTTACCATCCTGGAAAGAAACTAGGAATCCAGAAGTTAAGAACTCAAATCTAGTTAGATATGGTGAGACTCTTCCTCATATTTTATCCCATGGCCAAAGGCAGATGAATAAGAGAACAAGAAAGAGAAAGAGGAGAGGCAAAGTAGAGGACTATGGGAGGACTGAGAAGGTGGTGGAGGAGGGAAAGGAAAGAACCAAATTGATCCTTGTATCAGGATCACCCTTTCAGTGACAGCAGAAGTCACTGACAAGGGCAGCCCTGTCCTTTCTGTACTGTCACACTACAGTCTAAGTTTCCAACACATCTTGAAGGACACACTGAAGCCGCAGCAGTAACATCTCAGTAGCCAAGGGAGAACCTACCATGACCTAGAGGCCATTCATAGTCTCTTCATCCTTTAGGCTGTCTATGTGGAACAGGCACAGGCTTGGTTAGAGTTATGAAAATGAGACAAAGAAGACGGTGTCAGGACCATGCTATAGAAGATCATGCAAAATGGGAGACAGGGCTCCATTCATCTTGAAAAAAATCTATAGTTGGTATCAAGGGGATGAAACGGAGGCCAAAGAGGAAAAGGAAGAACAGAAAAGTAGCCTGCAGGAAGAACAATACTGGAAGGAAATAGCAGTTAAAAAATACCTAGGTTAGTGAGGGAGCAGAGTGGAACAGCCCTGGGAGCTGAAAACTGTTGATTTCATTTGGCAGCATTAGGCATTGCTATGGGGTAAACACCCTTTCCTAAACTTGAATTGAATATCCTGTACAGAAAGGACTCAGGAAGGTGTGTGTGTGTGTGTGTGTGTGTGTGTGTGTGTGTGTGTGTTGTGATACAGTATGTGTGTGACAGAAAAGGGTAAAGATACATCTGTGGCTTATTGTAATGTGAATATGGAATGAAAGCCCTTGAAATTTCAACAGGAAAGAAATGAGAATGGTAGATCTCTGAGCCTTTCGCCCCCAATACATGGTAATTTGTAGAGATGGGAGTCTGGTAGAGGGGGGGAGGGGAGGGCAGTGCTGGACATCCACAGAGCTTGGAGAAGGAAGCTGGGCCATTAGACTTGCTTGTTGACTCAGCAAGCTTTGGATATGCACCATGCTTGGTGCCAACTAATAAGACCATGGTAGACAAGCTCTCTCCTCCTTAATTTGTATTGTATTTTAGTGGAAAAGACAGGCAATGAATAAGCCAAGGAGAGTACAAACACCAAATAACCAACAGCTGCATGTTTGGGTCATAGGCAATCTGATAGCAGTGCTTATCAGAGGCCTTGCATTGGTTTGAAGGTCCAGGCCGTACCATCTTATGACTTCTCCTTTGATAGGAAGTACATAGTCTTCCCTGATGCTTGGCACCTTGTTTGACTAGTATGAGCTGAAAGATCGCAGTCATGGAGTAGGACTAAAGACAGGCTACATCATACACCAAGGACCAAAGAAATCCCATGTCACAGCCCACTGAACACATATCTTGGATATGGAGCCAGTCAGAGTCAGGAAAAGAAGGGACATAACAAGTACAGGGAAGAAATTGAGAAGGAATGGAAACATTCCTACTAAGACCAAGGAGGAGGAGAGGAGCTTGGGTGAAGAGGTGAAGGATGATTAGGAGCCACCTGGTTCAGTGGCTTGGATAGAGAGCTCTGGGCTGGGTAGAAAGAAAATACATATTCTAGAAAGGGGAATCACATTTATATGTTCCACAGAAACTAGGCAAGTGTAGCTGCTGCCTCCCAAGCAAGAAGAATGTGCTAGGATGAGATTAGAGAGGGCCTGGTATCACACAGCACACGTTCCGCCTGGAGAGACTCTGCCCTTGTAAGGAGATGTGTTCCTGGAACCTGCTGAAAGGCCTACTGTGAGTGAGTGAATGAGGATCAGAATCTGAGCTGTTTCCAAACTTCTGCTTGGTTCCAAGAGAGCAAGATCATTCTTGGTGTTTATGTTACCCAACCAACATTTCAGGCGTTTCTCATAATAGTCATAGAGATGGGCCAGGCATGGTGGCACACGTCTTTAATCCCAGCACTAGGGAGGCAGAGGCAGGTGGATCACCCTGAGTTCAAGGCCAGCCTGGTCTACAAAGTGAGTCCAGGACAGCCAAGGCTAACACAGAGAAACCCTGTCTCAAAACAAAAAACAAAAACAAAATAACAAAACACATCAAAACAAAAACAAAGTCATAGAGATGGGATGGCATTGGGCCCTTTTGTGTCCATGAAAAAACAGAGTACAAAGGTGGCAGCAGTTCGGCTAAAGTCTCTCATGGCCTTGTTTTAGTCAAGTCTGGTTTCAAACTCAAACCAAAAGAGGAGCCTAGGATTGCCAGAATCTTAATGTGGTAGGTAGCCACAGTGTTCTATCAAGGAGCCACAAAGCCTTATAGCATAAGGTCCTTCTACCTTGTCAACCTAAGAGTTCCAGGACCTGCTCTGCCAGTCCTAGAGAGAGACTTAAGGAAAAGTCGGGAACATTGTGTCTTGGGGCTAATGGAAAACTAGTAAATCATTAGAACAGAGGATCTGCCCGTTGACTATTGCAGGAAGAGCTTAGCTCCAAAGATGACCATCTCCTCATCCCCAGAATCAAGGAGGACTTCACCTGGCATAGCCAAAAGGACTTGGCCTACATGACCGAATTGACGATCTTGAGAAGGGGAGGTTATTCTAGGCTTTTGAGATAGGCCTAGTGTCTACCAACTGACATGGAAAAAGCTCTTCATGTCCTGGAATATCAAGAGCCTTGGCTCTTCATGTCCTGGAATACCAAGACCTACCTTCCAGAGGCCTATATCCACCAGCCAGGCTCTATATTGGAAAGGTTTGGCGTTCTCCCATAAAAATGTCACCAGCTAGGAACCAAGTGTTCAGAGAAAGAAATTTCACATTTAAACGACAACTATGTCCAAGCGTCAACCAAGACAGTGTCTCTGGAATTTGAGTCCCTAGTGATTCATGTCCCTTAGAGGTCATCTTTCTTCCTCTTTTTCTGCTTCTGGTGCAAAGATTGTTCTTGAACACTTTGTCCAAAGAAGATTTTTTTTTTTTAGGTCTGTCCTAAGGGTACTCAAGAATGTTTAACTTTGATTCAGCTTCAGGGGCAGAACAGAGTTCAGGGTGAAGCCCTAGGCCCAGTGAAAGGGGAGATGACAAAGCTCCCATATGTCTTCAGAAAGACATATCTGTGTCTCCACAATGAGCTTCATGGAGTCCAGGAAGATGGGGATCAAGGGACAGCTCCTCTCGGCCTTTTAAGAATTGACAAAATCCAAGGGCAATGTCAAGTTTCCTGATGATCAGGAGCCATAGAATCAGGGCAGCCTCTTACCTTTGACTGCCTTGGCAAAGCATGGGCCTCCTTGACGCTGCTAGGCAGCTGGCAGTTTGATGCAAGGCTGGTTAATCAGTAAGGCTCTCGTTTGTCTGGTTTGGCCTTTGAGTGACTCACCACTCTTAGCCTATTTATGAGGATTCGAGATATCAGCATTTCATAAAGTGTAATGAATAACTAGGGTTCCAAGGCTCCCAACTGCCTTTTATAAACATAGCTTATGGGCCCCAACTCCCTGGGAACTTTGGTTTGAGGGTATATCTAACCTGCCTGAGAACATATGGTCTCCTCTGGACAAAGAAGCCCGAGTCCCAAGCTACCTGGCCATGGGCCCAAGCTCCATTCTCCTTACTAGCTTTGAGGCCACCATCAAATGGTCTCTAAGAATCCTAGAATTCATCTAGAGGGATATACTCATGTCTGCTCAGGGAACAGTGTTAACCAGGAGCATGTGGAATATGTGTTAGAATGGAAAGAAAATGCATGAGATAATTTGCATGCTATCTAAGTACCCCCATTCCCATGAGCTCAGGTACATGTGTGCAGAAGACTCAGAGGGCTTGGGCCTCTAAAGAAGAGAAGCTGAGGGGTGTCATTAAAGTAAAAGGGCAAGTGAACTTGGAAGAGGCCCATGAGTGAACTTGTGTCCTGGCTGATGGCTGTAGCCCTAGAGGTTTCCAGAAAAATGTCCCTGGTGACAGGTTCAGGCAGAGCTTGGTTGGCTTCTACTGTCATATGCTTTTTCCTTCATCCTTGATGCAAGACATAAGCTGACTGCACATCTTTTGGGTTCATATCGTCAAAAAAGAAGTACTATGGGCCAGAAAATGGGCCAGCTGGTAAAGGTACTGGATGCCAAAAGTGACAACTTGAGTTTACTCCCTAGAACCCACATGGTAGAAGGAGAGAACTAACTCCCACAAATTCACACACACACACACACACACACACACACACACACACACACACACACACACACATCCAAATAAATAAATGTTTAAAAAAACACTTCAGCCAGGCAGAGTGACACACTTCTCTGATGCCAGCACTCATGATGCTGGGGAAAGAGAGCTGTTGTGAGTTCACAGCTTGCCTAGGCTCCAACATTCAACATTCAACTTTGTCTTAAGAAAAAAAAAATGTTTTGTTTTGTTTTGTTTTAAGAAAAATAACATGTATCTTGTTGTGATGATGCATGCTTTTAATCCCAAGACTTGGGAAACAAACACAGGCAGAGTTTAAGAGGCCATTTTGCTCTGAAGAGTGAGTTCCAGGACAGCCAAGGATATAGAGAGAAACCTTGTCTTGGGGAAAAAAAAAGAAAAGAAGAAAGGAAAACACATAAATGAACGTGTTATTTTAGACAACACAGATAATTATATGTTAGAAAATTACAAACTATACCTCAGCCTTAAAGACAACTGTCCCGAATGTTCTGGAACATTACTTGGGAAGTGTGTGTGTGTGTGTGTGTGTGTGTGTGTGTGTGTGTGTGTGTGCGCACGCACACACACACATCCTTGCTGAAGCACACAGTCTCGCATGTTTGCCCCCCACTTCCTGTCATCCTGTTTTAAATAGCCTGTTTAGCCTACCAGCATACAGAATTACCAACATTCATTTATCTGAGCTCCTGCCATTAGATTTGTACGGTTTCTTAACCTTTATCCATAGAAACAATCCTATAATAATAAACTCTTTCAACGTAAATCATGATACAAACAGAACAGCTGCTTCCATTTTGTTTTCTTCTTCTGGGTGTGTTGTTTGTTTTTCTTCCCTGGAGTATAGGAAATGGGGCAGAAGGAAGATGAATTGAGAGGAATACATAAGCCTAAACTGACATTCAGATAATGTGTCTCAGGACCTTCAGGAGCAGTGCCTATCAGTAAGTTTTATAGCTGCAAAGATTTGATAGGCACCTAAGGTGTGTTGCTCTCCCTCTTCTCTCGGGAGCCTCTTGTCTCCTCCTGGAGGACTTTGTATCCTCTAGAGCCACACAACAGACCTCCAGTGCGTGCTGACTCTGGAGTTGCCTTGGCAGTCATGCCTGGATGCCTGGCCTGCCCCTAGCTCCAGCACAGCCTCTCCCCACCACACCACACCACCACACCCCCATTTGCTCTCCTAGAGGAGACCAGAGCACACAACAGGAATCTGCTTGGCAGCATGAACAGGAGGATTCCAGGAGAATCTGGCACAGCACAAAGACTTCTGGGAAAGCCACAGCCCACCTTGCTGGTGCTGCCTGAGGCTGACTTGGCACCCTAGGGATGGCCTAATGATCTGTCTCTTCTTCTCAGTGGGAGGTCAGGGCTGCTGCGGGGGAGCAAAAGATGGAGGCAGGGGTGCAGCAAGCTGGCTCCTCCAGCTTCTGCTAAGCCTGTACATCTGCGACTCTAGGCTGCTCTCTTTGTTTGAGCCCTGGTCTCATGGATCCCAGGCTGGCCTCACAGTCACTAGGTAAGCCAGTACTGGCTATGATTTTCTGATCTTCCAGTTTCCATCCCCAACCCCATCTCTGGGATTACAGGGTAGGCTACCATGCCCCATCAACTTGTATTCTTAGCTGACTGCAGAAATGGAAGGGGAAAGAGATTTCCTGCCTCTGGGATCTGGACTGAAGAAAGAAGTAAGACCACTCTGCGTTCTTTGTCACCAAGAACTGGGTGTCCTGGGCCACAGAGAGGCAGGCCTCTGGCAGCCTTTCTTTCAGAGGGACTGAAAGCAAGGCCCTGGCTCCATCTGCTTCCAGGAATGAGGTTGCTTTGCTTCTGTCTGTTCTGTGAGTTTAAATGAAACTGGAGCAGTGAGGATGTGGGCATATGAGGTTCAGCTGCCTTGTGCTATCTTATGGCTCCTAGAAGAAGCCACAGATTTTGTGTCTTCAACCAAGGGCTGGGATATGGCTCAGGTGCTAAAGTGCTTCCCTTCCAAGCGTGAGGACCTGAGTTCAGTTTCAAGAACTGGTACAAAACAGCCAGGCATGATGATACATACTTATAACTTGCTGTTAGGGAAGCAGGGAGAGGTGAATTCCTAGGATTTGCTGGCCAAGCAACCTAGCCTACTTGTAGGCACTGGGCCACTGAGGTACCCTGTCTCAAAAAAACAGCATGGAGAGTTTCTGAGGAATGACACCAAGTTTGACCTCTGGAAAACACATACACACACACACACAAAGGTACATACATCCATGTGCAAACATATACATACATGTATCTATTCATACACACAAATACTCCTGCACATATATCATGCACACATACACACACGCACATACACAAAGTCAAACAGAACCAACTCCAGTATATTATCTTACAGTTCTGTTACTGCAGGTTCTAAAGTGGACTTAGTGGGCTGAAATCATGTCTCAGCTGACTCTGTTCTTTATGGACCCCAAGGAGCTGTGTATGTTGGCATGATGTTCTTGTGGACTGTGTACAGTTTACCCTTGCTCATTCAAATGCTGATCTCTCTACCTCACTATGTGGTTTCAATCAGGACATCATTGCATTGTGATGTTCATTCTAAGTATCTCCTGTTTCAAGTTTGTGTAAACATGTCACCATTTGTGCTCTGCGTTGTCAAAAAACAAAAAAACAAACAAACAAACAAACAAAAAACTAGCCAATGCTGAGCAATAACAGAGACTAAGGAGGGACATCTTGATTCAGTGAGGGGAGGAGAATGGAGGAAGGAGAGGATAGAAACCTCAGGAGAAATGAACCAGGCCTAGGAGATGATTTAAAAGCAAGTAACATGTGGGAAATTTGAATGGGAAGAAACCATACTAGCGTGGAAGTTTAGAATGGAGTAATTATTGGACACCATTGTACTATAGGCTAATTAAATAGATCCTGGTCTTTCTGTGTAGTTTTTGCGTATAAAGCTGGTTAAGGAGTAACCACTGATTTCACTAAAATAATAATTCAATATTAAATATGAATAATCTTTCAGCATGTGTATTTCTTTGCTTCTTCAAAATTCAAGATCCTGGCTGCATCTCTTAGACTGTGGCTTTTCATCCATCCACAGCATCAGCAGTCATGTCACTGACCCCAGCTCTGGATACCCCATTTCCATTTCTGCCTCTCCTGTCTTCGGCTTCCATACTACAAAGACCTTTGTGGTTGCCTCAGTTCCATCCGCAAGGACTATATCCCTCTCATAAAATCCTCCCCTTTGCTAAGCTTGCAAGATCCCCTTTCCACATAAAGTACCTGTTGTGGTTTATTTCAAAGTATGTCTTAACAAATATTTATCATTAGGCTATAATTATGATGGTAGTATTATCTAATCCATTTTTACAATCAATAAAGACACAGACACCTGATGCATGTTAGAATAAGCCTTCACCTGGGTCAAGGCAAATATTACCTCCTAAGCTATCCTCCACTACCTCCTAGTCTCCATCCTATTCTGTCTGCTCCCTCTCCCAAGATCCTCTCTCTTTGAAGCCTGGGAGCCTTCACTCCATCCCTTCCTTCTGCCTTGCCCAGGTATTTTATTCAGCCAATCAAGGAGGCAAGGTTCAGAGCAGCAACTAGATCTTTGAGCCAGTAATTAACATCAGAATATATCAGGCTAAGCCCCAACAAGTACCATATCTACAGGACCTGGGGATGAAGACCCCCCCCCTCAGCACACTCATATTTGAGCAAAGTTTATTGAGTGCCCACTCTTTTCCAGGTATGGCACTCAATAAGTAAGGACTCTGAGCTTCTCGGGGACCTTCTGGGCTAATGGTGAAATAAACAGGTAAGCAAAGAAGCAAAGTAAAGAGCTGCAAAAGTGTACAGAGAAAAAGAGGAGCAAAATGGAGAAAGAGAGAGTCCTAGGTAAAGGAGGCCAAAGCACAAAGGGGTCAGATGCCAGATGAGGCTGTGGCGGGGCATTCAAGGTAATTTCAGCTTAGAGCTTGTAGATACTTATATATATAGAAGGTGCTAAGTCAGGAGTGAGTGTCTACGGTCAAATAATGTAGTGAGAAAAGAAAACTGGTCATGAAGCAAATTATATGCCGTAGTAAAGAGCTTTGTCTTTATTTAGTAGCCAAGAAGGAAAGATGGTGTGTCATGCACACGTTTCTGGATTATACAAATAGACAATGGAATGAACAGACAGTTCTCAAAAGGTGAAGTACAAACGGACAACAACCATATGAGAATGTGTACAATTTCTCCAGACAGCAGAGGAAGATACATTTCAGCTTATTGCCATGACCTGCACAGCTTAGGGATTGACTGAATCCAGGGACAATGCCAAACACACAGTCTGTACCTTTAAAGTATTGATCCCTATTATATACATTGTAGAACCATCTACATAGAGGGCTGTGCACTGGGTCTCCAGGACACAAGCTGAGGGTCCCATGCCACGTCATGAGGAAAGCATGTTGTACTGAATGTACATTCAGCTACCGTCATGAGCCTCTGGGCAGACAAAGAACAGAAGGGAGCAGTTCTTACTGGCAGGGGATGGGCATTCCCATCTGACCGTGGAGGAGGCAGTCCTGTAGATGATATGGGAACAGCATTGGAAACAGAGAGCAGAGAGGTCAAGGACTGGGCAGAGAGCAGACATACAGCGGTGGGAGTGCTGAGCTGTGGGGTGCAGTGCGGGTATGGGGGGGAAGTGGAGTGGCTAGCATGAGGCACAGACACCAGAGAGGCATATGCTGTGGACTTATGAAGGGTCCTTGATATGGCTGTGCTCATGTCAACAATACGCAGTCACTCAGGCCAGAATTTGATCTACTCCTAATGCTCAGGGTTACAGAGGTTTTGGTCTCCATGGTTGGCTCACTGCATTGTTTTTGGTTTCTATTTTGTTCTGTGTCTTTAGGCTTGTGGCAAGGCAGCAGTATCATGGAAGGGAGGCTGTGTTGCAGCAGTGCTGTTTCCCCTTTGGCAGCCAGGAAGCAGCAAGTGAACCAGGGAGCCTGTGCTGCGGGCTTCTTCCTCCTTTCACTCTTCTTCCATCTGATGCCTAGCCTGAAGCTGCTGCTGTCTGTATTCCTAGGGTTCCTCTCTCTTGCTGTCCTGCATCCCAATCCTCTCAGGAAATGTCCTTGCAGACACATCTTGAAGTGTGCACCATGCTGGACTTTTGGGCATGTCTCAGGCCAATCAAGTTGACCTCACCCCAGCTTACGTATTTACTATACCACAGTTTGTAATATTGTGTCAGAGTACATGCTTTAGGTTTTTTTTTTTTTTTAAGTCTACTTACTGCGCATTCGTGTTTACAACATCTATTTTTGTGTTTACCATGTGGCTACCCTGAGTGGTTGATCTCCCTCATGTGGGTTTATGGAAGCACACACTAGGATAGTCACACAAGAAAGGCCTACTGCCACATCTTTCAGAACACGCACTACTGCTGAACTTGTATGTCTGTATATCATAAAACAAAGATGTGTCTGTTAATTTCCCAATGTGTAAGGTAAGGAAATCTGTGCCCTTCAAATGCTACTGCTGTCCTTTCCTACCTCCTGGTTCCTGCATATTTCACCATATGTTTTTGTTTGTTTGTTTGTTTTCAGTGCAAACTTGGATAGAACCAGCTCTCTCTGTCAGAGCTGGGATGCTCTCACATCTTGTGAATTGCTTCACCGTCTCAATGGACTCACCGGTCATCCTCAGCCTCTCTCCAGTAGTTGCTCCACTTCTATGCTCAGAAGTGTTGACAATTGCTTTGCTGGGTCCCTGGAGTAGGATGCAAGGGGAGAGAACATGCTTTAGGATGGGTTTCCCAAGAATCAGACACTAAAAGGATCTGAGAAGATATGTTATTCTGGAGCTGACTAGGGAAGTAGAGGAGAGAAGACAGGAAGTAGACAGAAAGAGACATGTCCATGTTGGAGATGGACAGATAACTACTGATGTTCCATCACTGTGCTGGAACATGAACCAGTGTACACAGGGTGGCCAAGGAAGCTGAGCCTTTACCCAGCCACCACCTGCTCCTCCAGCCTGGTCCTTGTGTGGGTCCTTGTGATGGTCAGTCTTGGCCATCAACCTGAAAAGATTTCGAATCGCCATGGAAACTCACCCTAGTGCATGTCTGCGATGGAATTTCTAAGTTAGATCAGTTGATGTGCAGAGGCCAACCTTGGCAGCATCATGGGCCAGAGTTATGAACTGAATAAAAAGGAGAAAGTGAATGGAGCACCAGCCTTTTTCTCTTTCTGCTTCCTGGTTGTGGATCCAGTGTGACCGGCTGCCTCATATTCCTGTCACAGGGTCTTTCCTGCCATGGCAGACTATAATGTCAAATTTTGAACCAAAATATACCCTCCCTCACTCCCTACCTCCCTATCTCCTTCCTTCCTTCCTTCCTTTCTTCTATTTCTTTTGTCCGGTGTTTTGTCACAAAGAGAAAGGTTACTAATACAGGCCCCGCTAGCTCCTGCTCAGGCTGACATGAGAGCCCCAAAGAGAAAGCAGTTGGTGGCAGAGGGGACAGGACAAGGATAACTACATCATCAGCTGCAGGCAGGATGCAAAGTCTCTCCGCAGAATGCTGTTTTCCAAGCATGGGAACTGTGGGCTCAAAGGCGCAGCTTTTCCTTCCGCACCCCATCCAACTCCTCCCCTCCTGACAGGCCTGGATGTCAGGCTGAAAAGGTTTAGGGTAGAGGGCAGGGGGCGAAGTGCTGGGAGGAGCCCCAGGTACTGAGTGAGCCTTGTCCAGGGTTTTGTTGGGACCTGACACTGAGACTGTGGCCAGAGTAAAGGATTCAAGGACCCTCGCCAGTCCAAGACAAAGGTCCATTTTCTGTGAGACTGAAAGAGCCACAGAGCTGGCTGTCACTTCAGCTGTGCCCCACCATGCCCTTCTAACCAGGCAAGATTGTGCTTCCTGTCACTGCTTGTGGAGAAACACACTTCTCCTCCCCCCCCCCTTTTTTTTTTTACAATGCTGCAAGTGATGTCTGGTTATTAAAGTAGAGAATGCAAAAATATGCAAAAGCAAAAATACTGAGAAGGTGCCCCTCTGGCATCTGAGGTCACATCTCCCAAGCCTCATTGGCTGAAGAGATGCACTGCTGACAATTTTATCATCTTCTATCAGATTATTTCCATCACACATTTTTATAGTATTGAAGTCTAGTTTTATGCACACAGCTATCCTTCCTGCTTTTTAAAAAATTTTTATGTATCGAGAGCACTTCTTTCCCTAAATACACATCATAAAATACTTTATGGCAGCCACTATTCCCACATGTCATTTATCTTTATCTCATCTGCTAGGTATGTAATAGTTGGACTTCTCAGTTGCAGCAAATGTCGGTCATTAGATCAAACTCTCTAGCGATGAGACTGCACCCATGGCTGTTCTTCCATTTTATTAATTACCTCAAAGTGTTCCCTTAGGATCCCAGCCCTCATACTGACTCCCGAGTAGTGAAAATTTACAATAAAGCACTCAGTGAACCTGAAATAAAGCCGAGTAAGAGGAAGAAGGCTGGCAAGGTGCTTGCTGCCAAGCCTAGAGACATGATTTTGATTCCTGGAAACTACACACTGGAGGAGGAAAACCAGCTCCTACAAGATAGTCGCTGACCTTCATACATGCTCTGAAATTAGTGCATCCAACCACATACAACCATACAAGAGACTTCAAGAACACAAAGCATGACTTTATTTTAGTCTTTAGTTTTCTTTTAACTAATATTATTAAAACAAGACAAGCTAAGAGAGAAGCTGTTCCTATCCATCATTTCTTTATGTTTTTTTTTGTTTGTTTGTTTCTTTGTTGTTGTTGTTTTGGTGTTGTTGTTTTTTTTTTTTTTTTCACAAGAAACAGCAGAACCAGCCGGGGTGGTGGTGGCATACGCCTTTAATCCCAGCACTTCGGAGGCAGAGGCAGACAGATCGCTGTGAGTTTGAGGCCAGCCTGGTCTACAAAGCGAGTCCAGGACAGTCAAGGCTACAAAACAAACAAACAAACAAACAAACAAAAAGAAACAGCAGAACCATCTGACTTGGAGGTGACTCCCAGCTGTGACTATTCCTCTGTTTGAGCAGCAGAACCTTCTTTCTAAAGGGACATAGCTGAAGAACTACAGTCCCGACGTCCCTTGTGTAACCACACAAGTTACGTCTTAGACAATGGGAGCAGAGTAAAAGTGTCATAGGAGATGTCTTGGGAGTCTGTTAGAACTGTCCAAATAAAACATCTGGTGATGGTGCACACCTTTAATCCCAGCACTTGATAGGCAGAGGCAGGTGGATCTCTGTGAGTTCAAGGCCAGCCTGGTCTACAAAGAGAGTTCCAGGACAGCCAGAGCTGTCTGGAAACCCTGTCTCAAAAAACCACCCAAAGAACCAAACAACAACAACAACAACAGAGCCATCTAATGACCTTGTTGAAGAATCCATGTGGTAGAACTCACAGGCCAGCTAGGAGCTGAGGCAGCTTTAGCTTACAGTTAGCTATAGACTAATGCCCTTTCTCCTCCAGACGCAGGAGTGAGATTCTCTCAATAGTAGAGCCTGCAAGTAACCTTGAAAACAAGTCTTTCCTCAGCCTCCAAAGAGCTCTGTGTCTATTGTCTCTGGGATTGCAACATCATTAGGCCCTAAGAGCAATTGAATCATGCTTGGTCTCCTGATGCAGAGAAATTGATACCATAGCTGTTTATTTTCTACGCTGCTAGGTTTACTGTGGAGCAACAGGATGTGTATGTAAGAGCTGCAGAGATAGCTCAGTCAGTAAGATGCTTGGCTTGCAAGCATAAGGAGCTGAGTTCAACTCCCAGAACCCACATAAAATAATGGGTGAGGCAGTGCATTCTTGTAATTGTAGCACCGGGGAGGTGGAAACAGATAGATTCCTGGAGCTGGTCAGGGATGACCAGCCAGCCAAGCTTGCTCTTAATCAGTTCCGGGCCAGTGAGAGACTCTGTTCCAACAACAACATAACCAAACAAACAATAACAACAACCAAAACGGAGGGACAGTGACTAAGGGATGACAGCAGAGGTTACTCTCTGGCCTCCACATGCATGTGCACACACTCATGCACCATGCATGTGCACCTGCACAGAAACATGGATATGCACATTGGCTTGGTTAGGGTTTCTATTGCTATGATGAAACACCATGACCAAAAGCCAGTTGGGGAGGAAAGGGTTTATTTAGCTTGCACTACAATATCACTGTTTATCATTGAAGAAAGTCAGAGCAGGAACTCAAACAGAGCAGAATCTTGGAGGCAGGAGCTGATGCAGAAGCCATGGAGGGGTGCTGCTTCTTACTGGCTTGCTTTTCATGGTTGCTCAGTCTGCTTTTTTATAGACCCTAGGACCATTTGTCCAGGAGTGGTACCACCCACAATGGGCTGGGTGGTCCCCACCAATGACTAATGAAGAAAATACCCTACAGCTGGATCTTATGGAGGCATTGTTCTCAAGGGGCTCCCTCCTCTCTGATGACTCCAGCTTGTGGCCACTTGACATATAAAACTAGCTAGCACAGACACATACAAAATATGTGAACGTGTGTAGGCTTCAAAATGTTGTCTCAAAGTCAAAAAGTGCCCAATTCTTACCTGTCTCCCACCACCAGGGACCTGGAATGTGGGTGGGTTTTGTTGTTGTTTTGGGTTTTTTGTTTGTTTTTTCTAGAACTATAGTAGCTATCTTGGATGTGAGGCTTTGGAGAGGCAGTTTCTCCCAAGGATGGAGCACAGAGCAGAGAACTCTGGGATCCAGGTGCGCCTGCTCCACTGATGAGCTGATCTCTGCTGCCTGCCTCGGGCTTCTTCCAAATGAGAGACAAATAGTTTCCTTTTGACCTAGGCTTTTAGTCCTTTGGAGTGTCCTGTCACATGGAATAAAATGAGATACTTACTGAGGCAATAATGAGGCACTTAGAGCTCAGACTAGAATTGGACACCTTGGGTTTGCAGACTGGTCTGCTACTTCTAGCTTAGGGAGTCTGAAAACCTCCGTTACTCCCCTTACTCAAGTGATCATTACTCATGACCCTTATGCCATCAGTTTGTGGGAAGAAGAGATGATGCAAGGTGTGATGGTTTGAATGAGACTCATATATTTGAATGGTTGCCAGCTGGTGAACTATTTAGGAGGAATGAGGAGGTGTGGCCTTACTGCAGGTGATGTGGCCTTGTTGGAAGAGGAGTGTCACTGGGGGGGTGGGATTTGAGGTTTAAAAAATCCATTCCTGCCCCATACACTCTCTCTGCCCTGTAACTTACAAATCAGATGTAAGCTCTCAGCTACTGCTCCAGCACTTTGTCTGCCTCCCTGCCACCATATTTTCTATCATGATGAAGTTACTCTCTAAAACTGTAAGTTTTCCCCAGTTAAATGTTTTCCTTTTATAAGTTCCTTGGATCACTAAGACAGAAGCAAAATGCGTTCACATAGCACTTGACCCAGTGTAAATGTTCGCTAAAGGTTACTATGCTCCCTAGACGTAATCACTACAAATGCAGGAGAAGGCAGAATTCCTGCTCTGTGCTTGGTACTCTGCTTGCAAAGTGTCAGGGGAAGGGCAAAGTTTCTATATCAAAGAGCCGCTGATTTTTATGTGGAGTGTTGACCTATAAGCCAATGCAACAGTCTGGTGGCTACGGTACCAAGCAGGAGCTTTGAAAGTCCTAAAGACACCAGGAGGAAGCCACCAACCTTGGAACAAAAGAGTCAAAGCTGGCTCCACTCCTTTCTACTCTGTGTTATGATCCCAAGTCAAAGGGTGTAATTAGGTTGATTGGGAAAAAAACCCCTAGGATCCACCAATACACTGCCTGTAAGAAACTCACTTTAGACAGAAGGGCACACAGACTGGAAATGAAAGGATAAAACACAGTTTCCGGATGGTAATCTAGGGAGAGCAACAACGGCTGTGCTAATCTCACATACAGTGAATTTAAGTAAGAAAATGCCACAAGAATGCCTGGGCAGGACAGTGCAGCCCTGTGATGGAGGACTCACAACTCTGACATTGAAGGGTCATAAGTTTGAGGCCAGCCTGGATCATATACCAAGGCTATTAAAAACAAAACAGAATTTTAAAAATGCCACAAGCTAAAGAAAGCTCTGTGTAATGATAAGAGATCAATTCACCAGGAGAATAAAACAATTAAAATATTTAGGCACCAACCCTCAAGGTCCCTAAGTATATATAGCAAACACTGACATGGCTGAAGGAAAAAGGAGCCAGACACATGCTGGGTGAGTCTAGATATTGTCAAGTTGCCAACAAGTGTTAATTCTTAGAGACACTGACTGCATGCTTATGCACTGGAGCTAAAGAAGAGAAAGACACCAGGAAAGGAAAGAATGTAAAAATAAGAAAAGCAACCTTTAAAAAAATAACAATGAAATATGAGATATGAAATATTTGCCCTACAACAGGTATTATATGAAGTTTACTATATGAGCAAGGGGAGAGAAGGAAGGCGGGACCTTAGGGAGAGAGAGAGGAAGAGAGGAAGAGAGAAACAGGAACGAGAGAGGAAAAGAGGAGGAAGGAGAGCAAGAGGGAAAGGTAGGTGGATTTGTCCTTTTATATACTCCTAGGCAGGGGCACGCCCAGTGGCAAGTAGGCAATTACATCACAGGTTGCTAGGCAGACTGGGGCAGAATCCTAGCAACCTTGACTTGAAGGTAATAGCTGGATGAACCCCTTCTTGTTCAATAGAGAAAGCTGAGGTCTTAAAGCTGTAATATTTGGGGGCTGTACAGATGCTCAGCAGTTAAGAGAGCTGGCTACTGTTAGGTCTCAAACCCAGGCTAAGTCTCACACAGTACCTGTGGCTCTTCCCAGCACTTCTCACTCCACCTCCACCATAAACCTCTTCCTCCCAAAGCCTGAGCTTCTGCTTCCTTCCCCAGCCTGATCCCTATATAGCTTAGTCATATTGGCTATGCTGGCTGGTCCCTTGGCCCTGGTTTCCTCTCTTGGTCAGTGGCTCCTTTCTTATTGTCTCCCCCAACCCTCTCTTCTCATGGTCCAGTTTAGTCTCCTGGCCATGTTCAGCCTGGTCTCACCCCTCAGCCTGTTTTCTCCCTTACATTTACAATAAAAATCTTCTCCTGTAGTCATGTCCTCCTTTTATTTCATTTTTTTCATTCAGCTACTTTTCTAGAAGACCTGAGTTCAATTCCCAGCATCCACATGGTGGCTCTCAACTGTCTGTAACCCCAGTGCCAAGGATTCAACACCTTCTTCTGGCGGCTGAGGCCACTGCACACATACAGTGCCTAGACATGCATGCAGGCAAAACACCTATACATATAAAATAAAAATAAGGAAAAAATCTTTTAAGAGCATAGAATTTTGCACAAGATCATCAGCAAGTGAGTATTTGAGCATTTATTTAAAGATGAGAAATGCCTGGATGGTCAAAGAACCAGAGTTACAGTTGTGTTAACAAATTTAGACAACTATTTAACAAATAGGCTGAAAGACTATTGAGGATGGACCGCTCCTTCCTAAGCACCTTTGGACCAGGCTCATCATCATCCTGAGGAAAGGCAGTGACAAGACTTGGAGCGTGGATTCTCCCACAGGTGTCCTTACTGCTTCCAGAGAGAAGCTGCTCCATGGAGGTCTCCAGGTCCAAAGATTTGGTCACTGAGAAGCAAGCTGCGGCTATTGCTGAATGTGCCTTGGAGTTTTGGAACGGACACAATAAAAACAAACGTCTTACGCGGACTCTTGTTTTGCTCACCAGCTGAGGCCTCCTGGGGCAGAGTTCTTGCTGGGCAGGGCTGAGTTGTTGATCCTGGAGAGTTCTTGTTTGGAAGTTCAAGCTGATGCACCCGCAGTAGGGAGAAGGGGAGGCTGTTCTTTAGGTCTGGAATAAAATGAGGGCACCTTTCCCCAGCGTCTGCTTATCACCTTTGATCCCAAGGCCACTGCTAATTTGAAAGCTGTTTGGGGGCTGCTGTAGAGGCTCTGGTTTGGCAGAAGTCATTTTGTATCCTGGGATCCCTTTTTCCCTGATGGTCCAGGAAGATTCTTAACTTGTCTCAAGTCTCTGCATTTAGAATCTGGGAAGACTCAGGCTGTGCGGAATCATCATCTGTGAGGGACATTCTCAGAAAGCCACCATACACTCCAGGTGCCCCCTATCCAGTGCCCTAAACAGGAAGCCAGAGGGCAGGCATAGTTGTACAAAAGCCCTTCAGGCAAAGAGGGTGTGTCAGCAGAACTTGGTTCTCTGCCCCCAGGCGTCTGGGAAGAGCTCCAGGCCTGAAAAGTTTATCAAATTCTTTCTTTACCCACCCAGCTTTGAATTTCATGGAAAACAAAACAGATAAGTCAAAACAATGAGAGCCTTGCTAGAGTCTGTGAAAAGATTTGAACGCTTTGGATCTGCCTTTCTGTCCTTGTGCTTAGGTAAGACGTGTCTGCGAGCCTTGGTTTTCCCAAGTATGAAAAGGCGATAGTATAGGCTCTCCTGTGTTGTTTAAGGACAGACAAGTCAATCTTGAGGGCACATAGACTGATTCTTGATGTGCAACCAAGGGTCAGTGTGACAAGGTGACAAAAACAAACAATCAAACAGAAAACCCTCAGCTACTCCTTGAATCCTGTGGTAGTTGGTTTTGATCAACCACACAAACCTAGATATATCTAGGAAGAGAGACTCTTAATTGAGAAAACGCCTCTCAAGACCAGCCTATAGGTGAGTCTGTAGGTGTTATGGAGGTCACAGCTGACTGTGGGCAGTACCATCCCTGGGCAGGCAGTCATGAATTGTATGAGAATGCAGTGTGAACAGACCATGAGGCACAAGCCAAGAAGCAGTACACAGCATTCCTCCTGGCTTCTGCTTTGGTTCCTGCCTCCAGGTTGCTACCTTGAGTTCTTGCCCTGATTTTCTCAGTGATGGGTTGTGACTTGAGAGTTGCAAGATGAAATAAACCTTTCCATCCCAAAGTTACTTTTGGTCAAGCGTTCTATCACAGCAATAGAAAAGTAGCTCAGATAACCATTGAAACTCTCGAAGGTGATAAGCCCTGTACATGCTGTTATCATTAAAAAATACAGTGAGAGACACAACAGATCTAATATGGAGAGATTTATTTGCGGGAAGGGAAGAGTAGAGGAGTTGGGGCCTGAGTGGGCTATGAGGGTAAAGAGAGACAATGGGAGAGAGAGAGAGACGGGGTAGAGAGCACCCTAGACACAGGGAGGGGGAGAGAAACCCTAGGCACAGAGAGTGCAAGAGAAAGAGAGAGAGACAGGTGTCAGGTTGGCCCTTTTATATCTGCTGCACAGCTGAAGGGCATCTGACATGCACCTGCAGCATCTGGTGATGATGTTATGGGTTGCTAAGCAACCTAGAGGCAGAGGCCTATATGCTAACACATGTCACCCTGCAGGGACCCTGTTGTTCTAACTAGTTTGGGAGGGACATGGTGAGTGCACAGGGAGTCAACTTAGCCAGAGTCTCAGGGCTTCTTTCAAAGGCCTTCTACAGAAGTTGAGAAAAGCCTTTAGACTCCCGTATGGTGTGAGTGAATCTTCCCAGCACTGTCATTTGGGAATAGCATCTTTGCTAATTTAATCAATGGCTGCAAGGTAAGCCACTCTGGGCTTACGGAACTCTTACTAGAATAATGAGAAGACATGGGGTGAAATGCCATAGGAAGACAGAGGCAGTGATCCAAGAGGTATGTCTACCAGCCAAGGAAGGCAATCAGAAACTGCACACAGGAGAGCAGATGCTCCTCAAAGCCAGCTTCTGTACTCCTGGATCTTAGGCTCTTAGCGTTTATGATTGTGAGATAATATGCTCTGTCACTGGGGCATCATGATATCCTCTGATGCTAACATAGGCACTGGTCAGAACTGTGTTTTTAAACGTGTACTGCTTTTTATGGCAAAGAAAACTGTCAGAAATCTTCCATACCCATTCCAGACCCTCCTGAAGTCCTCTCCCCAGGCTCTCACAGGTACCTTGATTTTTTTTTTTTTTCATTGCATCTGCCATGCCTGAGATACAGAGGGTTATAGAGAGAATTTTTTTGGTTTCTTAAAAAAGACAGTTATGTTATGTTATGTGAATTTGTTTTTGTTTTAATCTCAGGTGTGGGGATATGGGCCTGCTTCAGAATTGTCCATAGCTGCTAACTATGATTTGTCTTATGCACCAACAGGGGCATGAGTTTTGCCAGCTGCAGATAGTTTAAGTTTGGAATTCTGGGGACTCTTGAAAGGGTATAAATGCCAGAGCCTAGAGAGGGATGGGTGTTCTCTGAAGAAGAAATAAATGACCGCTGCTCTCCCCTACTGCTCCTGATTGCTGTTGTCACAGTTTGACTAGAAGAAAACATTGGAGTTATCATGACAATGAAAATTGGACTTGCACTAAGGAACCCCAAGACCTTAATCAGTAGAAAGTAGTTTAAAGAGATCTATGTACAGAGCATGGTGGCGCATGTTTAATCCCAGCACTTGGGAGGCAGAGGCAGGTGACTCACTGTGAGTTTTAGGCCAGTCTGGTCTACAAAGTAAGTCCAGGAGCTAGGCCTATCACACAGAGAAACCTTGTCTCAAAAAACAAAAAAATAAATAAATATAAGGGGACCTATGGTCCCTTTCCTCTCTAGTCTTCTGTCTCTCCTACCTAGTATTGGGGTGTTAGAAGGGATTAGGGTAGAGAAGGGGGGTAGATATAAGAACCCAAATAAAATAGCCAAAAATCCCTATACCTACAGAAGTGTATGTGTTTCTGTGTAGTAGTAGTAGTAGTTATTGTTGTTGTTGTTAATATAATGTTAGATATATGCTATGTAATGTATGTGGAGGATGTATGTGGTACACATATCTATGTATTCATGTATGATGTGGCATGGCATGATATGCTATAGAGTATGAAGTGGCTTGCATGTGGCTCATATGGAGCTTGTGCTTATAGACATGTGGGGCATATGAGATATGTATAATGTGGGATGCATGTCTCATGTAATGTATATCACATATGTAATAAGACAAGCAAATGCGGTGTGAGGTGTGTGAGGTATATTGTGGGGGTTGTATAGTGTATGTGGTATAGTGTATATGGTGTGTGACAGTGTGCTCTGGGTGGTTTTGGTATATGGTATGGTACATGTAGAAAGTGTGCGAATGGAGTCCACAAAGTGCCATATGTAGCATATGGGTGTGAAATGTGTTTTTGCTGTGGCATGTGTATAGTATAAGTCATGGGAGACTTGGTGTGTGTGTGTGTGTGTGTGTGTGTGTGTGTAATATATAAGAGGCTCAGTTTAAGCCCCTTTTACAACTCAAAAACCCATGAGCTCACCCTCCTTATATCTTCATCCTGGCAGGATCATCTCCCATTTCTTCTTGCCACACTGGCCTCCTCTCACTTCCTCCAGTGAGCCAGGCCACTTGTATCCTCTATGGACCACTGAGTCTACAACCTGAGCAAGCCAAAGCAGGTAGCCTGAGTCTCGTGGGCTAGGTTCCCCTTACCTGCTGACAGGCTTGGAGTGAGGAAGGAATAGGACTTGAACCTGTGAGGGGCCAAAGGACAGATTACTTCTTGGAATGTTGGGGGATGGTGTTCACATAAGGTAACAAGCCCCATGTTTTCACTTCTGTAAACAAGGTTGGTTGCCCCAACTAGACAGCATGTGCTAGATCACACATAGGCAAGAGATGGATAGGCAGGAAGTGGGTCACGATGTATGTTTGCCCCCAATTGGATGGGAAGTCCACAGCCTTGTGGGCTTTGCTTTTGTAAGTACCAGGCTAATGTAATTCTCAGCCATAGTCTGGAAATCCCACTTATGGACCTTTTCTTACTTAGGCTTTCATTTCTGCAAGGAGACACCTTAACCAAGGCAACTCTTTTTTTCCTTTCCATTCCTTTCCTCCCCCCTCCCCAAGACAGGTGTCCTGGATTAGATTTGTGGACCAGGCTGGCCTTGAACTCACAGAGATTCTCCTGCCTCTGCCTTCCTGAGTGCTGGATTATAGACATGAGCCACCGTGCCATGCTGAGAAGGCAACTGTTATAAAGGACAACATTTCATTGGGGCTGGCTTACAGTTTCAGAGGTATAGTCCAATATTGTCATGGCGGGAAACATGGAAGCATACAGGCCTGCGTGTTTCTGGAGGAGCTGAGAGTTCTACATCTTTTTGTTGTTGTTGTTGGTGGTGTTGTTTTCTACACAGGGTTTATCTGTGTAGGCCTGGATGTCCTGGACTTGCTTTGTAGACCAGAATGGCCTCAAACTCATAGAGATCTGCCTGCCTCTGCCTCCCAAGCACTGGGATAGAGCGCTCTACATTTTGACCGGAAGGCAGCGAAAGGAGATGTAGCTAGAGCACACATGACCTCAAAGCCCTGCCTCCACAGTGACACAGTTCCTCGAACAAGGCCACACCTCCTAACAGTGCCGCTCCATATGGCCAAGCATTCACACACATGAGTTATTGGGGGTGGGGGGCATACCTATTCAAACCACCACAGACTCGGCCAGTGTCCATTATCCATTGACCAATATTAAATAAAGCTGACTTCAAATTTGGCTCAAAAGTGTGATAGTGGTCTTATTCTCACCCAGTGGGACTAACAGACCCCACTGTGGTTCCCTAGGGTCCAGTTAGCCTAGCTCTTCCTTGTCCCTACAGTTAGTTTGGTCTATATTTCCTGTCCTTCTCTGGCCTAAAGTGAATATCTAAAGGCAGGTGTCTGGTCACACATGCTCCTCCATGTCTGAGGGCTCCAGGCTTTGCTAAGGTACCTTCTACCCAGCCCCCAACTTGGCCTCTAGCCTTGGAGAGGAAGAGAGAAGACTTAGCTGCACCGTGTTGTAAACATTGAGGGAAAGTCTCCTTTCTTTTATGAGGTCCTCTAATGCTAGGACCAAGTCTTAGAATCTGTGTTTGCACCAAAGAGGCAAAGCCTTACCTGCCCTCTTCCCTCTGAAGATATATGATGCTTCTTGGGCCCAGTGTCAATAGGCAGTGAAGTCCCATAGATTCTTCAATAAGCCCAAATACTTCTCACACCTCCACGGCCTGGTGGTCTGACGTCCTCCCTACCCATATCCTTATCATTGGAGGATCAGCTCCCACTTCTTCCTGCCACACTGGCCTCCTCTTACTTCCTCCAGTGAACCAGGCCTTGCCCACTTCAGACCTCGTCTCCTGCCTATGCCTCCCCAGAATGCTGTTCTTGTTCCCACAAGGCTGAGACATTCCTTCTGCCTTCCCATCATGATTTAAATGCTTCCTCCAGAAAGTTGGCCTTGAACCAGTGACCAAGTTGCATAGTTCCCAAGTCCTACTGTTTTCCTTTGCCAGGTCAACCATACTTTGAATGCATAGTTTTCTCATTGATTTGTTTGCGCACCTGCTCATTTCGCCTTCATGAGGATGAGAACTGAAAAAGGCAAGGGTTTTCCTCATCCTTTTGAACCTTCACAGCCAGTGAGTGAGTGGTGTGTGACATCAGGTCAGGGTTTGTATCCATGAGGATACAATCAATTACGTGGCTATGGCAAGTATCCTCAGATCTCAGAGACTTAAAACAATGTAGGATTCTTTGTATTGTTATTACCAGAAATTTGGGGGTGTTAGACTTTACTAGGAAATTGAGGTCTTCTTTTAGGGTTCTTAGTCTTTGAGAAAGGGCCCAGAAAGGGTGTGGGTACACTTTTACTAGAGTTTAAATGAAAAAACAACAGGGCAGACAAAGTGTACACCCCAGCAGTTCCCAAGAGGAGAAAGACAGAAAAGAGGAAGTTAGACTAAGCTCTGTCTTTTTACGTTGGGCATTGGGTTTGGCAAGCAGCCACATGGCAAAAGGGAGGTAGCCTCAGAGAAACAGTGAAAAAAAAAAAAAAATCCCAGAAGAACCAGAGAAGGCACTCTTAGGCCCTGGCCAGAAGAAAGGAAGACATGGAAAAAAAAAAAAAAAGCAAAGGAAAAGTAACACTTTTCATAGTTAACAGATAAGCAAGCAGACCTAGCACAGCCTCATGGCAGCACCAAAGCCCAGCTTAAGGAAAGGAAAAGTATGTCATCTTATTAAAAACATAATTATTAGCTGGGCGTGGTGGCGCACTCCTTTAATCTCAGCACTTGGGTGGCAGAGGCAGGTGGATAGTTGTGAGTTCAAGTCCAGGACAGTCAAGGATAACACAAAGAGACTCTGTCTCAAAACAAAAAAAAAAAACCAAAAACAAAAACAATATTCCTCACATCCCTTTAGCATGGTATTAATTAAATCTACTTTCTGCAGGCATGGTCTCTTAGGCAGATTATTGACAGGCCAGGCTGCATAAACTCTTATGTTTGTGTAGTTTGGAATGTTACATATTCAGCAAAGACAAAAGACAGATTTCATTTTTTTTTTTTTTTTTTACCAGAAGAAAAAGACTTTCCATTAATGGTCTTCCAATGCTACATGTACAACATGGGTGAGTGAGGGACAGAGTGGAGGCGCAGACTCTGAATGTCATAATCACTTGGGGTTGCAGGCTGTTTGCCTTACTGACCAAAGCATCTACCACAGCCCTGGAGAGCCAGGAAGAAATAGAAGCAAAATCTTCAGCAGCAACTCCAGGATGAACTGTGACAGTGACCACAGTTGTCACTCATGCTGCATCCAGGTCCATCGGCTATGCAGTTTTGTAGTCGACCATCAAGAGATGGGTGGAGTAGGGGAGGAGAGATGGGGAAGAGGGAGAGAGGGTGGTACTGGGAGGAGATGAAGGAGGTGCTACAATAGGGATGTAAAGTGAAAGAATGAAAGAAAGAAAGGAAGAAAGAAAGAAAAAACGGAAGGAAGGAACAAAGAAGGAAGGAAGGAAGGAACAAAGAAACAAAGAAAGAGAGACATAGAACCACACTTGGACTTTGATAGTCCTCTTACTTGTGAGGCTCTGAGGTTAGAAACAGAGGCCACTGAGACCTTGAGCTGTTCATGCTGCACTAGTTCCCGCAGGGCCTATCCAACATGAACCCTGGACTAGGCTGCTGGAGAAAGGGGTGGGTGGCCTAGGCACCTTGACACCTCTACCACATGAGTGTCATGAGCACATTCAGCCAGAAACATAGACAAACATAATTGTGTCTTTCCCCAAGGTCGGGATTTATTGACTAACAGTAAGACACAGTGGTATACAAGGTGCAATGTTTTTCGGTATTAGTTATTTTTCACTGCTGTGATAAAAAAAAAAAAAAAAAAAAAAAAAACTAACACCACAATTAAAATAAACTTATGAAACGAAGAGTATGTTTTGGTTTATGGTTCCAGAGAGAGGGTTCACAATTGAAGGTGGGAGGCATGACAGCGGGAAGACTACTAAGGAAGCTAGGAGAACACACCTTTAGTCACAAACAGGAAGCAGAGAGTGAACTAGAAGTGGGGGAGTGGCTATAAACTCTGAAAGTCTGCCTACAGTGAGCGCTCCTCCGTACAGCACCGCCAGCTGTGGGCCAGTCTTCAAATATACGAGCCTACAGAGAATATTTTTCGTTTTAAAAAAAAAAATTTATTTTTATTGCATGTGCATTGGTGTTGTGCCTGCATGTGTGCCTGTGTGAAGGTGCCAGATCCCCTGGAACTGGAGTTTAGACAGATGCAAGCTGCCATGTGGGCCCTGGGAATTGAACTCAGGTCCTTAGGAAGGGCAGCCAGTGCTCTTAAACCACTGAGCCATCACGCCAGCCCCAATATAGGGAGCATTCTTCATTCAAACCACCACAGTTGTACTTCTCCACAGTGTCAGAATTTATTGGATAACAGTACACTCACAGGGCGATGAGGTTTCAACAGCATCAATGCGCCAGATAACCCCATCTGCCTTGGCGATCTGGCCAAGATGAATGCAGATTCTTTGATTCCAATCTTAATTACTAATATTAACTCTCATCATACTTCACATATCACACAATAAATCTCTCATTTATACACTCGCATTTATGTACATATATATAAATACATACATATATATATATATATATATACATGTGATTTATAAAATAAATGCAAGTTTTAAAATTTATAGTGGAGTCCAAAAAGCCTCAGAAGTGCTGATAAAAGTGTTAACAAGATCTATACTGTAAGATGAAGGGCCTAAGCCAAGCACTGAGAAAGATCTGTACTGAGGCCCAGATGAACTAGTCAGTCGAAAGCAGGCAGTCAGGCAGTCTGAGTCAGGAGCAAGGTCCAAGATGAAGCTCCAGGTGTTCTGTGTCTGTCAGTCCTGATGCACAGTAGGTACCAGGTCAGCGGCACTGTGCTGTCACAGCACTGTTAGGTCTCTACCATTTTATGAGGTTCAGGCAAAGGAGTTACACTCTTCCTTTGGTCTGGTGTGTCGGATAAGTTTTCAGCGCTCCTTTCCTCATTATGATTTTAATATGCCCATGTGTTCTTATACTCTCAGTTTGCCCTGATAAATTTATAGAGTGCTCCTTTTCTATTCTCAGCAATAAGTCATCTATCAGTCTGCTGCATGGGTAGTGGTGGAGGGGGTGGTGATGTTTGTGTCATGCCCCTTATAAATGGAGTCAAAAGCTGCTGCTAAATTGGAGTCTCTTAGGGCAAACCATACCCTGAAAATCCACTGTTTTATACAACTCAGAGTAACGCAGAGTAGGGCACAGCCTGCTCCCAGCAAGCAAGCCTTTCCTATACCTTCTACTGATATGGCCAAAAACTCAACCAAGATCAGCCAACCTTGACATGATGTTGTTCACGACTATCCACTGACCCATGGACTTACGGACAATGTCCAGCGTCTCTGGCCTCAGGGCACTGGGTTTTGGAGTGGTTCATTCCACAGAAACAACACATAAGATGAACCCTAATGAAAACATGGAGCTAAGAAGCCATTTTCTGAAGGAATACCAGACAGCAATAGCTTCTTCCCATCCTTACTCTATCGAGATCAGGATGGGTCCCAGAACTTGGGAATTCAGTCCAACCTGTAACACATTTGTGACTTGAGGGTGAGAAAGCCTAACCCAAAGATCTAGATTTCACTCTGACACCATGCACTCAAACATGCCCTGACCTAAGCCCCTCCCCTTTGGTGTCTCAGTTTTCCTGGATGAAAAATGGGGTTCAAATTTGAGGTTCTGTGATGGTTTGGTGATACTTCCAAATTGTTCACTGTGGGCTAGTATCTCCTAGAGGAGGGGCCGCCATTACATAAGGTTTTCTAATGGCTGCACAACCGGCCAGCTTGAGCTAGAAACCATGTCACCACCCTAGGAACTGATATTATGCTCCCTGTAAGTTGTCACAGGAAAAGGAGTTTTCTACTGCATGCTCTTTATACGTCAATAGTGACCTCACAGCCAAGATTCCATCAATATTCAAGTAAGCCCTGGAGCCAGGCCTGGGTCTGGATACTCAAGAGGCAAAGATGGTCACTTGGGCCTCAGGTTTCCAGGCCCTTTAGGATACTTCAGAAAATAAGGAAGATTAACCCTACAGTTAAAATTATATCCCTGGTCTGGGAGGTTGGCTAAGTCATTAAACAGCTTGCTGTGCAACCACAAAGACCAGAGTTTGGTCCTCGGTACCCACTTATTAAAAACAGGCATGGCAGTGTACACCTGTTACTCTAGCACTAGGGAGGTGGAGACAGCAGGATGCTTGGATTTTCAGACCAAAAAATTTAGTTGAATTTGGAGCTCTGGGTTCAGTGAGTCTCCCAAAAAGTAAGGTGGAGAGCAATTGAAGGCACAAGATAATGACCTCTGACCTCCACAGATGTATACTACACACATACACAAACTCCTATACATAATATATGTGCACACATACTACACATGTCACTCATATGTACATACATACAACCCCCCCACACACACACACACACTTCCTCTGATCTTGCATCCATCCATATGCCTTTTCAATTTAGTTGTGGTGTTTTTCAATTCCAAATTTCCGTCTTTTTTTCCCGTATATTCTATCTCATCATAAAGTTATTTCTTTGAAAGGCTCCCTATTGTTTTGTTTGTAGTTGTTGTTAAAAGGTTGTTTTGTTTTGTTTTTTAACTTTGTCATTGTGAGTATGTGTGTGTATCTGTGTGCTTGTTAATGTGTGCCAGTAAGGAGGTATACTTGCCGCAGCATGAATGACAGGGCAGAACAATCAGAGAAAATCTTTGGTGTTGGGCCTTGCCCTCCACTTTGTTTGAGACAGGGCTTGTTGTTGTTGTTGTTGTGGTGGTGGTGGTGGTGGTTGTTGTTCAATGATGTGTACACTGTGTTGGCTGGCTCATGAGCTTCTGGGATTCTTCTATGTCTGTCTCCCATCTCCATATAGGAATGATGGGGTTACAGACACGTGTTACCAAGCCCAACATGAATTCTGAGGATTTGAACCCAGGTCCCCACCTTTGCACAGCAAACATTTTATCAACTGAGCCATCTCTGAAGCACCGCTATAGCACTTTTATTTATTTATTTTATTTTATTTTATTTTATTTTTTGAGTATTTCAAGACAGGGTGTCTCTGTGTAGCTTTGGCTGTCCTGGACTTGCTTTGTAGACCAGGCTGGCTTTGAGTTCGCAGCAACCTTGCCTCCCAGAGTGCTAGGATTACAGGTATGTGCCACCATGCCCAGCTTGCAGTTTTATGTTTTTATAATTGCTGTTCTAAAATCTTTGCTAGAGAATTCTGATGCCTCTGTTGCTGGTGACAGCATGTGTTGATTATCTGTTATTGGTTAATGTAAAAGCTCCCTGGATGTTGATGAGTGATTAAGGGGAAAAAAATCCTGAGCACTCTCATATTCTTAGACTCCTGATGACATTTAAAACTTCTGATTTGACTGACATTTCCTGCTTTTCATCCAGCAAAGGATGGGAATAGCTTGCTACTGCTGGATTGGTGCTGAAATTTAGATTAGACCCTCAGTCTCCAGTGCAGAGATACCACGGGTCTCCTTCTTGTTTATAATTTTTGATCTCATCACACTCTCTCGGGGAGAGGAGCAAGGGACAATGGTTGTTTCAGTTTGGAACTTGAAACTAGGATCAAGAGAGCTGTGTGCTACTTGCTCAAGCATAGAGCAACGATGTCATATGACAGGGTTTAGAACTGTGTCAGTGTGACTCAGGGTGTGAACTCTGAACCATTTGCTCAGCAGCTTCTCCCTGACAGTCACACTCACACTTCAGCTTTCTCTGAGTCCCAGGGCCTAGGTGCTCAATGGGAGTAACAGGCTCCATATCTCGTCACTGTGGATGTGGATGTGGATGGAGATTCTGAGCAGCATATACCCTAGTGGCAGAGGAGACTCTCCTACCCACCATGCAGGACCAGGGCCAGATGTGAATGTTTGTTTCTTGTTCCTGGACCTGGGCAAGTCATTCTACCTGTCTTAGCCTCAGTTTACCTATCTGAAAGCTGAAGCTGCTAAGACATTTGAGGATTACCAAGATAATACTTGATGACCCTTAGGGTGCCCTATACCCTCAGCATATCTCTTTTCATATGTGCTGGCATAAAGCCATTTTGAGTTTGAGGACAAAAAGTTCCTCTGATGGTGGGAGGTGGGGGTGGCGAGCAGTGATGGCTCAGCAGAGAGCTGGGACTCATTGTAGCCTGAGGAAGTTTGAGGTTAGAGTAGAGAAGGCGTGGCCAGTGGTGATAGAATGGACACAGAACACCGAGGACAAAGCAGGGGCAGGGAGGGTCCTGGGGTGTTCTTCTAGCTCTTTGGATTTTAGAGCACCCACACTCATCAGTTCAGTTTCTAAATTCCCTAGAAAAGACTTTGCAGCCTGGGAGGAAGGCTCCTGTAGGAATGGAAGAAATTTGGGCTCACCATTCTTGGGCCCAGAAACGGGGTATGGATGCTGACAATGGCAGCTTCGCATTCTCCTGGCCCCAAAAATGGTGTGAGTTGAATTAGGTAAGTCCTGGGCTTGATGTCACTGCAAGATGAAGTTCGCCATTGGGACAGGCCGTGTAGGTTACCAAGACAGGGGACAGACATCATGCACTACTTGAGCAGTCTATGCAGATGGCCGCTACTACACAGCTGGGCATCTTTCATAACAGGACAGTGAGGACAGCTGACTCAGAGCCACTGCCTTTATGGAGTATTCCAAGGCTTGCATCTTTCTATATGGTCAAGAGCTGTGATTGGACAAATGACCATCATCACTTGAGTCTGCAGAAGACAAACAATTGGGAAGCTCAATCGATCAGTGAGTGGATAACACACATACGTCAACCACCTGGGGACTGGGGAGACTGCTCGGGGACTAAGCATAAGTACTTCTCTTCTAGAGGACTCAAACTAAGTTCCCAAGCACCTATGTCAGGTGACTGACAGGCATCTGTAGCTCCAATTCCAGGGAGAGGTGATGCCTCTGGCTTACATTTGGCTAACCCCCCTCACACTTATATACATAATTTAAAATATAAAACAAATAATAAACTAAAAAAATTAAAACATGCTTTGACTTTCAGACACTGTGGCTTACGCCAATTTCTGCTGAGCCTGTACAACCATGTAAGATACAGTGCTGCTTCTTCTACTGCCTCTTATCACTTACTGGGCACAGCCTCTTATTACTTGCTGGGTTGTGCATGCCTCACCATGCAGACTGAATCCCTTCTGCCACGAGATGTCCCACACTAGGGAAAATCCTTCTGATCTCAGAAGCCCCCATGGGGTGACACAAGAGCTACACTTTAAAGGGGGAAGGAATGATTACGTATAATCAGTGGCACTACTACTTTGTGCCTACTATATTGTGTACCTACTATGTGTTGTGGAAGAACTACTAACTCGATACCAAGCCTCTTTTATAGATAGGTCCTTCTGAGGACTGAATATCCTTAATTTGTCCTCACCCTCCACCCCACCCCCGACCCCACCTCTCATACAGAATGTCAATACTTAATACTTATGTCAATAAGGCAAAGTCCTAGATCTACAGTGGAGGGAAACCCACAGATACACAAGTGACTGTTACAGGAAAGTGGTGATAAGAGATGAAGAAAAGGTTCAAAGTGTGACAGGGGACCTGGAAAGGGGGAGGTAAGAATGGGTAGGGAGGGAAACTCCCTGGGTGGGGAAGGACTAATTCCTACAGCACATTTCCAGGGCAAGAAGCTGGATGGACGAATAGAGAGGGAACATAGCCATGGGACACGGGACAAAGTAGTTGGTGTGTGAAAGCAGATTGTAGTTTAGAATAAAAAAGACTTGCTTGACCCAACTTGTCTGTTTTTCAACTAGTCACCAAGGGCTGGAGAGAGGCTGAAGAGATGGTTCTGTTAGTAAAGGCTTTCCCTTGTTGATATGAAGAGTGGAATTGATCCCTGGAGTCCTTATTAACAAATAAACAAAACATAGGTTTGGTGTCCTCTGCTTGTAGTTTCAGCACTGATGAGGTGGGGGCAGGGAGCTCAAGGGCTCCTGGGCAGGTGACTTAGCCTACTTGTTGAACTCTAGGCTGTTAGGAGATCCTGTCTTGTAAAAACAAGGTGAGTAGAGTCAGAAACACAGCTGAAATTGCTCTCTGGTTTACACACACACACACACACACACACACACACACACACACACACACACACACTTAGAGGAGAGTAATCAGGTGCTCTTTGTTGCAGTTATGAGACCCCCCAGAGAATGGATTTATAGTGAGAAAGGAAAGAGGAAGAGAGGAGAAACCCAGCTGATTTCTCAAGCAAGACCTAGACACGTTGGGAGGCTGGAGTGTCTGGCTGGATGAGGAATAAAGATAGAGCTCAGGCAGAGAACAATGGATATTAGGAGATGTACATCAAAAAAAGCATGTGATCAAGCCAGTGGAGCCATTGAAGAGGGAACCAGTAACTAACACACACACACACACACACACACACACACATACACACACGCACTTCTGGTCCTCACGCTTATCAGAAAAGTACTTTATTCCCTGAGCCATCTGCCCAGCCTGGATCTATGTTATTTTTATTCCTTGTTGGATGTATTTCTGCATTCTATCTTCCTCTCAATTTTTCCATTCCCCTTTCTCTCTCCCTGACTCCAGTCACCTGGGCTTTGTCTCCTTGAGCCCTTGAGAAATGGAGGACAGACACCCCTGTAGTCACTTCTAACAGTATTAACAGTTATCCCTTGGCGAACACTCAAAAGCCTTAGGCAAGTCCAACCTACAGCCTGTGGGCTCCATGAGTCCCAGAGTAGCTCTGAGGGAGGCTCAACACAAACTTACTTAAAAACATTATGAGATTTGTTTGTGATTTCCTTTTTCCCTTTAGTGAATCCATCACATTATCCTTGAGCATGAACTGTGCTGGTGACGTCATGCCATGATGTCAAAAGACTGGACACGTTGATAAAGGATGGATTTCTGCCAAGGGCTTGCATCATCCGGACACCTGATAGTTGCAGCCGGGCTGAGTGGGCAGGAGTGCACCCAAACAAGAAGCAGAGTTTCCCTGACTTACGACAGAGGCATCTGTCTTTAACAAATCCATTAATAAACACAGCACCTCATTTTCCGCTCAGATCTGCTTAGTGCTCTTGTGCTGCTGCTGGATGCTGGAGGGAGGGGAAGCTAAATGTATAATGAAATCCATCATTTCTCATCATTCTGGAGACTGGGAAGTCCCGGGAGAAGGAGATGGCCTTGGCTAAGGCCTTGTTGATGAGTCAGCCTACGGTGGGAGGCAGAAGGGTAGGGAAGAGACAAGAGGGAGCCGAAATCAGTTTCACAACAAACTCATCAGTGTTGACGACGTGGATCCATTCTCAAGGACAGGGCCCTCAAGACTGGACCCTGTTTCATAGCTCGCACCTCAAAACCATTGCTTTGAGTAAGAAGTGTACAACGTATAAATTTGGGGGAGCATATTCAAGCCACAGTGTTACGTGTTATAAACCTATAAAAATGCTGCCAGCGAGCAGAAGTGAAGTCATTTAAATTCTAGAGCATACTCCAGCACACGTCAGTCATCATAGCTGGCACGTGGAGGGAACAATGAGCTGTGTTTATGTGGTCCCCATATGGGAACAAGTGCTATGCCAGTGGGGGAGCAGAACACTCCCCATCCCGCAACAAACACTACCCACTCACTGGGATTTGAATTAATTACTACATTATAGCTATGAGCATCTTCACAAACACGACAGCTCGGAAGACCTCACAAAGGTGCTCTATATACTCTGTGAATGCGGAGACCATTGCAGGGCCACAGGAGAGCAAGGTCACCCCTACCCAGGGCAGGCAAGAGGGCAGTATCGACTTCCTGTTCCTCTCTCCCTCCCCCTCCTTCCTTGCTCTCTCTCTCCGATTTTTTTTTTTTTTTTTTTTTTTTTTTGAGGCAGGGTTTCTTTATGCAGCCTGCCTGTCTTGGAACTCACTTTGTAGACCAGTCTGGCTTGGAACTCACAGAAATCCACCTGCCACTGCCTCCCAAGTGCTGGGATCACAGGCATGCACCACCACCACCAGCTCTTCTGCCATCACTGCCAGCTCTTCTACACTTTTTTGTGCCTGGATCCCTCCTGGCCCCTGAGGACAGATTCTACTGCTATCTTATAGGTAAAGAGCCTATATCTCTGTAGCAAGAATAGCTAGCTTGCAATGGTGGCTTTAAAATATAAACCCCAAATCCTTTGATCTTCTTTTCATTGAAAGATGTATCCTCATACTCCCACCCCTGTCCCCAGTGTGAGTATGGGAAGCTCTTGGTGGCATTTGCAGAAAAACTGTGACCAAAGCCATGGTGTTGGAGACCAGTGGCAAGAAACAATGTGGCTTACTCTTCACTCTCTCTGCAAATAACATATTCTAGGTGTGATGGCTAACGGATTGTGAACTTGACAGTGTTGACTTTGGAGAAAAAACCTGTGCATGTCTGTCAGGGAGTTTCCAGACTGGGTTAATTGAGGTGGGAAGGACCATCTTAATTGCAGGTGCATCATTCCCTGAGATGGGTACTGGACTGAAAACAAAGGGTGAAGCGAGCTAAGTACCACAAATCATCTCTCTTGGCTTCCTGACCACAAGTACAACATGACTGGTTGCTTCACACTCTTGCCACCGTGACTAACTTACCATAATGGGCTGTACCCTCAAACTATAAGCTAAAACAAACCTTTCCTTAAGTCACTTTTGTGAGGTATCTATCTCACCACAGCAATGAAAAAAAGGTAACTAATGCATTAGGGCAGTGGTTCTCAACCTTCCTGATGCTGTGTGCGACCCTTTAATACAATTCCTCATGTTGTGGTGACCCTCCCCTTAACCATAAAATTATTTTCACTGCTACTTCATACCTGTAGCTTTGCTGCTGTTATGAATCATAACGGAAATAATTTTGGAGACAGAAGTTTACCAAACGGGTCATGACCCACAAGTTGAGAACCTCTGCCACAGAGCAGAAGGGAAAGCTGGCTGCCACAAGATGAAGCCTTGCAGGACCACACAGTGTTCCAGATGGTGAGGAAAGGAGGCATCCGCGCAGTTATGAAGACAAACCATTCAGTAAGCCTCACCTGAGTCTCTTGCTGATGATGGCTGCAGTCAGCATTGGGATTGCAACTCCCTTCACTCCGTTTAATAGGTTATGAGACAAGGTATGAAATGAAATATTTCTCCTCCTCTTGTCATTACCTGGAATGAAGATGTGATAGGTAGAAAGCAAGCAGGCATCTTGGAACATGGACATAAATGATGAGATGCAGAAGCCTAGGCTCTGTTTCACTCCATGAGCTCTGGCTGACCTACTCTCTATATATTAATAGTGGTTAGATTTTGCATTATTTAAATATCTGCACTACTTCAGCTATTGTTATTTGGAGATTCTGTTACAGCACTCAAACTGATACACTAATGTTGGCCTGTGGTTAAGATAGGCAAAGAGTTAGTGAGAGGGGTATGTAAGCCATGTGTGCACATGACGTGACATGTACATTATATAAGGCAAGTGTGCTCTAAAGTTCTCAGGCACACTGAGCTGCTACTAATTAGCACCAATTTATGCAAAAATGTCACTGAATCCAAAGTCTGCAGAAACAGCAAATGAAATAGTGTAAGTACACAAAGACCCTGGCATAGAATAAGCTTTCAACTAAGATTAGCAGTTATGAATATGCAAATAATTATGCTTCCCAATGTGTTCACATCAGTATCTTACTCTACGGCTGGGTCCTTCATTGCTATAGAAGCCCTGCTGTTACAGGCATCTGAAAGCCTTCTGAGCCAAGCCTAGGTCACCCCCACTCACCCCAGTGGGAAGATATCTACTGTATTTCCTCAAATTGGGTCAAGTTGACAATCATTGACCATGGAATGTTCTAGGTCTGGCCGTGGCAGTGAAGACACTGAGGCCATGGGAAGCAAAGGTCAGCCTGCTGTGCACAGGATGGAATGGAAGCAGACTGTCCTCTCTTTCAGTGAAGCATTTGTACAAGCTCAAGCCCCAGTGTTCTTTTAGCCTTAGTGACCTTCTACACACAGGACTGCTTCTTCCAGAGCATTCTCTGTGTCACTCCTGGACAGTCTTGGAAAGTGATTTGTTGAAACCTTCAGAAAGGAGAGTGTGTGTTGGTATCCTTGGTTTACCAAGCAGAGCCGCCTAAAGCTCAATGAGGTTCACCAACTTGCCCAGGTCACCCTGGTAACTAGAAGTGAAAGCCATACAAGACTTCAGGACTCCTTCCCCCAGGTCCATGACATTGTTCAAACGCCTCTTGTCTTACGCCAAGTATAGGCATAGATAGAAGCTGGTAGCCAAGCTGGTAGCCCAGTTGGCTTGATGACCTTGTGAGAATCTATGCATCCTTGAAAGTTGTCTTAATCTAATCATCTGCTGTAGTAAAATGTCTTGAGCTGGATAGCTTATGAGCAATAAAAAATGTATTACTCAGAGATTAGACACAGGGAGCCAATGGAGTTGCATATCTCCCTGCTTTGTTTCACATGATGGAAGGGACAAGAGAGCCTATTTGGGCCAAGTTTATCAGGGCACCACCCTGGGAGCATAGGCACAGTGTTGCTCCTGAGTCCACAGCACAGGTGAAAACACAGGAGGGAAAAGGCCGACAGCTGCTGACAACCTCCACTGGGCCCAGCACTCTGTGGAGAGTCATTTATCTTGTTATTCACTTTTAATTTTCTCTCTGCCAGGTACCATTTATATCAGTAATAATTTTCTTTTCTTTGTCTGTAAGTCTATGAAACCACAAGGAGCAAAGGTGTGCCGAGGCCCCCTGGCCTCCAGGGACTGAGGTCGGGTTCCAGTTTGAGTGAGAGACATTTCTTGATAGTGTTTCTTGAGCTGCTGTCTCTATAGACTTCATTGTTTTCCTCCTGGATATCTATTTAGCTTGAATGCAAAATGTGCCTCAAAAGCTTGCATCTTTGAACATCTGGTTCCCAGCTGACGGCACTGTTCTGGGAAGTTGTGGAACCCTTCAGAGGTGAAGAATACAGGGTTGGGAGCCTTTAAGTTTATAGTCCAACCCTAATTCCTGTTCCTTTTTCACTCAGTGTGAGTGAGCAGCTGTGTGGTCCTGCTGCCATGGTTCACCACTGTCCATTCCTGGCCATGATGGACTGCATGCCCTCAAGCTGTAACCCCAAACTACCCTTCTTTTTAAAATGCTTCTTTTATCACAATGGCACAGTGTTTTATGAGTGTCCCATCCTGGCAATGGCCAAATCAAGCAGGCTGCCTTGGAATGTTGGAAGGGAAAAGCAACTAGGGCTTGTGTTTCTTTTGCCTGCTTTTCCAGAGAGGGATGAGGGAAGGACTGTGGGGTGTCATGTCACCCCAAGGCTGAGAACCAGATGTTTAGACTCACTCTGGGAATGTACATCAAGTGTTGGGCAGGGAACCACACTGAGGTGAGAGACCACGTCTTCTTCCTTTGTCTTCTGGAGGGTCCTGATGTGAGCGTGGCCTAATTGTTAATACGTACTTCACCTTAAGAAATATCCACAAGTAAAGTGCCTCAAAGAAATGGTCCCCAGTGATGTTTCCACCAGCCTCCTCTTTGGTGGAAACCATTGAAATGCTGAGTACCTGTAAACCTGAAGTTAGCTCAGCAAGTGGATGTTTAATAAGATTAGATTCAGGTGTACTCTAGTACTTTCTGCTCTCTAAAGATTAGACACAAGGTAGAGGTAGTGGGCCCCCAAACATATCCACACAGAGACCAGGGAAGCAGTTTTCCTATAATTATTATTTCCAATATTCTTTCAATGTGTATGCTGCCAAACAAGGGAGGCAGGGGAACGAGTTCGACTCATAAGGAACTGTGGCATTGCTGCCAGGGTCTTTCTCTGTTGTCTTTGGTGCATCGTTTCTCTTGCCTTGTCTATGAAAGTTTAGAGCTGGAGAGGTTCAGGAAATGGCCATCCCCCCTCCCTCCACCCCCAGAAGTCTATGAAAGTTGCCAGGCCATTTGTACCAGATGTCTTTTCTCAATTAGTCAAAAAGCAAATGGAAATTTCCCCGGTTTGTCTATGATGGCGCAATCGTTCTATATTATACTTGATGTCTATTGAGAAAAAGGTTGTATAGAGATGTGTGTATATCAGACCTGGGGTTTTACCTTGATAGCATATTCGCAAGCAATTACATGGTATGGCATCATTTTGTTTGCATGTACACAAGTGGGTCTCTGCTGGCAGCATATGGAAAGAGACAATCATTAATGCCAGAAGGCCAAGCAGAGGGTCAAAGGGAGAACTCATCGGTTATCATCAGATCCAGGTTCATTCAACAAAACCCTTAGAAACCTCTAGCTTAGCAAATACAGTTGGTTCTGTCTCAGAATAGATAGCCAGCCAGAATTAATGTGGCCAAATCTCTGTTGTCAACTCAGGCCCCATTTGTCACTCCAGTCCACTCTCCTTGGCAAATGTCTGACACTTATGATGGTTAATAGCAGCTGTCAACTTGACAGCATCTGGAATCACCTGGGAGACACCTGGGAGGCTCTAAGTGTGTTAAATGATCTGTGAAGACCCATCCTAATAAGGTGGCACCATTCCATGAGCTGCTGCCTGGACTACACACACACACACACACACACACACACACACACACACACACACGAAGTGAGCTGAGAATCAGCAGAAGCAATGTGACCAGCTGCCCACACTCCTTCCAAGATACCTTCCTGGCCAAGATAGACAACATCCTTAAACTGTGAGCCTTGCTTTCCTTAAGTTGGTGGCTGGTGATATACAGAAATTCTTGGCTAAGTGGAGTATGGAAGAAGCTGTTATGCATTCTTTAAGGAGCTATTACAAAAGTCCTACCATAATACCTAATCGCAAAGCAGGTTGGCCACAATGATCGTATTGATTCACATCATACTGCATGATGTTGAATTGGACAGGCCCAATAATTTAAAGGATTATTGGCAGATAGGGGATGTTTAGCAGCCAAGCAGTGGTCTCCAGCACTGCAAGACTAATTTCATACACAAATAGAATTCTGGTTGGTTTAGTCATTAGTTACTTTTCTGTTACTGTGATAGGCTATTCCAAGAAAAAACAACTTAGAGGAGAAAGGGTTTGTTTTGGCTTACAGTTGCAGAGGGGGACAGTACATCATACCAGGGAAGGTATGGCAGCAAGAACTGAAGCTAGCCTGGCAACCAAGAGCCAGAGCGATCACACTTCAGCCACATGCTGGAGCAGAAAGAAAGAACAGAAGTGAAAACCAACTCTGCAAACTCAAAGTCCACCCCCAGTATTGTACTTCTTCAGCAAGGGTAGACCCTTTAGAAGCCTCATGACCTTCCCAAATAGCATCACCAACTGGGGAACAAATTCAAGCACAGGAGGCTATGGGGACATTTCATACTCAAACCACCTCTGGTTACATACAAAAGGACATTGCTTTACAGTTTTAATAGTACATGTAAGGAAAAATTCTAAAAATGAAAAAATATTGTTTGGTTGTTGTTGTTGTTTCTCAAGACAGGGTTTCTCTGTGTAGTCTGGGCTGTCCTGGACTCGCTTTGTAGACCAGGCTGGTCTCAAACTCACAGATTGCTGAGATTACAGGCATGTGCCTCCACGCCCTGCTAAAAACCCAATTTTTTAAATGACATTTTGAACCAAGCTTGTTTGCTGAGCATGTCCCATGATGCTTCTGGGCCACCCTCATAGGAATCAGTGCCTCCGTGAGGCTCATTGCCACTTCCTCTTTAGAAAGATGTGCACACTGTGTGGTTGGCCCAGGTCTCCCAGGAACACAACAGCACTGGAGTCCAGATGTGTGCTGTTCTCTCTTCTGGGTTACCTCTGGGAGTGATCAAAACAAAAGCTCCTAAAGCCCACCAGGGAGAGAGAAAAAAGACAAAGACTGTCCCTTCTAGAGCTTTCTGACCAGTACTAGGTACATCCTGTGGGGAAGCTCATCAGCAGAGTCAGACTTCCCATTCCCCTCTTCTCTCCCTCCCTTCCTCCTTCTTTCCATTTCTTCTTGTTAAATTATTTTCAAGCCCACATATTACTACAGATGGAGAGGAAGTAAAACATATAGAATGAACGTTTTGACTTTGGTTTTCTCCTCCTCCTTTCTTAATTCAAATCTAAAACCATAAAGGGAAGAAGAACACAGCTGAGCCTTGCATATGAGCAACAGGGTTCTTTCAGGTTTTCCTCCATGTGCATTTGTGAGGGAGCGCCGCAGGGAATCTGCAGAATGGTATTATTGGGGTTGATACCCAGCCTCCTGCCAGCTGTGTGGAGAAGCTGCAATTGGGGGGGGCAATCTCCTATAAGTACTCTTATTCAGCCAGGGAAGACATGTTGGGTTCCTCTAGCATGAGCCAGTGTGTGATCCCTGCTTCATCCCTCCGTCTTAGCAGAAATGCATTTATCCTTGAAATGCCGGCCAGCAATTTTCACAGAGCAGGGACTTCCCCTCAGCGGAGACACAACTCCATACTCTGAATCAGTTCGTGCCCCATGGACTCCAGCTACAGGTCTGTTTTTGTCCAGCAGAAGTCTAAGAGATCAAGCCCCAGCTTCTCGCCTGACAGAGCTGTGTGACCTTCGGTCACTTACTTGACCTTTCTGAGCTATGACTTCCTCATATGGGGAGAAGGACTGCCGTCATCTCATGGTGGAGCTGATCTGTGTTAAGCGCTGAGAGCAAATGTCATAATGCATACACACCCACACCTGCTGTATCTGTTCTCATTCCTGAAGTTGAGCGGGGAGGCTGACCCTTTTGTGGCCACATTCCCTCCAGAGGATAGACCCTTCCAGAAAACATTGCTGCCTCCAAGGCCAGAGTTTGAGGGGCAGGGTGAGCCCTAGGATTGTTTCCATGTGAATTTAATACCCACAGTCTTGCACGGCTAGTAAAGCTAACCAGGCACAGCTATAATGGCTATGCATTACGTGTGCAACCACTCTCTTGAAGCCAGTGAAAAATATTCTCAGGATCCAGCTTTTACTTCCTGATGCCATGGCCTATCATGGTATATTAGGCACAATCAAAACACTAACTAGTGAGGTCAACACCCTTCCTAATACCTCCTCTGTATAAAAATGCCTGGACCAGATCTTCAGGTCCTGAGAGAATTCAGGGCCCTTGAACTTCATGCAATCACTGAACATCCTGGGGTGTCTGGGTTGTATGTGGCTTTACCTTAAGTAACTCTGCCAGGACACCTGAAGGGAGCTCCTGTTATTTATTGAGCTCCTCCTGAATACCTATCCTTACATTAAATTCGTTACATTAGATCATCTCGTTTGTTTCCATCTTCAAGCTCAGTTGAGCATTCAGCCCATTGACTCAGTCGGTTTTGAGCACATGTCAGTCATCCTGTTGCAGCAGGGGTATGGTTCTTAAGGATTAAGGCAAGCTGACCTTTCTTCTCAAAGCCTCACTTTTCTCATCTGTATAATAAAGATAATAGTACTGGGGAGGGCAACACGGAAGATCTTTTGGGAGTACTCGACAATGACAGTGACTCCACAACACCAAGGAAAACACTGAGAAGACAACAGCATGGACCAGACACGGGGATAGAGCAAGGACAGACTCACAGTTTCCAGCACCCAGATGTTCACATTTGAAAGGAAAGATGATGGCATGACCTCAGAATCCCTGTGCCCTCTGCAAATTGTATAAGTTGGAGACTTAAATTCACACTATGATGATGGCATTTAGAAGTTTGGGTTTTGTGAGGCAATTGGAAATAGGTGAGGTTGTGAGAGTCAGGACCCCATGATGTTGCTAGAGGCTTTATAACAAACAGTAGAGAGGGCTTGGCCCCCTACCACTGGTGGGGTGAAGAAGGTGATGGAACCTTTAAGAGGTGGAACATTGCTGAAGGAAGTGTGGCACTGGGGACCATCTCTGAGAGGCCTCACTTCTCATTGTGTGTCTGCTTCCTGTGTGAGGTAGTGCAACATATTCTCTCTGCTTCCTGACTCCAGACCAGTCTGATGCTCCTTGCCTGTCATGTAACTGAAAGGCAAAGTAAGCCCTTCCTCCTGTAATCTGCCTTTTCCTTCTTCTTTCTTTCTTTCTTTCTTTTTTTTTTTTTTTTTTTTTTTTTTGAGACAGAGTTTCTCGTGTAACAGCTCTGGCTGTCCTGGAATTCGCTCTGTATACCAGGCTGGACTCAAAATCAGAGATCCGCCTGCCTCTGCCTGCCAAGTGCTGGGATTAAAGGCATGCACCACCACACCCCACTGCTTTTTCTTAAGACTAGTTTATCACAGCAGCAGAAAAGTAAGTAATGCACGCACAGGCTTGATGTCACAGTGGTCAGAGCAGGAGGGAGCTGGTCACTTTGCATCTAAAGTCAAGAAACAGGCATGAAGGCTAGTTCTCAGCTCACTTCTCTGATTTTATACAGTTATAAAGTAGCAACAAAAATAATTTTATGGTTGGGGGGTCACAACAACATGAGGAGCTCCATTAAAGGGACTGCATTAACATAATACTCTTTGAAGCTGGGAGTGGTGGTCCACACCTTTAATTTCACTACTTGGGAGGCAGAGGCAGGTGGATTTCTCAGTTCGAGGCCAGCCTGACCTACAGAGTGAGTTCCAGGACAGCCTGGACTACACAGAGAAACTCTGTCTTGAAAACCAACAACAGCAATAACAACAAGACATAATACCCTTGGAATAACCTTCCCCTGTCTGAAGACCCTTCCCACCTGGGTTGCTCAGTCTGGGGAGCCCCAGGATATGGCTAGGAACTGGAGCACGTAGCTCTGTCTTGTCTAGGACTGTTTTGTTTCACACACTCCAGTACTGCTTTTATGAGGGAGACGGAGAAGGATGGGGAGCCGCCACTGAGAGGAAGCTGGTGGGAAGCATCAAGGTGGGCCCCTGTGAGAAACACGAGAAAGGGCCTTAGTAGAGAAGTGAGAAGAGTTTTCCAGTGTTCACTGTTGCCAGTTCATATCACACTGCCCACGCACGCCTTCAGATGGGTGTGTGGCTTCTGAGTCATGCAATGCCAGCTATGTGGCTGAGGTAGAGGATCTTCCAAGGGAAGGCTGTTTGAGGAACTGACACCAGGACCTTCTCAAGCGCCCTAAATGTCAGCAAGCCATCCAAGTGCATCAGTTCTTCCCGTGATGCCTTGCAACCCCTATATGCTCACGGCTACCCTCAAGACCTCAGGGTCTCCATACTTGAAGACTGGCCTTCTCCAGCCTCTGGGTTGTGCTCCTGTGCAGTGGGAGTATCCCAGCTGCTTGATCTTTACGAGTGTAATGTTTCCTGACTTCCAGCTTCGGCAGCAGTTGCCTACACTTTAGGCTCTGACATATACAGTGCTCTCTTCATACTTTGTGCCTGAGCAAAGGCCTCTGCAGCTTTAGCCCCCACCCCTTGCCTGCATTTGTGCAGTGTCCCCTTTAAGGCTCTGTGTCTGTGTGGTGGCCTCATCTACCTCCAGAATCTCACCTGTGCAAACACATACCTCCCCTCTGAGCTCTGCCCTGTGTAACAGTCTTTCCGGTCTTAATACAGTGCATTTGAGCAACTTTGCCCCCTCTAAGCTCTGCATCTGTGGAATGTCTCCCCTTCAGGCTGTGCACCTGTGCAATGGCCTCTCCACACTGCAGGCTCTGTACAGTGTGCAGTGGCCTGCCCCACCTTCAAGTTCTGCACCTGTGCAATGCCTTCCTCATCTTCTGGCTCTGTACTTGGGTGAGGTCCTTCTTAATCTCTACTTGTTACATGGCCTTCCCCACCTTCAGAGTCCATGTGTGTGCAGTGACTGCCACTATCAACACACACACACACACACACACACACCCTACTACCTTCAGGCTTTACTATCCATTGATCTTACCTCCAGGCTGTGCCTCAGTTCAGTGTGGACTGTGGTGTGGTGCATTTACAAGAAGCGCCCGCTCCAGTTCTCAGCAGTGTGGTGCCCTAGGCAAATTTCCTAGCCACTCCAAGGTTCAGTGGCCCCATCTCTGAATTTAAGATGCGGGCACCACCTGCCTAAGATAATCTGCCGCTGATAGAAAGACCTGCAGGGCAGTGGCCTACATGCACCTTGAGATAGGAATCTTCTTTTGGGGGCAGACTCAGTGTAAAATATGAAATATGTACTACACAACACGTATGGTCTAAGATTTATTGTAGAAAGGGGGAAGGGAGAGAGGTAGGAGTGCCCTAGGAGGAGAGACAGGCAGAGACAGACAGACAGACAGACAAAGCAAGAGAACAAAAACAAAACAGAACAAAAGGGGGTGGTGATGAGAGAAGGTAGATTTGCCTTTCTATATCCTGGGCAGGGCCACAGACCTGGTGGTTGGTGGCCTGTGATGACATCATAGATTGCTAGGCTGCCTGGAGGCAGACTTGTGAAGCTACTTATATGCCAACACTCAGTAGGCAGGATGTGCTAATGGTTTCATTTTCCAAAACAGGGAAATAAGTTCCAGTTAGGAGTTGACTGAGAAACAAGCATGCTGAGTCTTGATCCAGGGGACAGGGATGTAGATAGTTCAGATAGGCCTGTGTTCAAATTTAGCCTTCAGCCGCAGAGCTGGGAAAGCATTGAACACTATGCCTTGTGATTTTCTTTCTGGCTAGCTAGCAGAGCTGGGCCTGGAAGGGTCTGGAAGTGGAGGTAATATAATGGATGAATTGTGTTTGCCTTGTAGAACTGGGAAACCCAGCATGGTGCCTGGCCTTGAAGCTGGCTCCCTAAGTATTGTCTTTACTCTGCAGAAAGGTTTCTCTTTTCTTAAAATCTTTTGTTTATGATGGGATTAGCTTTGGAAGTGCCTTCTGTGAGGTCAAAGAACCTGGATGGTGGTGCAGTTGATGGACCTGGCCTACCCAGTTGAACTGCACTCAGAGCCACTGGAATTTATGCTCAGTGGGCAGCTGTCTCTCACACAAAGCCTTTTTTCATGTAATCGCCCATTGTCACTAGTGAACCCTGCACTGAAGTGGAACAGTCACTGTTGAATGCAGAGTGCATGGATCTGCTTCTATAGCAATGCTGAGCCTGGAAGCCCCAGAGCCAGAGCCAGAGCCAGAGCTGTCAAAGTTGAGGACGGTCTGCACTCGGAAAGGGTTTTCCCTTCTGCTCTTTTACCCATCATAGGCTCTCTGCCCTTGGCTAGAATTGAGGAGCAAGCTCCAGAAATTCTGGAAGCTTGGGCTCTCTGAGCAGCCTGCCAGAGGCTGAGCCTGGGGAAGGGGGGAGGTGGAGGAGAACAGAAATTGCCTGGGGGAAGCAAAGGCACAAACAAACCTGCAAACAAGGCCAGCATTTGTTTTCCGGAGAGAATGAGCCATTCAGCCCCAGCATGGAGCCCAGAGCATCCTAGGCCCAGCAACCCAGGAAGCCCTGCAAGATCTTTTCCCACCAGCACCTCCACCCTGCTTCTGTGTGTGGCCTGATACATCTTTGCACCTGTGGGAATAAAGCAGCTACCTATTCTCAGTGTCCAAGGCTGTGCTGCTGTGCTCGCTCTGGCCCTGCAGAGGTTTCTTCCTTTCCCTCCTCCATCCAACTTTCTCTTCCTCCACCTCTGTGCTGGAATCCCCCAAAGAGTGGCACCTCAGGAAACAGAAGCAGCTGGATGTAATAGAAAAGTTACTTTTTCTAGAACAGTCTATTCCACTGAGAAGCAAGCATGTCACACGTCAGGAAAAGGCAGCAAGGAAACCAGTAATAGATCATGAGTGTTCAATAAAAATGTGTTGCCCCGCTCCTAGTCCCTATGACATACCTGCAGGCACATGAGTGACTGGGTCAGAGAGCATCCTACCCTCAAGCCCTTCACACTCTGTGGTCCAAAAGAAGGACCTATTTTTCACTTTCACTCAACTTGACTTTGTTGAATGCCTACTATGGGCCAAAGTCCACATCTATCCTTAAAATGGGGTGGGGCAGCTAAGAAGCAGCATCACCCAGGGCTACTCTGTATCTTTGCAGGGACTGGGAAACCCCATTATAGAAAAACATCCTATAAATCACACCTGTGTTCATCTACCTCTAGTACTCTCAATCAACCGCCTCTGTGCCTGATGGCCAGACTGCCTCTGCCCATGTTGCCATGTTGCCACAGGAGCCTGGGACAATTGTTTAGGTAGTGGTCTATGGACAGCTCTGTCATTTTGATTGATACATAGATTCATTTAGATTACAATTTATCCTCCTCAGGTCTCTGGTCACATTGACAGCTAAGCTAATGGCAGCTTGACAGCTAGAGAACAGGCAATTAGCTCCTTAGTCCAAAGTAATCCACCAAGTTAGTTCATTAGTCAATTCATTAGCTAGTTAAAACGACTAGATACTAGATTTCTTGTTTAAAAAGGCAAGCAGGTTTGCCTTACTCACAGGCCTCAGGTTAAAGATAAACAGTCTTTCTCAGCCCTCTTCAGGTACAGGGGACCAGGCCTTAAGCGTCACTTCTAGAGCTGCTACTGCCAGGTCTAGATTCAGTCTACCTTGCTACCAGACTTAAAAAGCAGGTCTCAGAAATGACCTTTTACCAGTCTTTCAGCTAAAGGACAGTGTCTGCTCGCAGCAATTTCCCCTAGGTCTCATGATTATTAGGTAAGGATATAAAAGTTTAAGTTAAAAAGGAAGGGCCCCTGCCCTGGAAAGTTCAGGGTATACTAGCCATGTCTTGCAGCACACAGGGACCGAGGAGGCCTGGGAGAACCTGGAGCTCTTTGTCCTGGGGCTGAAGCACGCCAGTATCCCCTGAGGGTCTGTAGTGGACAAGCTGTCCAGCTGTGGCCAGCATGGTTAATGCCATGAGGCATAATAAAGGCAAGTGTGTTCATAAACTTAGAGCCAAGGCTCCATCCTGACATGCTAACAGTACTTATTAATGAGCATAAAGGTTGCAGTTATATAAAGTCACTGCAATGGTCCAGCTTCCCAGCTTCCTGCAGTCTGCATTTCCTCTGGTGAGGTAATGTTAGAGGCTGTGCTGTATTTATCCCCACTTCCCACAAGATTCTTATTTTGAAGTCTTACCCCCCCCCCAACACCCCACTCAGGGAAGTGACTTCCTGTGGAATAGAGCCTTACCTTTGTTCTTCCTAGTCAGTTGTAGGAATTGGGAGACCCCGGAAGCTTAGTGAGCAACACCTCTTCTCTCAGTGACAACCTGTTCATCCAGAGATGATTGCCCTGGGAAGGCCCTGACCTTGTGGGTGTGTTCTGGGGGTGGCCCCTCTTGTTGCTGTTCTCCCTGCCTCCTCTCTGGCTGGAGGTAAGGAAGCTCCTCCCTCACACTCTCTAGCACCCCTGAAGCTCAGCATGGACTAAGTAGTCTGAAACCATGAGCCAAAGTAAACTTTTCCTCAGGTGGTGTGTTCACTGGTTGACACCATAGGTCTGTATGCAGGTAACTGGCCTACTGAAATGGCTACAGGGGGCAAAAAGCAGCTGGGTTTTCCAGGAAGAGCCGGAGACGAAGGAGCCCACGAACTGCTGTAGACAACATGTAAATGAGTGGGCCTGGCTGGATTCCAGTAAAATTTTATTTATGGACACTAACATTTGAATTCTATGCCACTTCCCAAATGTTACAAGATACTATTCTTTTAATTTTTCTTCCTTTTTTTTCCCCCCAGAAATATGAAAAAACATTCCTAGCTCTCTGGAGCTACAAAAACACGCACAGGGCTGAATTTGGGTTGGTCCTCTGGATCATGACATTTAGCTTTTCTGGGAAACAACTTAGACAGAGCCAGGGCCGGGAGGGGCAGGCCATCAAGCCTGCTCTGCCTTTGTTTACAGAGGCGGGCAGGGAGGACCTGAGTTCTGGGGCTCAGAGGCAACCTTGGGGTACCTTCCCCTCCTCCAAGCCTGAGCGTGACTTTCCAAAATACACCCTGCACCTTTCCAAAACATACCCTGCACCCAAAAGTCCTGGCTCAACCTCCACCTCACTGTGTCTCTGAGGGTTGAGAAGACTGCCTAGGACATGGGTAGGACAAAGCAATCACTGTGGAGGGCTCGGGTAACTACCACTTGGCGGTTGGCCCCAGTCCCCAGTCCCCAGCTCATGCTGTTCAGTGAGTATTATAGCTTCTTCACCTTTGCTCCCATGAGCAAACAATACTACAAATGAGGGAATCCAAACTCAGAGAGGTGAAGTCACTTTATCGGAGTCACACAGCTATACAGCGGCAACCTTAAAATTTAAGTCTACTACAACTGTCTGAGTACTAGGGCTTCAGGGGTGACATGATTAGACCCTCTCTGTTCTCCTGGTTGCCAGGAAGATGGTGGGTCACCAGGGCACTTGTCCGTACAGGGAGTGGTCATTCTAGCTATGGGGTCACATGGCAGGATACAGTTATGAACCAGCAGAAAAATAATTGGGGAGGAAGTGTGTTAAAGGATTGCAGCATTAGGAAGGTTGAGAACCACTGATATAAAGAGAAAAGGGGTTGTGGTGGCCCATTTGTGTGTCAGGGATTATAGCCATGTGGCTGGGACATAAAAACAGATAAGTTCAATTCCCAGCACCCACATGGTGGCTCATAACCATCTGTATTATGAACCAATGCCCTCTTCTGGTGTACATGAAGACAGTGTACTCAAATACATAATAGATAAATAAATATTTTTTAAAACAAAAACAGATAAGCAGCTGAGGAGATGGCCCAGACAATAAAGTACTTGCTGCACAAGTTTGAGACCCTCAGTTGGGATTATCAGCATCCACAAATAGGCTGGGTGTGGCACCCACGTAATCCTAGTGCTGAGGAACCAGAGACAGGAGGATCACTGACACTCTCTGGTAGATTGCCTCTCTGAATTGTTGTACTCCAGATCTGTTGAGAGACTCCATCTCAAAACAAACAAACAAACAAACAAATAAATAAATAAATAGGGTGGAGAGAAATAGAAGACACTGAACACCAACCTCTGGCCTCCACATGGATGCTCACATGTGCACCTCCCCTCCCCACTCTACAATAGATAAACTCGCCATTTTCTGGGAACCCAGGAATGGACCTGGCCAGAGTCCATCATCCTGGCCAATACTGAATAAAAGCTTGCTTCGGGCTCAAAAACTGTGGTAGTGGGGTGCTGGAGAGATGACTCAGAGGTTACGAGCACTGTCTGCTCTTCCAGAGGTCCTGAGTTCCATTTCCAGCAACCACATGGTGGCTCACAACCATCTATAATGAGATCCGATATCCTCTTCTGGTGTGCAGGTGTACATGCAGACACAATATTGTATACATAATAAATAAATACACCTTTTAAAAACACACCAACAGTAGCCAGAACTACTGTGTCCTGACTCTCGATGTGCCCTTACACTCCGATCCTGAAAACTTTTAGATCTCTGCAATGACCAGTGTTGGGGAACTGTGAGACCAAAACAAGGGAAATATACCTTACAGGTTAAGAGCTCTATCTACAGTTAAGAATAAGTTCCTGTTTGTCCTGTGTTTGCTTACCCATCGGCACCAGATGTGTTTGATCACATGTGGGCAGAAGGTACATGGGCAAGAAATACGTCAACAGAACCAATGACCACTTTCCCAGTGCAAACAGGTGCTGACCGGGCCTGAGCAGTTGAGTGCAGAGAAGCAAGAACTGCTGCCAGGTACACAGGATAATCCAGGAAGCCTCTGGTGCCAACAGCTACCAAGCATCATGGCTAATATCTTGCAAATTTACTGAGAGCTTAGCAGCTTAGCAGACTGTTCTCCTTACTAGGTGGCCTTTTCTTGACATCCCTGTGTGGAGCCTCTCTCCAGGAGCCTGGTCTGCAGTTTCATCTCCCTGGCCTGCTCTGCTCAGCATTATTATTACGGTCTTGTGTTGACTGTGACAGCTGTCATTTATTCATCAGCCATACGTTTACCTACTGCCTACTATGTACCAGATACAATGTGGACTCTGTGGTTGCTACTGATAGCAAGAGTCCAGAACATTCCTTCTCTGGAAGCTTATTTCCTGAGGGGAGGAGAGAGACACTCAGCAAAATAAATTCACATTTTATACAAAAGTCATTGTGAGACAGTGTCGGTGGCAAATTAAAGAATCTAGGAGGGCATGCCAGGAGTAGCATGGGGGACTTCCACGTGAGATTCGCACCTTCTCTAAATATGCTTCTTTCATGTTGCTTTTTGTGGTCTGGGAATAGAGACAAGATGTCCTGCAGCCCTGACTTCAAACTCATTATGCAGTGGAAAGCGGCCATGAATCCCTGGACCTTCTGCTTGTACCTGCTGAGTTCAAGAGCCACTTCACAAGGCTGAAATTGCGTGTGTGTGTATATGTGTGTGTGTTGGGAGAGGCTGTTGCACAGAGGCACGCTCATGCAAAGGCCAGAGGAGGGCATTGGTTGCAGACATGTCAGGTGTCCTGTGCAGCCACACCCTACTGGGGATTTGAACTCCCGTCTTCATGGGCCTGCTGCAGCAAGCACTCATACCCACTGAGTTACCTCTCCAGCTTCCAAAGACTATGCTTAGCATTCTCCAAAATGAATCAGCATTCTAGAAACAAAATCTGCTTCCCCTCTCGAGAATTTGTCCTCTCTGAAAGCTGGACAGGAAGAGAAGTCAGAGGTGTGTGACCAGCACTTTCCCTGTGGCTGTCACTTTCACTGAAACCTTGTTGACAAGGTGGGTGCCGTGTTGCCTACCAGCTGCTGTTTTCAGAACGAAGAAGCAGGTTCATCATTCTGTGGCTACCAAGTGCTCAGTCATGCTGGAACTTTGGTGGCCTGCCCTGGAAAGTGGGTGGGGGTTTCCCCATGCACTCTCAGTTTTCCACGGGAGACTTGGCCTCCAGCTATATTCTGTGGGGCCCTTCCCTGGCAGAATGACAGAGCGGTTACTTTCTGAAATACTTGGCGTTGACCCCACCAGCACACCCAACACACAACTTGTTGAGTCAGCAGGCACAGCCAAACCTCTCCTCAAGCCCCATACCTGTTCCTGGTTATTTCCTTTTTATAGCATGTGACACTTTGGGTACCTCTCATGCTGGCTGTTTATCTGGACCTCAGCCCCAGCTCTCTCTTCTCTGGCATCAATCCAAGCCAGTCCCTCCACTCCCACCTGGCAGTCAAAGTCTTAAGCCCAGCATTCCCAGGGGCAACCCAGTACCCAGAGGCACTTGGTTGGAACTGAGTGACAAGACCTGAGCGAGCACGGCAACATCCTCTACCTTTGACAATAGCTCACCCAGTAAGAAAGTTTCCAGAATCTAGACTCAGAATCCCAGGCTTCAAATCCCAGCTCGATTGGTTTCTGATTCTCTGGCCTTGCCACTTCCTGGCTGTGTGAATTTATAGAAGTCTCTTGACTTCTCCCAACTTGAGAAGGAGAGTGTGGGACCCTGTGTGTCTTGAAATGTACCAGCTTAGCAATCATGGTGGTTCAGTTTCAATGTGAAATAAAGTCAAAAACGTAAATTTCTTTGCCACATGCCAAGACTCCAAAGCCAAAAGCAGCAGTACCTGTAACAGGAAAGGCAGACAGCAACACACACATATACACGAGGGGGTGGGGGGGCAGATGCCACAAGCCATGGTCAGGTCCTAAGAAAAGATTATGGTGTCTTGTCTTCCCAAACTGTCCTTTTCCTTTCCCTTCCCTTTACTCAGTTTCCCTTTTTCTAAAATGGATTAAAGGGATCTGAGTCTGTCTGTGATTCCCCCCAACACTGCACCCAGCATCACGGAGGCAAGGGTGGGAGAATATACATGTTAGGCCCTTCCTCCTGCACAGCGTTTCCCCACATAACTATGCAGGACCAGAGACAAAGCAAGAGAATGCTTTCACTCTGCAGGGGCCTCAGCTCAGTACCCCCCCCCCCCCCCCCCCCGCAAGCCACATCCTTGCCAGCATGTGCTGTCACTTGAGTTTTTGATTAAGCTTGAGGTGAGGAGAGTTATACAGGGAGGAGCTTGCCAGGCCCCTGCTGAGAAGGAGAGGCTGCCTAGTCCTGGGACAAACTTCTAGGGTGCAGGTGTCAGATTGCTCGGCCCGGCCCTCTCTTACTGCCACACTGGTTCTGGACAAGCTGAGTCTCCTGGCCCAGAGATTTCTGGGAAGGGTGTGAGCCTCTGCATGTCTGTCTCAAAGTGGGTGTGGCTGCCAGTGCTTTCGCCCTCCTGGGTCCTGGGTCCTGGGTCCTGGGTCCTGGATCCTGGGTCCTGGGGTCCTGGGTCCTCAGGCCAGTGGCTTTCCGCATCTGTGGCCTGGGAAAGCAACTGTGAAATAGGGCCAGCAGGCCAAGCACTCCCAGCCCAGAGTACCCTCTTGAGGTGGTGGAGCTGAGCCCACACTGCCTCATTACTCTTCTAAAGCTGGACCAGCATGAGAGAAAGTCTCCAATTCTATCACGGGGCTTCTGGAAAGGGGTGATTTGGCCAAGGCTCTCCAATCTTGCTCTTCGTGTGGAGACTTGCAGATCTTCAAGACAGGTCTAAGATGTCTCGGCCTGTCTCTGGGGACCTGGACCACAAACCTGCAGAAGACAAATCCCTGTTAAGTGGAAAGGGTGCTCCCAGCACAGAGAGAGAAAGCCTGCAGGGACCTCTGGCTCCCTACTGGTAGGATTCAGAGGCTGGTGACTCTTCTTTATGCTGAGTCTCTGCCACTCCGGTGTTCAGTCAAAAGGACATGGGAGTGTCACCTCCTCTCTGTATGACACAGAACCTGCTCCCATCTAGCTTGGCATAGTCACCCACCATTTTATTTTTCATCTTACTTGGCTGATTGTCTTGACCCTGGGCTGGACCCTAACTGTTTCTTTTTTAATTTAAATAATTTATTCAGATTACATCCCGATTGTTATCCCCTCACTTGTATCTTCCCATTTCCCCTCCCTCCCTCTTTCGCCCTATTCCCCTCTCCTAGACCTCTGACAGAAGGAGACCTCCTCCCCCATCATATGATCACAGCCTATCAGGTCTCATCTGGATAGCCTGCTTCCCTTTCCCCTGAGTGACACCAGGCCTCCCCACCAAGGGGAAGCGGACAAATAGTGGGTACCAGAGTTCATGTCAGAGTTAGTCCCCACTCTCCACTCAACTGTGGAGAATGAACTGTCCATTGGCTAGATCTAAACAGGGGGTCTAGGTTTATTGCATGCACTGTCCTTGGTTGGTACAGTAGTTTGTGCAGCCCCCCCCCCTCAGGGTCCAGATCCACCAGCCTTGATGGTCTTCTTGCAGGGTTCCAGGACCCTCTGGGTCCTTCTATCTCCACATTCTCCCATACCTCTCTTACTTGGAGTCCCAGTAACAAGTCTCATCATCTGTCTGAATCCCCCACTAAGTGAAGACTCTCAGAGGACATTCATGTTGGGCTAGTAACCAATTATAAGTGAGTATATACCATGTATATCTTTCTGGGTCTGGGTTAACTCACTCAGGATGATCATTTCTAGTTAGATCCATTTGCCTGCAAATTTTAAGATTTTCTTGTTTTTAATAGCTGAGTAGTATTCCATAGTACCACAGTTTCTTTATCCATTCTTCAACTGAGGAACATTTAAGTTGTTTCCAAATTCTGGCTATTACGACTAAAGTTGCTATGAACATAGTTAAGCAAATGTCCTTGTTGTATGGTGGAGCACTTTTGGGTATATTCCAAGGAGTGGAATAGCTGGGTCTAGAGATAGTCCTATACCTAATTTTCTGAGAAAGTGCCAGATTGATTTCCAAAGTGGTTGTGCAAGTTTGCACTTCTACCAGCAATGAAGGAGTACTTCCCTTTTTCCACATCCTCACCAGCATGTGCTGTCACTTCAGTTTTTGATCTTAGCCATTCTGAAGGGTGTAAGATGGAATCTCAGAGTCATTTTTATTTGCATTTCTCTGATGACTAAGATGATCATTTCTTTAAGTGTTTCTTAGTTATTCGATATTCGCTGTTGAGAATTCTCTGTTTAACTCTGAAACCCATTTCTTAGTTGGGTTACTTGGTTGGTTGGTGTTTAATTTCTTAAGTTCTTTATATATTTTGGATATTAGACCTTTGTCAGATGTAGGATTGGTAAAGATCTTTCCCCAGTCTATAGGCTGTGTCTTTGTTCTGTTGACAGTGTCTTCTGACTTACAGAAGCTTCTCAGCCACATGAGGTTCCATTTATTAATTGTTGACCTTAAGGCCTGGCCTGTTGATATTCTGTTCAGGAAGTTATCTCCTGTGCCAATGAGTTCAAGGCTCTTCTTCACTTTTTCTTCTAACAGATTTAATGTGTCTCTGGTTTTATGTTGGGTCTTTAATACACTTGGACTTGAGTTTTGTGAATGGTGATAAATATGGATCTATTTGTATTTTTCTATATGTAGACATCCAGTTAGACCAGCAGCGTTTGTTGAAGATGCTATCCTTTTTCCATTGTATGGATTTGGCTTCTTTGTCAAAAATAAAGTGTCCATAGGTGTGTAGATTTATTTCTGGGTCTTCAATTGGATTACATTGATCAACCAGCCTATTGCTATGCCAATACCATGTTGTTTTAATTACTGTTGCTCTATAGTACAGCTTGAAATCAAGGATAGAGATTCCTCCAGAGGATCTTTTGTCGTATAAGGTTGTTCTAACTATTCTGGGACCCTCACTTCTTTCTCAGGAAATGTTGGTTGACTAAATAAAGAGATGAATAGCAGGGGTTTGGCAAGAAAGTCTATATGGCCCTTCCTTTGCCCAAAACATGAGATCTGATGCTTTGATAGGTTAAGCCCTGGGAAGGTTCCAAGGATGTAAGAAAAGCACTGAGGGAACAGAGATGGCAATAGTACTGAAAAGGACATTCACACCCCTCAGCTCAGCTCACAAGCTACCTAATCGAGGATGACATCTGAGGGGCAGCCTCCAGGTGACCTTCCTTCCCCCCCAGCTCCTGAGAAAACATTATCAGATCAGCTCTAGCTCATAGGAGACAGAGTCAAAGAGGATCATTCTTCCAGGCAGGTGCAGGGTTAGAACAAAACATTCCAACAGGTCCCCTGTGCTGAGCACCTAAGGTGTCCACAGTCTCCTCTTCACAGGAAGTTGCTGAAGATTTGATCCACAGCAGGATAAGGGCACAGAACTTCAAGACTGGAGAAGAGCTGGGCAGAGAGAGCCTTTTCTGCAGGTGGTTTTCACAGTCAGCTGTTTAAGTGACGGATGCCTGGCACAGAGGAAAGAACAGACTAATAGGTTTTCCTTGCTGATAGAATAAGACAGTTCAAGTTAAATTAAGAGCATGAAAGCAGGTTTACTGGGGGCAGCTCTTGGGTGGGGTCACTGGTGCCAAGGAACAAGGAGGGGGTCAAAAAAGAGCATGTGCAGGCAGGGAGAGAAATGCAGAGAGAGAGAGAGAGAGAGAGAGAGAGAGAGAGAGAGAGAGAGAGAGAGAGAGAGAGAGAGAGAGAGAGAGAGAGAGAGAGAGAGAGAATAATATGTGGATTATATAGGGAAGAGTCTCTGAGGGGAGAGGAAGCCCAGGCCCTGGGCAGAGCGGTGGGTATGCAGGCCATACCCTGCAATAGGCAGGGACTGAGGGATGCTGGGAGAATCTCAAGGCCACATCCTCTTTGATATGTTAAATAGGAACCTCAGCTCCCACTCTGGAGTCTGAAACCCAGCACAGCTGTGCAAGTCTTAAAGATAGTGGAAGGCTATTTGACATGTGTGAACCTTGTGGAACCATTCAGAGACCAAGAGAAACTCCTATCCTTCCTGGTTATATCCGGTCCTGAGAGAGTACCTAGTTTCTTACACTTTGCCATGCAGTGCTTACATGGCATGTACAAAACCTCCTGAGTTTGATCCCCAGCGACACATAAACAGGGCATTGTAGAAGAATCCTGTAACTTCAGGACTTGTGTGGGAGAGGCAGGAGGAGCAGAAGTTCACCGTCATCCTCAGCTAGATAGCAAGGAGGGGCCAACCTGGGCCACATCATGCTCTGTCTGTTAATCTCTTTCTATTGCTCTTGAACTTCATCTAAAGACAGTACCCAGTGACTTTTCAGCCTTCTTCCCATGGGCCAGTCCCTAGCCCTTTCTCTGGTGAAGGAGCTTCTCTCTGCACTAAGGCCCAGCACCTACCTCATGCTTACGCCATCGGACATACTGGAAGGAGTCTGTGAGCAGGGTTTATTCATCTTTATGTTGATCACCACATTATGAGTGACCAAAACCGATGCAGATGTGTTACCTCACTGCTCTAGAAGGCTCAGTTGCTTGAACGTGGTGTCTCTAGAAAAAAAGGGGTATCATCTCTGCAGGCTCCATGGAGATCCACTTGCTAGGTCCTTCCAGCTTCCGGTAGCCCCTGTGTGCTTACACTGAGCACCCTTCCTTCCATCTGCATTCTGGACAGCATCCCAGGACCTGAGGTCATCTCTCCTCTCCCCACTTCCCTCATACAGGTGGTGCTCCTAATACTGCTGCCACTAGGGTGATGCAGGGCAATGCCCTCAGCTCAGGATCCTTCATTTAAATAAGGCTTGTTTAAAGTCCTTTTACCATATAAGGTAATGCACTCTCATTCTGGGGTGAGGACACAGACTTCTATTTAGGGGAGAGGCATGGACACAGTTCAGCCATGCCTCTGGTCCCTGGGAACACCCATCCATCCCCAGCTATGTAACTGCCAATTCAACGAGAGTCCCTAAGGCTTTGCTGCGTTTGCAAAAAGTGTCATTCTCTTCTTCTGGGATTGGCTGCCCATAGGGTACAAAGCAAGGCTGCTGCACATCCTGTAACTGTGTGCCTGACCCTAAGGACAGCAAAGAGGAAGCAGAGCATGGCAAGTGACACACATGTGCACAGCACACACACAGACACCACACACAGACACACGCACATAGGAAAGTGTTCATGTATATACTCTATACACAAACACACAATATGCATGTACACATGCAAGTGTGTACATGCAAACACACACACACACACACACACACACACACACACACACACACACAGTGCACATGTGGGGTATTCTCAAGATAGTGAATCTGGCCATGCCTGCATCTTCTAGTCCTTTTGAATGTTAGTCATGTGAGCTGCCATATTTCCCAGGGCCTGGAGACACCCCCTTTCCCCGAGTTAGGAGGGAAGAAGTCTTAAGAATATGTGCCCGTCATTCCATCATGAAGCCTGTGCTCAGGCGAAAGCTGAGGTTGTTGCACAGGGCCCACCTTCCCTCTTGGAGACGTCTCCACAGTCATCCTAGATCCCTGGCCTTGCTTGTACTACATATGCTCCCCTCACCCACTCCATTGTGCCTTCCTCCTTCATAGTCCCGGGAACCCCCAATGAACCCCACCACTCATTTGACTCATTCTTCCTTTCCGAGTTCTTGCCACATGCCTGGCTCCCGCCTGGTGCCCGAGCTAGCCTTCCACACAAGACATCCCTCTCTCTGAAGATGACCGGTACTTTTTCATAGTACAGAAACTCGAAGCTCCATTGCTTGCCCACTGTCACCGCCTAGTTCTTGTCAGAGCCTTTTCTAGAATTGGATCTGTCCCCTGGTCTGGGGGGGTTGCTCCCAATGTGACTAGTTCTGCCCTGCAGGATCACTGACCTCCTGAGGACATCTGCTAAGGCTGCCTTGCACCCTCCATAGGAAGACTTCCTCGTGGGACCACTTGCCAGAGGCTAGAATCTACCCCTAAAACTAGACTGCCAGACTGTGGGCCACATTCACCTGCAGTAAGACCTGCCGCTATGCCTTTTAACCTTCCTCTTTTCTTTCCTCACCAGTCCTTTCTCCCCTATACTCCCCCATCTCTCCTTCAGTCCCCCTTTACATCCCTCCTTTCTTCTCTCTTCCTCCTTCCCTGTTTTCTGATTCCCACCCCATCTTCCTCCTTCAATTCCCCACCCCTTTCCTCAGCAAGACCCACTTTGTGTTCCCAACCTGTGATTTAAAACCACCTTAATGTCTCCACTTCACTGACTCTGGGGAAAGTAGTGCCTTCCCAGAGGAAAATGCTGTTTTAAAAACAGAGTGAAAACTCCAAGTGAGGCCAGTAGCAGAAACCTCAATGACTATAATTCTGGTATCCAGGAAGTGCTAAGGCTGGCTCTTGGGTGGCTCCTGCTCCATGGGTAATGATGGTGTTAGGTAATAAGACTTAAGTCCTCAGTATGGTCAGTAAAGCTTAAAATCCAGAAGCCACTCGAGTCAGGGGAAGCTTCCAGGAAGTCACCGAAGGGTCTGGATCTCAGTAACAGGGAAGAGCCTCCCAGGAGAGGTGTTGTGAAGGAGGTCTAGGAATGACCAAGGAATTAGGGAGCGAGACCTCACTGCCTTTGAGGCTGGCCCTATGTGCTGCTCCCTCTGTCAGATGCCATAGAGCAGTGGTTCTCAACCCGTGTGTGGGTGGCAACCCCTTCGGCGTTTGAATCATCCTTTCACAGGGGTTGCATAACAGATATCTTGCATGTCAGATATTTATATTGCGATTCATAATAGTAGCAAAATTATAGTTAGGAAGTAGCAATGAAACTAGTTTTATGGTTAGGGGTCACCACAGCATGAGGGAGGGTATTGAAAGGTCACAGCATTAGGTAGGCTGAGAACCACTGCCATAGAGGAATAGCTGGGCTCTAGTTGAGGCCAGGACAAGTTTACAGGGTGCTCTGGGTGGCATTCACACCTGCAGGGTTGTTGTGCTGTGAGCCCTATGATGAAGGGGTGACAGCTTTCTAATAGGACCCATTGACTCCCTGCAGGTAATATGGCTCTAATCCCCAAGGCTTCAGGGCCATGAGATAAAATCCAGAGGGAACTGAGAACTGTCCACAGCCCTTGCATCTCACTGGCCCCAAAAGAATGATGACAGGGACCACTCAACAAGTTCCAGAGCATGCCACATGCCAGATGTGCACCCTACTCAGAGATAAGGACAGGAAGGCACAGAGACCAGCCTATAATCACTGGTTACATAGACAATAAGAAATGAGATGCTGCAAAGTCAGCCCTGGCCTTCATTGATGCAGGATGCTCAGAAAGCATTTAAAGGCTGATGTCACATTTGATGACCTCAAAAGATGAGGGACACTATTAAGAGCCCTGAATTCTTAGGCTGAGTGTCGTCCTCAGGGTCCCAGTTCCCATTTGAGGAATATGATGTAGGCTCCCCATCATTGGGCCCTGGCCTGCTGGAGTCAGGTTAAAGGGAGCAAGCCTTGGACTGCAGCTGGACTCCCTGGTGGACTCACAGGTGTGATAGTCGGGAGCCAGCTTGACTGTGGAAGAGGCTGAGAACTGAAGGGAAAGGGGCTTCGCTGTGTTTGGGATTGGGTCTGCGTGGGCCGGGCCGGGTGTGGTGAGTGCTAAGCATGGAGAGATGAAGCAAAGGAAGGGCCCCTCTTAGGACTTAGAAGACTCCTTGTTGGGTGTCTCATGCAGGGAAATGTTCAGAAGCTGCCTGCAATTGGAAGAACACCAGTTTCCTTGTCTTGCCTCCTCCACCTCTGCCTCTTCCCTCTTAGCTTATTCTCTGGCCAAACCAGAACTTCCTGCTCCATAAGAAAGTGATTTATGTTCTCATCCAGTTGCCTTTTCCTGCTCCTGGAAGGTCTTCATCATCATTGGCCTCCTTCCTTAGGCAGAGACAGGGCCTGCTCTGAGCCTACACTCTTCACCTTGCACCCTGGTCTGTGGGAAATCAGATGCTAAGTGTCATGCTTTGTATGTGATGTGTATGACCTGTGACGTCCCTCCCCTCTTCATGGCTAAGCCCTCCCCAATCTCTCTTAAGGTCCAGCCTTCAGATGGACACTTGAGAAATGACTGTCCAGCTAGACAACAGGCCTGGCCTTTGGGAGCTTCCTTCCCACCTGTGGCAGTCACCATGTGAGAAGTCTGGTACTCACAGAAGCCCTACAATACGAGGAAACTACACTGATGGAGTGTTCCTCAAAAGGGAAGCATACATGAGCAGAAGACACCATTTTGGTCAGTCCAAGTCCCAGCCAGTTGACAGAGAATAGGAAAGCCAACGCAGATGAGCTCACGCTAGACAATGAGGCTGGAAAGTGACAAAACAACACTGTTCTGAAAGGTTGCCCTGGGGCAGTGGGGAGTAACTGAAGCATCCCTTGACTCTGACACATGTGGTCTTCTTCCTGCTTCACTTTCTCTCTGTCCATCATGTTGGAGTCCAATGAGAAAGCTTGTTACTTCCTCCTTCACTCACCGTGTTGCCTGGCTGCTCCTTAGAACATGATGGACGCTACAAGAGTGATGCCTGGCTCATAGCCAATGCTCTGTAAATCTGTATGGCTGCAGCGTCCAGTGACTGTGCAGCATTACATCACATAGGGAAATTTGTTCTCTTTGCATTATTATCAATGTGCATGTCAGCAAGCCCTTCAGTGGCATCAGCTCTGTATGTTGTCCTTGTGCCATGTGAGTACTTGGGGACCAAGGAGGTGGTTCTTGTCCTAGTTAAAGCTCAAAGGCCAGGACTTGTGAGACCTCCATTTACTCACTCTGCTTATGGATTCTTACAGGTTGCTGTGTCCACTTTAGACCATCCCTGGTCCCCACGCTACCTTGGTTTCATCTAGTTTCAACACTGAGGGGTAGATGTGCTGGTGGCATGGGACTCTGAATCCAAGGCCATGAAAATTGATTGACTACCTGATGTCGTCAGGAACTGCTCTAACTTCCCAAACCAGTTACAATGGTCTAGTTACAACCAACAACACCTACATACATCCGAACCAAATGACAAAGGGAATTCACTAGTTAAAAGGGAAAGACTTTAAGAAGGCTTGATCCAGCATCTCTGTGGCTGTCAACAAAGTTTTCTGTCTTCCATCTCTGTCCTATCTTTCCTTGTTTTGGCTTCTTTATAAAGATAAAATGAAAATTCTAACCCCCAGTACCTCAGCATATAACCTTTAGAGATATCACAGCCCCAAATATAATTGCTTAAGAGCACATCACACTAAGTGGGATGGGACTTCCATTCAATATGACCCACGTCTCCTTATGCAAAAAGACAAAAACAGGCAAATGTGTCCAGCTTTCTATGGAGATAAAGATGCAAGGGATGCAAATTCAGAGAATTCTAAGGAGCTCAGCCAGGTACCAGACAAGTGCCTGGGCAAGGCAGAAAGGGAGTAAGAATATAGTGTTAGAGCTGGATTCAGCTGCAGCTCCTGCAAGGAGCAGCCTTGCCCCCCTTCACAGTTACTAACAGAAACCCTACTGAGACATCATCTGTGAGTCCCTAGCTAACAGACTCTGGTGTCAGAATCTCTCATCTGGGAAATAAGTTTAAAACAACAGGGCTCCCGGTGGCTGCACACCATGCTCCCTACCCACTTCCTTGCTCTCACCTTGGAATCAGAGAGCCTGGCTAGAAGCTCAGGCTGTGATGCTGTGAAGCCTCCCCCAGCCACAGGTGTGAGAGGCTACTAGCTCCCTTGTCTTCTTCAGCAGCCCTGACTCCTCTCCTGACACCCTGACATGCTGTTTGTCTTTGACGCTGGGATTTGAACACTCTTTGGAGACCTTGTCATATTGTTATGGCTCTGTCTGTCTGCCTGCCTGCCTGCCTGCCTGTCTGTCTGTGTGTGTGATATTAATAATAACTTCTCATAAACTTCTTTTTCACCAGTGATTCATCCCAGTGTCTCTCTTGAACATCTCCCCTCAAAACCTTTCATAACGCCTGGCAAATTTTTTAGAGAACTTCTCCAAAGCTTTGAGGGGAGGACAGCCCAGCCAGAAGCTTTGAGGCTGGTAGGCAGGGAGTTAGGTGGAAGGAAGCCAGGAAACTGTAGCTGCATTTTAGTGACTGTCTCTTGACAGCCATTTGCCCCCTTACGGTTAAAACATTCTTGGACTGAATGTTCTTCCTGATATATGGGGAACTAATGCGCCAGAGCACTTTCCCACTGCTTTTTTTTTTTTTTTCCCCACTTCTATACATGGATGAAACAGCCGTTATCTTCAGAAGACCGCAGCTCTTTAGAATCATAAGGTATTGCACTTTTGACATCCATGGGCTATTCAAGGGGATTGTGGGAAGAAATATGACCCTTGGTGATTTTCAGGGGAATAGGGGTCAATTTATTCCCATGAATATGTCAACTGCTTTATAAATATTCACAAGGATGTCATAAAAATCTTCAAGGCTGAACCCAATAGGCAGCAACCTGATCCTTCAGGTTAGCCTACTCCAGTATCTCTGCCTCTGCCTCTGTCTCTGTCTCCACTCTCTGTCTCTTTCTGTCTCTCTCTTTCTCAATACACACACACACACACACACACATACACACACACACACACACACACACACACGCGCGCGCGCGCGCACACACACACACACACGTTTTGAAGACACTGTATGAGATAATAGCTTAACCTCAAATTTTCAGCCTCCAGAAATGAAAAACAATGTATTTCTTAAATCACCAAGTTTACCCCCAGGTAGCAAATTCACTAAGTTAACACAACTCCATGTGACATTGTCTGCAGAGCCAACAGCTCAGCCCTAGAGAGCTTCAAGCAGCCTGAGCTAGAATGAGACCATTTCCATCCAGCCTTGGTTTAATCTCCCTTCCTTCCCTGGTCCCCAGGTTTGTGTTCCCAAGGCAACTCCAAATGACTTCTTCCCACTGATCTCCAGATCTGCTCCACCAAGAAGCCAGTCAGGACAGAAGTCCAGTTCTCAGCTGACCAGAATGGGTCCCTATTCATCAGCTTAGAGCAGTGGTTCTCAACCTTCCTAAAGCTGCGACCCCTTAGTACAGTTCTTCATGTTCTGGTGACCGAAACCATAAAATTATTTTTGTTGCTATTTAATAACTAATTCTGCTACTCTCATAAATGGTAATGTAAATATATTTGGAGACAGAGGTTTGATAAAGGGGTAGCCACCCACAGGTTGAGCACCCCTGGCTTAGAGGATAACAAGGAATACAAGAAAACAAGCACCACTTGACAACATTTCCACTCATTGAGCTTCTCCTGAGCCTTGGACACCATGCTCAAGTCATGAATGGGACCATGACTCATCTGGTTGTTAAGATCCCAAACTTCAGAGGGGAGCCAGCAAATGGCTTGGCCAGGCTGCCTTGCTTTGGAGAAAGGAGTCAGGAAAGGCCGCAAGGCTAAAGGAGGTAACATGAGAAGCCAGGTGGGTAGATTTTGTCTACTTCACTGGTGGAGATAACTCCCAGACAGGGATGGAAGTGAGAGGTGTAAGTGAGACAGGCAGTGCAGAGAGGCAGGCCAGTGCCTCAGGAACAGGAGAGTGACGGGGCTGCTGCAAATACAGCAATGGTCACTGTCAAAACCACACTAGAAAGCTATTGGCAAAATAAATGTGTAATATGCATAGCTAAGTAGGCATACAAAACGTATGCATAACTAGGGGCACAGAACCTTTGTAGAGAAACAGTAACCTCCAGGCAAGAGGGCTATGAAAGACTATTCTCATTTTCTCATCTCTGCTGTCTGTCCTCTCCAGCTGCCCTCCCTATTACAAGGAGCACACTAAAATGAGATAAATCCATGTTCCGTGGCTCCTGATCATCTATCAATGAATGACTGACACCAAAATGTCAGGAGAGAACATTGCCATGTGAGGACCAACAGGTAACAAATTCTGCATGGCCCTGGGTATCAGACCAAGCAGTGTTAGGGAACACACATGGAGGTCATAACCATCCCAACACATCTCCAAGCGCTCTGGCGAATCTGCCACTTGTTGTCCAGAAATGAGAGCCTAATTTTTAATGGGAAAAGAGGAGGTAAGCTTATGTGAGCCATTCTCAGCCAGGACAGCCACCAGCATCTCCTGGGACTTTGTTCTTAACCTTTGATGGTCGATGTTCATCATCAAACTGACTAGATTTAGAGCCACCTAGGAGATTGGTGAGTGTAGGATTCATTTTAATGGTCCCCTTGACACAATCTAGAATCAACTGGGAAGAGGATATCAGTGATGGACCGTCTATATTGGGTTAGCCCATGAGCATGTGTCCGGGAGATTGCCTTAACTAAGCTTGTTGAGGTGGGAAACCCTGCCATAGTGGGTGGTGCAATTCTCTAGGCAGAGGATCCCGAGCTGAGTAGAGGACTGAGTGGAGAAAGTAAATGGGGCACGCGCATGTGTGCACTCATCCATCGCTGTCTGATCTCGACTGTGGATGTTATATGATGGGGAGCATCGAGATGCTGCTGCCTTGACCTCCTAGCAATGATGGACTGTGTGTGACCTGGAGTAGTGAGGCAAGTAAGCCCTTCCTCCCTTAAGCTGCTTCTGCCATGGTGTTTTATCACAGCAACAAGACCAAAGAACAAAACCAACAAGAAACAAAAACCTGAAGACAGTGAGGCATACCTCTAAGTGTATCTGAGAGGCCATTTCCAGGAGAATGATCCAGAGAGAAGAACCATGCTGAAATGTGAGTAGCACCTTCCCACGAGCTGAGGACCCAGAGTACTTAGAAAAATAAAAAGGAGCGATCCATCTGAGGAGCAGCAATGGTCTCTGCCCGTGTCCTGACTAACACAGTATCAACCACTTCTCTGCATGCCTTTCCTGGCCTGACAAATCGAGCTCTCTGAAACCCTGACCCCAGATAAATCTTTGTTTATAGTGTTTGGTTTCAGTGACACAAAAATAACTGATACACAATTCCACCCTGCAGGTATTTTGAATTTTTTAAAAATTTTATAATGCTTATAATGTGCTTATCAGATCTATAGCCCATCCATTCCCCTCCAACTCCTTCCCTGTCCTCCCAACCACTTTTTCTCCCAAGCTCATGTTCTCTCCTCTTTCTCCTCATCCACTAAATTCACCTAGTACTCCCTGTATGTCCATCTGTACAGGACTGTCTATGTGACTATGGGTACCCTATCAGGACCCACATAGCCGACTCTCCCTTAGCAGAAGCCATCCGTTGCTAACAGCTTCTCAGCTAAGGGTGGGACATTGTGAGCCCCTCCCCTGTCTATGCTAGGCTTCCAGCTGAATTGATCTTGTGTACGTAGTCACAGCCATTCCCAACATCTCTTGTTCCCTCTGGCTCTTACAATCTTGCCCCTATTTTGTGGTGATCCCTGCACACTGGAGGTAGGAACTATGGCGTAGCTCTCCCATTTAGAGCTGAGTACTCCACACTCTCCTGCTTTTTGCATGGTGACCAGTCAAGAGTCACTGTTGGTCCCCATCTACTGCACAAAAGGCATCTCAAATATCTTAAACCAGGTTTTCTGTGGGGAAAGGGAGCCTGATTTTTAAAAATTCTTACATGTGTGAATGCTTTGCCTTATGCATGCGTGTGAACCAGGTGTGTGTCTGAAGTTCACAAAAGGCCAGAAGAGAGTATTCCTTGATACTGGGGTTGCAGAAGGTAGTGAGCTGCTCTGTGGGCACTGCAAACCGAGCCTTGGGCGTTTGTAAGTGCTCTAAGCTGGTGTGCCATCGCCCCCAGCCCAGACACCACAATGAAAAAAATGTTTTAGCTTATATCTGTGTGTATGTGTAAGCGTATGTGTATGTGTGTGTATGTGTATGTTTGTGTGTGTGTATGTGCATGCATATGCTATGCGCATGTGTGTGTATGTGAATGTGTATTTATATGTGTATATATATGCACATGTGTATGTGTGTGTATGTGTGTGTATGTGAGTGCAGGTTCTTGTAGAGGCCAGAGACTGCCACTCCCTTGGAGTTAGAGTTATGGACAGTTGGGAGCCACATGACATGGGTGCTGAGATTTTAACGTTGGCCCTCTGGAAAAAAATAATACAAACTCTTAACCACTAAGCTGTTGATCCAAACCCTGACATGACTGTTCTAAAAAGCCATATCCACTGAGGGTTAATCTGAATTAAGTTAGACTTGAGAGCCACTAGTCTGGATTCTTTTTCCCTCTCTCCGTTCATTTATTTATTTAATAATTTTACAGCCCGATTGCAACCACCTCCCTTCTTTCCTCCCAGCACTTCCCTTCTCAGGGAAGGGGAGCCCCCCCTTGGGTGCCCTCTCACCCTGGCACCTCAAGTCATCACAGGGCTTAGCACATTTTCTTCCAGTGAGGCCAGACAAGGCATCCCAGCTAGAGGAAAGGGAGCCAAAGGCAGTCAGAAGCAGAGACATCCCTTGTTCCAATTGTTAGGGGACCCACATGAAGACCAAGCTGCATATCTGCTACATATGTATAGAGGGGGCTCAGTTCCAGCCCATGCATGCTCTTTGGTTGGTGGTTCAGTCTTTGTGAGCCCCCATGGATCCAGGTTAGTTGACTCTGTAGACCTTCTTTTGGTGTCCTGGATCCTTCTGCCCCCCTCAATCCTTCCTCCCACTTTTCCACAAGACTCCCCAAACTCTGCCCATTGTTTTTGGCTGTGGGTCTCTGCATCTGTTTCCACCAGCTGCTGGATGAAGCCTCTCAGAAGACAGTTATGCTAGGGTCCTGTCTGCAAGCATAGCAGAGTGTTATTAATAGTGTCAGGGGTTGGTTCTCTCCCATGGGGTGGGTCTCAAGTTGGGCCAGCCATTGATTTGCTGTTCAATCTCTGTTCCCTCTTTATCCCTGCACTTCTTGTGGGCAAGACAACTTTGGGCTTGCAGGTTTTATGGGTGAGTTGGTGCCCCTTCCTCCACTGGAAGTCCCCCCTGGCTACAGGAGGTGGTGGGTACAGGCTTCATATCCCCTGCTAAGAGTATCATCTAGGGTCACCCCTATAGATCCCAAGAGCCTCCTCTGTCCCAAAGATGTGCCCCCACCTATTTCTGATCTTTTTCTCGCTCCTCACCCTGCTCTCCCCACACCTGATCCCACCCCTGTTTCTCTCCCCACCCTCTCTCCTACCCAGTTCCCTAAGTTCCCTCTCCCACCCAGGTCCCTCCCTCCAGCCTCATCTGTGTACTTCAGTTCCCCTTCCAAGTGAGACTCTTAGTAGTTATATTTATATACTTCTCCCACTTACAAAGGAGAAAGCAACCTGACAGAGAATGCCATTTTAGAAGGAACAGTTTTCTATAAGGATGAGATGGAAGGTTCTAGTCTGTGGTCATCGTGGTCTCATATTTAACTGAATATGGGGACACAAGGATACAGGATTCCTGTTTAGGTCTCACTGCAGTCAGGCCAGGCTATGGTGCTGAGCTGTGATTTGTGGCTCATGAGCAGAACCAGGAAGTGCCATTTGTGTCTGTGACTCTGGAGACCACAGGCTCAATCACCATGTTTTTGGCAAGTGTCCAGGGATCACGTGCTGCGTGGCCCCATGAGTCATCTTCCCCATACCTCAAGCTGGAGCAATCGAGAAGAACTGTGCAACCCTTTGACTGGGGCTGGGCCAGCCTGTCGCAGAGCCAGGTCTTCTTTGGCAATGTTGACTTGGTCAGGGTTGGAGCGGCTGACCCTGTATTTCAACCCCGACACAACATCACCTTCCACTTACTAGGAAGGTGGTAGAAACTGTCCCTACATGAGCATTCTAGGGTTCAAAAATAAAAAGCAAGGGTGATTCTGATGGCAATGCTATCTTCAGGGTGAGCTGTGTCCCGATGTCCAGGGAGAAGTGGGCAGTGTGACACTGTGTGACCGTATCCACTCTACCTTCCTTTAGACCATGAACCCAACAAAGCAGAAATGTGGTCAAGTTCAGAGTGGTGAGTTCTGTCTAGCATCCTGGCAGGGCCACATGAGCATCCTCAGTGAGAGGTGCATTGTTATCCACAGCTTTGTGGGATGGATGAGGGGGTCACCCAGCAGGTGCCAAGCAGTGACACTCCTGTGAGGACTTGGAAACCCCTCTCCCCCATTTCTGTCCTGCTGACTCAGCAGGCCCTGGTAGAAATGGAGGCAAGATTCAACTTTATTCCATCCGTATGACTTTGAGTGACCCTAGTTCTGTCACACCCTCTTGGATGCTGTGACACTTACTGAGATGCACTGTATGGCATTGGCATTTTACTATTTATACACCGCTATCTGGGCTCTTCTTACAATGGTGCCCAATAAACTTGAAAGCTTGGGATACTGCCTTGGGTTTCCTTACTCTTCAGCGCCCAAATACAGATACACTAACCAATAAGAGGTGTGTCAGGCCCAGATGCTCACAGGCCAGATGTCTTCCCATAGTACATCTATGAAAGAGAAATGGATACAATTATCTCTAGTAATGAGGTCCTTTTTGTCCATTGTCAGCATGGTTTTTTATTTCTTCTATTTTTTTTTTCCCCCTAAGACGTAGTTTCTCTGTGTGTAGCCCTGGCTATCCTGGAATCATTCTGTAGGCTTCAAACTTGCAGAGATCTGGCTGCCTCTGCCTCCCACGTGCTGGAACTAAAGGTGTGTGCCACCACCACCTGGCTTTCTCCTATCTTACTAACCCAAGTGAAGACAGTAATAATGCTCAGAGAGCTTTCCCTAGATCACCCAGTCCAGCAGGGTCCTGTGGTTATAATGGCCCTCACAACAGTCTACTGCGGAGAGAAGACCCACTGGAGTGAAGCATAACAGCCACATAGGAACTGACATCTTCTGCCTTGTTTTGCCCCATCCTCAAACTGAAATTTCCTCTAGGGGCAGTTTAAGAAATGGGAGCATTGTGTATGGTGGCTACAGAGGCCAGCACCAGCATGTAACATCTCATAGGCTGTTGCTGGGGGGAGCTTAGCTCACAGCATAATTGGAAACCATAAAGCAGGCCTGGAAAACAGGTTGTCTCACACACACACACACACACACACACACACACACACACACACACGTACACGTACACATACGCACACAGAGAGACAGAGACAGACAGAGAGACAGAGACAGAGATATCCCTCAGCAGTCAGCAGAAGGAACCTACAGCCACACCCCAATAGCTACAGGTGGTGGTCACAGGGACCTGGAGATTCAGATGCCAGGATCAGTTCTACTTTGGAGTATTCATATAAACACTGTATCTGTGGGCCAAACAGCCAGATGGATGGAAGTGGTCTGGTCTCGCCTTTGCAGGATCCTGGGATCAAAGTGTCTCACATGATAGTCATCATGGGATTGGGAGGTCAGTGTGTGGTGTGCCACTATCCCACAGCCTCGTTGGAGCAAACTCAGAGTGGGTTTCTTATCACTGTCTGCCCAGCAAGGGTTCCTAGCCAGGTCCTTTTCATAGTTTTTAAATTCTCCAGACAACATAGTAAAATACCACTGAGACCTCAGGGGATGGTGGTGTCAGATCTAGTGCCTAAGGACAGACATGGCTTTAAACCTGGGCCCTGATCTCTCCTCCTAGGCCTGGTTTCTGGGCCTAGTGAGGCCTTGGTACTTGTATGGCTTTTCTGGGGGGAAACTTGAATATTCACGCCAAATGCCCAAGTTCAGCTTGGTGAATCATTGAATTATCATGATTACTCACAGGAACATGGGTGGGGGTAAGTATAGGAATATGGGTGGTGAGCTACTTACAGGAGCCCCTTACAGGTGATGGGTTACCTACAGAAACATGGGTGAGAGGTGACGCATAGAAGTAAGCGAGGTAGCTGCATCCTAAAAAGTCAAGTCCAGTAATTCTGACAAGTTTGAAAATTTCTGTCCCTGTAATCCCACTCTCAGTAAACTTCCATTTCCTTTACACTCCCTTAAGCATCCATGGGCATCCAGGGAGCAGCAGGGGGTGATGGGTAAAACCTCAGGCTAAGGTCTATGTCTTTTGCAGACTTCATTACTGTGACTACAGGGCATGGTTTTTGTAGATCACCAAAGCCCACAGTTGTGCCTGGTAACATGCAATGGGCCTTTCAGGCCTAGAGGAGACAGCTACCAATGCAGTATGGCTTGCTCCTCCCAGGCTGAAACATCCGAAGGATGCTGAGTCTGGGCAAAGCACACCAGGGGCCTGTTGGGCCCAAGTTTCATGACGCAAAGCCACTTTGTGCAATGAGTCTCTTCCCCTTAGGGAAACACAGGAATGTGGGCTGGGTTGCCTGTGGGGCTCTATTGTCTCTTCCCAGGCCTTCCTGTTTTCCTTGGTTAGTGTTCACTGTCAGCTTCAAAGCATCTGGGATCACCTAGGAGACAGGCTTCCAAACACATTGATGAAGTATTACTTAGCTTCTATGCATGCCTGTGAGGGATGGTCTCTAGATTAGGTTGAAATGGACAGACCTGCCCTAAAAGTGGGAGGCATTGCTCCCTAGGCTAGGGTGTTGACTATATTGAGAGAGGGGGAGAGAGAGAGAGAGAGAGAGAGAGAGAGAGGAGGGAGATGGAGGAGAGAGCGAGAGGAGAGAGAGGAGAGAGGAGAGAGAGAGAGAGAGAGAGAGAGAGAGAGAGAGAGAGAGAGAGAGAGAGAGAGGTGCACATCTCTGCCGCCTGGCTGGGAGACAGTGTAACCAAGCTCCTCAAATTCTTTCTACTTTGACTTTCCCACTGTGATGGAATTGTGAGCCAAATAAATCCCCTTTCCTTAAGTTGCTTTGGTCAGGGTTTTTTGTTTGTTTGTTCATCCCTCACCCACCCACCCATTGTTCAACAGGAAAAGTGACTAAAATACTGTTCTAAGGATATGGGAATGTGGCTACCCAGTGTCAAGTGGGTAGAGTAGGCATTTATTTATAAATGGTGAGACTACCGAAAAGGATAAACTCACAGAGGTGGAATATTCTCTTCAAGGGTACAGGAGCTGGAAACTGAACTTTGAAATCTTTTCACTATATACTTTCACTGCCAGTGCCTCCACGCTGACTCTGCCTATAACAATGTTCACTTTCCCAGCAAGAATAAAGCAACTAAGTCAGTTAAAACCCAGGTTGGATCGAAGCCTCTGTAGGAAGGACTGAGCTAAGCATGGGTGTCTGGCTGCTAGGGGGTGGGGCTTGGTCCAGGATAGTGACAGAGCTGGTAGTGGACATGCTATACCTCAGTAGGTAGAGCCACAGAAGTATAGGGACAGAAATGCATGGTCACAGCCCTTCTCCCTCCAGGCCTTATGTGATCCTGATGCAGAATCACTGCTGCTATGGCAACAATGGCATCCTCTGTTAGCTCTCTGCAAGGCACCCCTACAGGTGGCAGACATGAACAACGCTCTGCACCAGGGAGAACAGGTGGACAAAGGAGTGTTGAGAGTCACTGGGATGGAGGGAAGAGGCCAGGATACTAGCTCCACCCCTTACCATCCCCAAATGCAGCTCTTTCCACCACTTCAGGCAAGGCAAGGCAAGGCAGGAGCTCAAGCAGCTAGTCATATCACCCAAGTCAAGAGGGAAAGAGGATAAAGGCCTCTTTGCTTGCTTGCTCTCTTATATTCGCCTAGCTTTCATCATTCTTATCCCTGAGAGTAGATAATCCTATCTCAACTAACAATCAAGAAAATCCTCTCAGATGTGCTGTAAACTAACTTGATCTAGGTAATTCTTCAAATGATTCTCAATTGTGAGAAGTTGACAAGCACTGACCACCACAGTTTCTGTTAGTTCACAAGTGGTCCACTAGCCTGCCTCTAGGTTGCCTAGCAACCTCTGACATCATCACTTGCGGCTGCCAGGTGTGCGCCAGACTAAAAAAAAAGGACCAACCCACAACCCCCTGTGTGTGTGTGTGTGTGTGTGTGTGTGTGTGTGTGTGTGTGTTGTGTGTGTTGCAGTCTCATTTCCTTGGCTTCTCCTTCTCCTAAGGGGTGTTCCCCCTTCCTCCCTCTTTCTGTCCGTCCATCTTTCTCTATCCTCATGTCCTACTCAGGCCCTAACTCCTCTCTCCTTTTCTTCCCCAAATAAATCTCTCCATATATATCTATTGAATGGCATCTCATTCTAAGTGATAACAGTTTCTTCTTTCTTGTGTTTTTCTGGTTGATTGGTTTGTTGAAACGATGTGTCAAGTACTCAAGGTTGGCTTTGACCTCCAAATCTCCTGCTTCCACCTCTCTAGGGTTGAGATACAGGTAAGGATACCACACTTAGCACTACTTGTCCCATTGTTGGCAGCAGATGATTCAGAGCAAATTTTGGCTTCTAATGAAAGTGGTAAGTTATTGAACTCTCTGTCACTGGGTAAAGCAAGCGCTCGGAAAGGGATCCAGGTGCCCCATTGTGAATCTCACCTAGCCTCCTCCTTCTTGTTTGGAGTGACCACTTCTTGAGTGACCAGTCCATCCCTCAATGTGTACAATGGCCACTTGTGACCATCAGCACTGTGAGGAGTACAGCACATCCACAGGCTTTTTGTATGAGGCCCTGGTACAGCCCCTGTGCTATAAGCTTTCATGGGTGCTGTAATCTTGAAACCTGTGAGAAAATGCTAGGAAAAAACAAAACAAAACAAAACAAAACAAAACTGTTCACAGCCCACTGGGTGATGTCTGAGGACCTTGTATTGTTGAACACACACACTTCACAGCACTTTTTTGTTTTGAAAGGAATAATAATCTATTCTTGTTTCTAAAAATGCTCCTTGGATTTAAAAAGGATCTTTGCAGATGGCTCACTCTCCAGAATAAAGGGGGTGGAAATTGGTGCTCAAGGTCCATGGAGCCACCCTCTGGGTCACCTGTCCCCATCCCCCGTCCCCTGGACTCATTGACATCGTTGAACTTCCCACAGCTGTCCTCTTACCCGCTCACCCTCAGCCCCCACCTCCTCTGTGGCTCTCCAGGCCTGGCACACAGCAGGGCCCAGGGAGGCTTACTGAGCAACTGAGCGTGAGAGCACAAACCAAGCACGCCTGGCAGGAACTTCCTGCTGCAGTAAACAGGCTCCCTCTGACCCCTCCGGAATGCTCTTGGCACCCAGTCCCAAGTCAGGCCCTAAAAGTGAATACTGTTAATTACCCAGCAAAACAACACATTCCAGATTTGACCCAGGACAGCTGCCTGCCTGGGCTGCCATGTGGTGGGGTGTGCTGGCAGCTGCACCAAGGCTGGTCAATGGAAAGAGACCCTAGCCCAAGTGACAGTGACTGTAACCTCAGGGACAGACAATCATCAAGGACTGGGGTGCAAGCACTGTCATAGATTGCTTTGCATTGTCACAAAAAGGGGTTTCATCTCCACATTTGTACAAGGAAGCCTCTACTCTATCCCAGCACTCCAACCAACAAACCAAACAAGCAAAGAGATGGAGGGACTGGGGAGATGGCTCAGTTGCCTAAGTGCTGCCAAGGGTCCATGAGGACCTGAATGCACGTCCCCAGTATCTGAGGACAGAGGACAGAGAGAGCTGCAGAGCTGCTGTTCCTAGGCCACTGGCAGCCACTCTACCTGCCCCAATCCTCTCTGGGAGATGCTAGCTTCCTCTTGTCAAGTGAGGACGAACAACTGGGCTTTTATTGAAAACCTATCAGCGGTGTTTGTGTTTGGTGTACAGGTGTGGGTCCTTGTGCATGCGTCTCTGTGTTTATGTGCATGTGTGTATGTGTGTGTTTGTATATGTGTGTGTATGTGTGTGTGCATGTGTGTGTCTGTTAAAATATGGGGCTTATGGGATGAGGCACAAAGTAAAGAAAGGAACACATGTATGTTTGTGGGCCATTTGAAGCTGTATAATAGTTTCTTTCTTGACCCTGGTGAAATATCTGCAATAAAACAGCTTCAAAGACAGATATTAACTTGGCTCAAAGTTTCAGAGGGCTCAGCCTCCACAGCAGGCAGAGCAGCTTTTATCATAGGGTCAGGAAGCAGAGGGAGCAAGTACCCATGCCGGCTTTTCCTCCCTTTCCCTGTGATAGGACCCTGGTGCTCAGCCTGAGCAGCTGTTCTGAATGGGGTGGGAGAAAGCTGTTTTGAAGAAGCATTGGATGCCATTAGGATATAACAGATGAACTCAGAATGACTTATAACTCCAAGGTTGGATCTTATTCAACACTTTAAGTCTACAACAGTTTGAGATTGCTGTCCTGGGTGGCCACGGTGCTACAATAGAGGAGGAGGAAGTGGCTGGCCATCAGTGGGAGGTTAATGGGTTCTAGGAAGCAAGGTTGATGGCAACCTATGACTTGGCCTAGAGTTTCAAGAAAGGATGGGGCTCTTTAGAACACCGTCATGTGACAGTATGTATGCCATATAGCGAAGAAAACTGAACTATAGTTGTAAGAGCACCCAAATCAGTCAAGCTGTCTCAGAAGACTTCAGCTGGAGGCAGCTGGTGCTCAGCAAACAAAGTTGTGTGATCTGCAGAACTGTGCTGTCTTCCTGCCTGTGAGAAGCCTTGGGCATGGGGAGTGAGGTAAGGGTTACTACCTTTCACTTTGGTCACATGTAGAATTTAAATAATGGCTAATGGCTGATAAGATATTCTGTTCCTAGTTAATTATGGTAGAGGCTTATCTTCTGCTCACAGGAGCCCATGGAGAACTCATGCAGAGGTAAAGGGATGGGCCAGGACCAAACACCCAGAGCCAGGATTCCAGTCTTCAACTGTGTGCTATCATCACACGGCATGGGACATCTTCCGTACCTGGAGGACCACGGGTAGAAGAAACCAGCTTCTGCCTGTACTTTAAGAGAAGGTGTAATTCTGTTGCTTAAGGCCCATGTCTATGACATGGGGATACCTTCCAACAGTTTTGTTTTCTGTAGCCTCAATTACCCACAGCCCCCATGTTTTAAAGACATTGGGTAGGAGGTCGAGGAAGTAAACAATTGATAACTTTTCTATGCTGCCCTGTTCTGTGTAGCCTGATGATATTTTGAACCCTTTCACTTGCCTATCCCAGCCCATGACCAGCTCTGGCTAGCACATCCACCCTCCGTACGCAGATGCCATTAATCATCTACTGAATGCTCTGAGCCCCTATTAGTTGCCTATGCCTATGGCAACAGCCATTAGTCACTCAGTGCACCCATTACTTAGTGGCCATCTTTGTTATCAGGTGGATGGCTGAGTCTTCATAGTGATTTGCCCCAATGACCTTCACTGTAGTTAATAATGACCTCAAACTCAAGAATAGTAAAACTGGCCCCTTTATTTTCTGGTATATTGCCTCAATTGTTCAATTCTATTATTTGTCATTGTCAGTCTCCTATTGTGTCCAATTTATGGATCGATTGAATTTTATCATGGATAGGTATACTGTGGTGGTTTGAATAGGAATGACCCACAAATGCTCATCTAATTGAATACTTGGTCATTAGGGAGTGGTGTTACTTGGACTAGGAAGTGTGGCCTTGGGTATTAAATGTTCAAGCCAGGACCAATGTCTTTTTCCTTCGGTTGTCTGTAAATCCAGATGTACAATGCTCAGCTCCTTCTCCAATACCATGTCTGCCTGCATGCCACCATAATTCCTGCCCTGCCGATAACGGACTCAACCTCTGAAACTGTAAGCCAGTCCCAATTAAATAATTTCCTTTATAAAAGTTGCCACAGTTGTGATGTCTCTTCATATCAATAGAACACTGACTAAGACATATGTGTAGAAGAAAAGGTATAGCCGACATCTTGAGTACACACGTAGATGGTACCTCTGTGAGTGTACTAGCAGACTTAGTCACAGCACTCATACCAACCACTGCCCTGCCATATCACTCATTGTGGACACTACTAAGGTCATTGTAGGATCCTTCAGGTTCCTAGTTATGACTGTGAACACTCCTGCCTCAGGGCCTTTGTACAGGCTGAACTCTTGCCTGCACTTCCCCTCAAATAATCACAGAAAGATGAATCTGGAGGCAGGGTATGTGTTGCATCAAGTTTGTGCCTGGAGTGAGTCAGCTGTGGGAATACAGAGACACATACAGAAGCTCCTGACATGAAGACATGGCGGCAGGGCATCCTAATGGGTTTATCCCGATTACAAAGCGACAAGAGACAGGATGCTTCTTGCCTTCAGGTGAGAACACAGTGGAAAACACCATCTTCAAATGGGAAGCTAGCCTGAACCCAGTTCTATGTTGCAAATGAAGTCCCAAGGGTCCTCTGTGAGGGCTGCTCCTGTTGGTGGCATGGTAGCAGGGCTGGTGGGCAAGGAGGAGGGGGCTATGACCAGGTGCCAGGCTCCCACTTTTTACATCTCCTTGATGGAGGTGACACAGCCTTGCTAAGTGTGGACCCCATCTCTGTGCTCAGTGTCTCCAACTCTGAAAAAGTGACTCCACCTCCAAGTTCTTCTGTCCTGGCATTGTAATGTCCCTCTATCATCTCTGGGAGACCCTTGCTGTGGGAAGAGAGGGAAAGGGTCTGTGTGAAGCTCAGGCCTGTGCTGGATTGTGGAGAAGGCTCAGAAAGCCTGCTCAGCATTTTCTGGACAGCCCAAGGTCACAGTTAGGGCTCAGGCTCTGGGAAGTACAGACCTCCCTGTACCCTGTCTGGTTAAACATTCCCCTGCTGTGGCCCCATTTATTGAGGAGTTCCACCAGAGCTCAGCACACCCACCGGGCTGCAGCTACCACATGTTCTGAGAGCCCCACAGCAGCACTTTTGTTATTTGGTTTATATTTAACTAGAAGAAAAAAAAAAGTAGAAAATAGGTATATGAACCCTTTCTCCCATCTCCCTCCTGTACCCCCAGTGGCCAGATGACCTTGCCTGCGCAGTTCCCCAGGGACCATCAGGGAAGCCTCACAAGGGAGAGTAGTAGTTTCTATAGCTTGTTTCCAACTTCCCCGCACAGGTTTCTTAACCTCTTTGGGAACTAAGAGCAGCCCAGTGAAACCACTTGACAAGGCTCGGGCCCGCAGCCCCTTTCAGGTTCCTTTCCCACATGCAGGCACTGCAGTGTCCTGCCTGGACAGTCTGGCATTTCTCTGGCATTGGTAATGAAGGTTGGTAACAACGTGGCTTGGCTTGGCTCCTATGTGGATGTTGACATTGATCTCTCACCTAACCCTGAGGTGCTAGGTTTCATGCACGCTGGCCACATTCCCAGCGTGGTACCATTTCCATGAGGAGCATTGCCTCACCTTGCTCTACATGACTCCCCATTTTGGGCTCCTCAGAGGCTCTAGGAAGGTTGGGAGATAAAACCACTGTTACGTGCTCCTCTCTGTCACAAACTGGAGCCCCAGGAATGATCAGCATTTCTAGTCCAGTGTAGTGACACTTCTCTGTAATCTCAGGCAGGACAGCTGCAAATTCCGGGTTAACCTGAGCTATATAGGGAGACCCTGGTGGGAAGAGAATACAAGAACTAACACCAGCATTGCTATAAAAATGCCACTGTGTGTCTCTCTGCCTGTTCTCTTCTCTCCCTGCCTGGGTTAGTAAGGCACCAGCTTTTAAACCCTCCAAGTCATGACCTGCTCTGGACAGCATGCATCGAGTAGGTGGCCAGCACCATATCTTCAGGTACGTGATGGTGAGTGCCTCAGCCTAGGGACTGAGCCTAATTTATCTTCCAACCTCCACGTCAATAATCACTGGCTCTGAACCAGTTTCTTGACTGAGTGAATAACTGGGTGAATGGATAAATGAACTCCCCATGACCTTGCCTGCCTCATCTCTACCAATCGATAGTGGTCTATGCCCCAGTTTCCAAGCCATGTCCTAGACATCGACCAGGTCTTTAAATGTATGAGCATGGTCAATGGAGCAGATGACCTGGCAGGGCAGCAGGGAGGTCACAGAGATTGCACAAGCTTGGCCCTGATCTGCGGGACACCTCACAGAGCATGGGGCATCCATACACATAACCTTTTGTTCTACCCTAGACTCAGCAAGAGGGCTCAGTTGGTAAAGGGCTTGACATACAAGAATGAGGACCTAAGTTCCCATCTCAGACCCACGTAAAGGTCAAGTGCAAACAATGCATGCCTCAAACACTAATGCTGTGGTGGGTAGGTGGAACTTAGCGAAATCGGTGAGCTCCAGGTTCAGTGAGAGACCCTGTCTCAAAATCACAAGGTAGAAAATGACAGAGACAGACAAGCAACATCAGCTGACCTCTGGCCTCCACACACAGGCTCATACACACACTCACAGAATTGTTTGCACCTGATATTTGTCACATTCGTGGGAATCTAATACAATGCTGCATTAGTTTGTTTGGACCACAATGGGTAAGTATCACAGACTTGCCCAACAGTAAAGTATTCTCTTGTAACTCTGGAGGCTGGAGCGTCAGGGCTGAGTCCCCCTTCCTCGGTTTGCAGAAGGATCCTCTCTGGTTATTTCCCTGTGGCATCTCTGTCTTAAGTCCCATTTCTCCTCAGGACACCACTCACTATGAGATTGGCATAGACCAAATGAGACTATTTAATGGATCACTGTCGTGGAGACCTGTCTCTTGGGATAATTCCATTCTGAGGCCTCAGGTGTTAGGGCAAATGGATATGGATGGAAGAGAAAAATCACCCATGACAACTGCTTCGTTGAGTCTAAATTCTTACTATGTAGCTCACCTTGTACAGCAAGACTCTTCCTGCACTGTTATAATAATGAAAAGAATGAGCAACCACAGGAAATTTATTGAGAATCTGGACCAAGGTCAGGTTGAATGACAAAGAGAAGTCACAAGCTCTAAGAGAACGAGTGTTCCAATGACTTGAGTGGCCAATCCCTTCCCTTTAGCCTCTGAGGTGGGTCTAACATCCAAGGATCCATGTTAATTTCGCCTGTTTGCCAGGCCCTTGATAACGTCGGCACAGTTTACGTCACCCTCCTCAGGGGTGGCTTTCAAAGTCCTAGTCCTTCCCACTGAGCTTAGGATGCGGATGTGGGCAGTCCATGTCCCCACCCCAACTTTAACAGTCTCAGAGGGAGAGGCCACCAGAAGAATCTGAGGGACCATGCTGTTTCCCACTTATGCTCATTACACAATGATTGCAGGCCTTGGTAGAACCCCGGGTGGGATTCCATTTTCCTGCCATTTCCTGCTAAATGGGGCCAGCTGAGTTGTTGTGGTCAATATAATGCAAACAGAAGTGTCACTTTTTTTTTTTCTGAACAGAAGTTTTAAGAGTGAATGTTCAGTGTGTAGGTTTTCTTCTTCCATTGTGGCAGTTGTGACAAGACCGAACCTCCACCAGCTTGGGTTTCAGGGTGATCTCCATCTGCCACCAATCCTCACTCATGCCACCAATTTCTTTTTCTAAGCCACCAAGTTGTGAGGGCTGTTTGTTGATACTCAGCACCAGTGATGCAATCCCTCCGTATGGGGACACAACCTCATCTACCTCTATACAACCTATTTTCTGAGATGTTTAGGATCCTTGGTTGGGCTACAATAAGATTGGCATAGTCCCAAGTCCAAGTGCTTGAAGCAATAAGATGCATTGACACAACAAAGCTAGAGAAAGGGCTACCCCAAAGTCAACCTTCCCTTATATGCCTACAGGTACTGGTGGCCTGGGGAGACAAGCTCATGATGGGTCCACTGAGGTAACAGAAGGCTAGTCTGCGTAGTTTTGCTAAGCTCAGTGTCTCTACCCTTGCATTCAGCTGGGCCTTCCATTCACTGTTTGGCCTGTGTCAAGCTTGACATCACATCTGCCTTCCCCAGAGCATGACAGCTGGATGGTACTATTGTAGCTCGTTCCAGGCCTCCAGGCCTAGTCTGTCCTCAGGGCTCCATGTGACATCCAGGAGGCTGCAGACAGGACCACTTAGTGTGGGTTTCTTGCTTGCCATAGTTCTACTTGCTGCAACAGGTCCTGACATGCTTGCTGGGGAAAAGAGTAAACTCTGATCATTAGGAATGCCATCTAAGGAAATAAGGGACCAGCAAGGCTGAGGGTGAGGGGATGGGGGGAGGTGGAGGGATGGAGTAGAGGTGGGGATAGGTTTGAAGTTATCAGTTTGTTTATTCTTGTGAACAAAATGATTTTCTTAGGAAACTTGGGGAAGCTGAACACTGGAAATCTTTTATTTGACTTTAACTTGCACTGGGCCTTCATTTGTCGCCAAGTTGGGGCTGGCCACCTCTGTCCTTTACAAATTTTATGAACTTCAACAGGGCTGTGCTCTTAGTCTTCCCTCCCTCCCCCCTCCCTCCCTCCCTCCGTCCATCCTATCCTCTCCCTCTCTCCCTCTCTTCTTCCACCTCTCCATCTCTTTCTCCTTCCCTTCCCTCCTCCTCCTTTTCTTTGTCTTTTTATTTTTTTGAGATGGTCTTACACAAGTCTGCCTTGCCTTGAATTCACTGTGTAGCCAAGGACAACTTTGCGCTCCTGATGCTCTTGTGTTCACTTCCCAAGTGCTGGGACTACCACCCGTATAACCATGCTTCTTGTGGTACCTGAGCCTGAGCCCAGGGCCTCCTGCATGCTAGATAAGCACTGTACCAACTGAGGTAGAGCCTCAGCCCAAATGAGTACATTTTAAACTGTCAAAGACACAGAACATTAAAAGCTATTTTTCTTGTTTTAAAAATGTTTTTTCCCTTGGTCATAGACCTAGGGGAGGGGAATACGGTGAAAGTGGGAGGGAGGGAGGAATGGGAGGATACAAGTGATGGGATAACAACTGAGTTGTAATCTGAATAAATTAATTAAATAAAAAAATGTTTTTCATTGTTTGGCTGATACACCAGGAAACTATTTTCAGGATACGTAACAACAAGAAATTACTCACAATGTACTCATAAACAAAGTCACTTTCTAATGGTGTTTTCATTTGTCTCTGTTTATAGAACTATGGTCCAGTTTCATAGCACAAACACAATACTCTGAGCTCAGCATGCCATTTCCTCTTCCGGATGCACAGACAAACAGTGCTACCTACCTCCATCACAGTCCTGCTCAGGTTCCAGGAGCACTGGCCAGCACACATAGCTAGGAGTTCTACGTGCCACTTCTCAGCCTGAGTGTAAAACGCCCTGGAAAATTCTCTCTCTCTCTCTCTCTCTCTCTCCCTTCTTTACCCCCCAAACCACCCCGACTCCCACCCCCTCATCCTTCCTTCTTCCTTTTCTCCTCTCTTTCCTTTCAGGACCTTGGTGGCCATATGATGAGATTATAACACAATTTGCAGAGATAGGAAGAAGCTGGCAGTGGTCTCTTGTGGCCTAGTCCCTCCCTTTGAAGTTCTATTGTCTTTGGAAACAGTAAGCATGACACAATCAGAATTAAATTAATACAATCCACATGAAATAGATAAACTCACAATGACTCCCCATTGCTGTCATCCAAAAGAAAGCCATAGAGCCCAAAAGTGAATAAAATAGTAACAATGGCTGACAGGGTAGAGGCTAGCAGGCCCTGGTGGCTTTAATAGGATCTTTGCTATAAACTCTGTGTGTGTGTGTGTGTGTGTGTGTGTGTGTGTGTGTGTGTGTGTGTGTGTGTGTGTGTTATATAATTTGGGGGGTTTTTTGTGACAAGATTTCCATGTGTAGCCCTGGCTGTCCTGGAACTTGCTTTATAGACCAGGCTGGCCTCCAACTCAGAGATCCACCTGTCTCTACCTCCTGAGTCATGGGATTAACTTAGTTTGCCACCACTCTCTGGCTGTGTGTGTTTGCTCAGAGGACTGAAGGCTGCCTAGCCTCCCTGAAGAGGGCATCAGTTATATGGTCCAAAGATGCAAGTGTGAACCTTACCCAGATTCACCTTCACAGACATCACAGGCTCTGTACCCTTCATCCCTGCACCCTCCATACAAGTAAGCCCACTCATAAAACACAGCACTCAAAAAAAAAGCCTCTTCTTCATGAAGGGATTTTCAGTTTCTCAGTAGGCCTGGCCTTTTAACGAGTTTCTTAGGGCTTCTGGGGGTAGATGGGCCTCAGTTTACCTCGCATCAGTTAGCTTTGCCCATTTCTGCTTTGTACTTGGAGAAACTGAGGACAGGAAAACAGAGAGTGAGCATCAGGTGGGCTGGTAGGCAGAGCCAGTTCTATGCTCTTCCTAACTGGCCTTGTATTCTGGGGCCAGCCTGAGCTATTCTCCCAGTGACTGTAATCTCAGCACTCCCTGCCCTGCTGCCTGCTCTCATTATAGCCCATAGGGGTCTCCAAACCCCCTCCTCTCACTTCAACAGATGAAGAGAAGCAACGTCAAGGAGAAGAGGATTCGAGAACGTCACTCATATCTTAGTCCAGTGTCTTACTCTGAATGAGAAAACCTGATCAGAATGGAAGGATATAGTAAGTTCTTTATTCTTAGATCACTTAGAGGAGTGATTCTCAATCTTCCTAATGCTGCAGGCCTTTAATATAGTTATTCATGTTGTGGTGTATGCCAGCCCCCCCCCCCATAAAAGTAACTTTTATTCTCCTTGCTCAATTGTTGTCTGGGAGGCTTACTACCTTTTTCTATTAACCTAGGCCTAGTCACGGAAACATCAAGCCTCGGTACAATCTAACCCAGGCTTAAATATTTTTAGCTTCTGAGACTTACTGCTTAATAATCTCACCCTTACTTGTTCTTTCTGAGTTCTGGGCTGGCTGGTTCAACTCAGCTGTTCTGGCTCCAGTGCTTCTCCTAGTTGAATAATTTAATCTGGCTTCTCTCTCGGTCCACTATTGCTCTGGTTGGCCTCAAAGTAACTCAGCAATCTGCTCGAATCTTCTGGCTTCTTCTCATTTTCTGGCTCACTCTGTCTTCAGCCAACTTCTTCCTCTACAACCCATCTCTCTATTCCTGTCCTGGTAAAATTGCCTCTCAAGTAGCTTCCCTTTCCTCTCTCTTCTACTGACAATTAGGTATACCCAATTCTGACTAATCTCTGATTTGTCATCTTTTCTGCCACTCAGTTAGACATCACTTTCAAACATGGGTGCTTCCTTCCACAAACTAACTTCACCTTCGCTTGAGGTTAAAAGTATTCACCAACACCCTGGACCTAAGCTTTTCTTATACTTGCTCTATACCAGGCTGGCCTTGAGCTCAGGTCTGTTGGCTTCTGTCTCCTGGATTAAAGGCATGTTTATATTCTAGCCAGATCACACTGACCTAGAATGTCTTTGGGTGCAATCTATTCCCAGAACAGCCATGTTCTGAATTAACATTCCTCTATACCCTGCCCCCACCACTCTGCCTCAACCATAAAATTATTTTGGCTGATACTTTATAACTGTAGTTTTGCTACTGTTGGGAATTATAACGTAAATATCCGTGTTATCCTGAGTCTTAGGCAACCGCAGTGAAGGGGTGGTCAGCCCCTAAAGGGGTTGCAACCTGTAGGTTGAAAAACATTGCTTTAGAGTGGAAAAGGCTAAGAGGTGTTATCATCAAGAAATCAAACAATAAATGCTAGCGAGTAAGGGGATGGCCCTTGTGTACTGCTGGCACGAATATAAATTAGTGTAGTCACTATGGGAATCAGGAAAGTACCATATGCCTCAGTTTTATCCATCACTCTTAAGTACATACCCAAAGGCCTCTAAGTAAACACACCAAAAAAATGCATGCCTACCCATGCTTGTTCCTGCATTATTCCCTATACCCTAGATAGAGAACCAGCCAGATGCCTGTCAACAGATAAGTGGATGAAGACAATCCTGTATCTATTCCAATGGAGTTTTATTCTGCCTCAAACAAGAATGAAATATTAACACTTGCAGGAAAATGAGAGGAACTATAGATCATTGCATTAAGAAAGATAAATGCATATCCCATGCTTTGTTTGTTTCAGGCATGGATTCTAGAAACAAAAAGAGGCATGAAAGAGGGTGGGTAGGTGTTTGGGTAGTGAGAGGGGATCAGAGGGAGGAGAGAAGGGAGCTAAAGGAGAGTGGCCAGAGTACATGATACATGCATATGCAAATGTGATCATGGAGCCCGCTCTTCTGTACAAGGGATGTATACTGAACAAAGCAAAGAAGTACGGATATTGCCTATTCCTTAGGTGCCAGATGAAAGAGCAGTGCGAAGGTCAGGGAGGCAGTAGGGTGGAGTAACTCCTCTAAAGGGTGTTACCCTTCTAAGGCCCAACCCTTCTAAATGCAAACTTCCTCTCCTGGTATGTCTATTTCCTGGAGAAAACCTAACACTACTCATTCTATGTCCCCTAATATGTCCTGGAAGGCAAACAAAATAGTAGAGTATGATCTTCCTATGGATGTAGATTTTTGTTTTCTTTTATTTTTCTGTTTGTTTGTTGTTTTTTTTTTTTTTTTGAGTCAGGGTTTCTCTGTGTAGCCTTGGCTGTCCTGGACTCTTTTTTGTAGACCAGGCTGGCTTTTAACTCAGGAAGATACACCTGCCTCTGCCTTCCAAGTGCTAGGATTAAAGGCGTGCACCAACTCACCCATGCTCAAGTTTTCACACATAAAGAGATATAGAAGCCAAAAGATTTGCACTGCACACATTTGAGTCTGTGGATGCTGCAGTATGGCCACATTGGGAGATGCAATTAGAAGTTAGGTTACTAAGACTTAAACCAGAATGGTCCTGAATCAGTTATAAACACATTCACCTGGGTGTGCTTGCATGACTCAGTTCTTAATCAGCATCCCCCTGAGTCATGTGGCCTTCCAAAACAGCTGAGCACAAACCTTCTCCATCTACACTGTGTTTGCTTCTTAGAAAACCCAGGCGATCTTAGTTCTGTGCTGTTATGATTTTGTGGGTTCCCCAAAGTTTATGTGTGCTGGAAGTCTGTGGTCATGGCATCGGTGTTGATCAGTGGGAAATTTAACGTGATCAGAGCATGAAGGCTCTGACCTCATGGCTAGGTTGATGTCATTATCACAGGAGAATGACTCATTGCCTTGGTCATATGGTATCCTCCAACATGTTGTGATTCTCTTGAAAAGGCCCTCCCTCGACCAGTTGCCTGACTTTGGTCTCCAAAATGGACAGATGTGCATTTGCTTTCTTCATAATTTATCCAGCCTTAGCTATTCTGCTAGCGTTTTGTGAAGCGCAGAACCACATGTAACATCCCTTCTGAATTTCTCTAAGTTAGGTCCTTGGCTCACATCACCATAAAAAATGTTTTTCTCACATGAGCGCGGGTGGCAAATTTTTGGTAGGATGGCAGGTGGGTTGTTTTGTACAGTAAGTTAGTGAAGGATGCAGGTGGGGACAGGGCGCACTCTGAGCAACCCACGTGTTTTTCTTTTTCTTTTTATTTTTTTTCTTTTTATTTTTATATATATATTTTTTTATTTTATTAATTTATTCTTGTTACATCTCAATGTTTATCCCATCCCTTGTATCCTCCCATTCCTCCCCCCCCCCCATTTTTCCATTATTCCCCTCCCCTATGACTGTTTTTCATGTGACTCACAGCAGAGCACAGGAAGGTGGAAGTAAACCATGGGAGTGAATGTAAACTCTAACACCTGTACATTTATTGTGTGAGGGGCCAGTCTCCCGTGTTCTCATATGCTATAGCTAAATCCTTACAAGGACCCTGGGGGGGGGGGATAATATTCTCATTTCACAGATGAGGAAACTGAGGTAGGGTGAGTTTGCAGGAGCGTTGTTGGGGTCATGCAGAGTGAAGAACACTTTTCTGTCTTCTCAAAGCTTCTGCAAGCCTGTGTTTGATTCTCTGAGCACCAGAAATTCAAGTCTTGATGAATTCAGATCTATGTTCTATTCGGGGGGGGGGGGACCTCTGTAGAGTCCACAAAAACAGGGGAAGCTGAGGGCTCTAAGCTGTGGTGAGCATCCCCATCCCTCCCTAAGCACTCCAGGCTCATGCAGTCATCAATCAAAGCTCCTCCCTGCTTTCACCTCACTCATAAGACCACTCCTCACTTCTCTATTTATGAGTGCCAGAGGACTGTGGGTATAGCACTGCTCTAAATGGCTCTGTGTTATTTTTAAACTGGGGCAGAGGTGTTTGCATACTTATTCATGCATGTACAAAAGTATTTACCGAGTGTTGTGCTGATCCAGGCTGTATTTCATGCACAAAGGATTCAGTAGTGACAAACACAGACATGGCCTGGCCTCCTGGACACACAGTCTTAGAGGGAAATCAAGCCACATGTAAGCCAGCAGGGACAAATGCTGTGGGCCAAGGTGAATGAATACCATACTCACAAAAAGAGATGGGAGGGAGAGATGTCTTTCTTTTTCTTTTTAATTTATTTATTTTTATTTTATGTGCAAGGTGTTTTTGTTTGCGTGTATTTCTGTGTGAGGGTGTCAAATCCCGGAGTTATAGATAGTTGTGAGCTACCATGTGGGTGCTAGGACTTGATCCCAAAACTTCTAGAAGAGCAGTGAGTGCTCTTAAGTGCTGAGCTGTCTCTCCAGCCCCAAGACATCTTTCAATAGAGGTGACACTGCTGAGAGTTGATAGCAGAGGTGATTGCTCCACCAGTGTTACCTCCTTGGCCACCTGTATCAAGCTGGGAGGTGGGTATCTGAGCTCCCCTTACGGTGATGTTTGAGGACAAAACATGTGTCTAACTTATGTCTTGTGTTGCTTTGTACTCAGAACAAACACCAAATCCACTAGTTTTCAAACAGTAATAATAATAATAGTAATAGCAGCTCCACTCACCTAAACTCCTTTCTTTCTTTCTTTCTTTCTTTCTTTCTTTCTTTCTTCCTTCCTTCCTTCCTTCCTTCCTTCCTTGTTTCCTTCCTTTTCTTTCTTTTTTAAAACGGCTTCTCTGTGTAGCCTTTCTGGACTTGCTTTGTAGACCAGGCTGGCCTTGACTTCCAGAGATTCACCTGCCTTTGCCTCCCTGAGTGCTGGGATTACAGGTGTGCACCACTGTACCTGGCTTCACCTGAACTCTTAAATGGCATCAGATACTAGGGCATGCCTTCCTATAGAGTAGCTCATAAAGCTTCACAACCACTTCCTATGTTAGGATTCTTAAATCCATGTTGTAGACAATAATATGGCCTTACTTGTTTTTCTAATAAACATCCAAAGTTACATATCCAAAAAAATGTATCTTGCCTCAGGGGAAAATATTAATATATATACCTATGAAGCTACTGAAGTAAAGATACAATTGGTAGCTGGACAAAAGTTCTAGTCACATATAAAGGAGCTAAGGTAGATTTATGTTGGTCACAGGCCTATCAGTGTTAGAAGCCTATGAACTACAATACACAAACCCATGAAAACAAAGTAAGAATCAAGGATTTATACCCAGCTACACTGACCTTAGGCATAGATACATTTAAATAAGCATGAACACTGTTCTCATGAGTCAGGTCTTGGGGGAACTACTGGCAGATAATTTCATTTCAGCCAATCAAAATATCACTAAGGAGTACAAACATGATTAATTATGGGCATTGATTAAATTAAGCTGGTGAAATGAAACTAAAACAACGAAGAAGTTGAGCTGACAGAACTGGGTACAAATATGACAAGTAAAAGTTGGGGTGGAAATTATAGTGATTCTGCTGGTAGCCTTTTTATCTGAATTGCTGGGAATCTAAGAGTTACTGCTTAAAGCTGACCAACCAAGTAGTGGTTTAAGAATATTTAATGGTTCAAATGTAATGGCTTGAGATAGGTACTAATCTCAGCTAATATCCGTTGTGAAAAGAGGAGACACATGTGGGTTTCATTCTGATATCTGGGACTGAACAAAGAAGACTGAAGGTGATTATTGTGATAAAGATATTAACTTTGTGATCTGGGTCTGATGGTGCACACATATACTGCCAACACTTAAAAGTTAATGTCAGAGGGGCCAGGTGTTCAAGGCCATATGGAATGACATGGTGAATTTTGAGAACATCTGGGACTACACAGAATTTTTTCCTCAAAGCGAGTAATAACAATAATAAATAATTTCCCATTCTTTTATAAACTACATATAACATGTTAAAAACAGACCACATAGTAAAATTTTCACTGTTAAGATAGAATGTTACATACAATCATATGACAAAATAAGCACTAAATGCTACTTTTCAATCTTGTTTGTTAAGAAGAAAAATTCCCAGGTTAAGTTACAAAGAAAAAACTCAGCTCTACAATGTACTACATTTAAAACAGCAGGATAAAGTGCATGGTAAATTCTAAGCAGCTAGCATGAAAACAAAAAGAGAGAAAAAACTGTGGTTGAAATTTTGCTATGGGTCAAAGTGGAATTCTGGTGAAAGAGTATTAAGTGGGACAAAGTTGGAAACACATAACACCAAACATTGTTGTTCATAAGTGAAGAGAAACAGACATGAATACTAAGTTTAAAAAGAACAGTAGCACTGTTCTTAATGTGAAATTCACTAGCTAAAAGGAGAAACAGACAAAACTGCATTTATTAGTAGATTTTAATTCATTTAAACTTATCTAGTGCCTGGTGGAAAAATCGTGATAAAATCAGCTTAAAAATGCTGCTGCCTCCGTGTTCTCACATCTCTGTCCTTCCCCTTCCGGTCTCCAGCTTTGTCAGCCCCGTCTCCTCAGCCCTCACCCTAGTCAAGCCCATGTGGTTCTCATTCTCCCTGCTTCCTTCCATCATGCCCCCTTCTTCATTTGTGCCCTAACCCAGCCTCACAGTCCTTTTCTGTGCTTGGAAGTCTGTCCTGAACGCATGCTTCCTGCAATTAGCCTAAGGGTCAGTGCTGTGTCAGTGCCAGCCCATTCCTGGTGGAGGAGCTGCCCCAGCCTGTCTCATTGCCAAGAAAGCCTGAAACACGTACACACACACACACACACACACACACACACAATGTAACATAAAACTTATTTTTAGCATAGATTTTAAATGTTGAATCCCAAAGACAGGCTTTTAAAAAAATGTGTGTTTTGGATATCTACTGAAATGGAATATACTGTGCCACAAATAAAACCTTAATGAATATGAAAATAATATGAACCATTTCTGACTACAATTCATTGAAACTAGAAATTAATAACATGAACGAAGAGCTGGGAACATGGCTGTGTTATGTGATGTGCAGCCTACCACTGTAGCATTGCATAAATCTGTAATCTTAGCACCTGAAAAGTAGAGACAGGGGGATCAGAAGTTCAAGATCATCCTCAGGTACATAGTACATTCAAGCCAGCTTGGGATATCTGGCAATCTGTCTCAAAATAATAACGATAAGTTGACAACAATGGTAATGATGCTGATTGTTATTAATACATTGGAAACACAAGGCCCTTTTACTTGATGCCTTAGTCTATTTTCTGTTGCTACTAGAGCATACTTGAGTCTGGGCACAATGAAAGAGACTTATTTTGGTTTATGGCTCTGAAGGTGTAGAACTGGAAGGGCATGGTGTTAGCATCCATTTGGCTTCTAAGTGAGGGGAGTAGGCACACATATAGAAAGCAGAGGAAAGAGAACTCCCATGACAGACAATCCATTCCTTTAAGAAATGCTGGCCCACTTCTCCCACCATCACCACATTGAGAAATTAAGTCTAGATAAGACTTTTCTGGAAATATGGAACTTAGAACCCCTACCAGGCCATCTTTGGAAACAACTCTGTTGAAAAGGCAAAGCCAAGTTTGCATGGAAGAACATCCAGAGAAAACCACATCAAAGCATGTTGAGGGTGATGAACAGTGCTTAGGGGTCATAGAAACTGAAGACAATGAACTAGGCAGGAGAGGTGAAGTTAGAGCCGGGGTTCTCAACTTTTCCCAGTGATGTGACCCTTTAATCCAGTTCCTCATGTTGTGGTGACCCCCAGCCATAAAATTATTTCATTGCTACCTCATAACTTTAATTTTGCTACTGTCATGAATCATAATATAAATATCTGATAGGCAGGATATCTGATATTCAACCCCTATGAAAGGGTCATTTGATCTAAAAAGGGCTAAGACCCACAGGTTGAGAAACTGTGAATTAGAAAAAGAATTTCCAAACAAGGAACACAAAGCAGCTTGAGGATAAAAGTGGAAATCAAGAGAAGGCAAACCAATTATATTAATGTCAAAACAATAAAATAGATAACTACAATCTAATTTGATTGGGAAAAAGAAGAGGAAATGTTCTTTAAACAGAACATAAATAGTAGGACTCCGAGATGTTCTTTTTTTTTTTTTTAAGTTTTATTTATTTATTATGTATACAGTGTTTTGCTTGCATGTATGTCTGCACACCAGAAGAGGGCACCATATCTCATTATAGATGGTTGTGAGCCACCATGTGGTTGCTGGGAATTGAACTCAGGACCTTTGGAAGAGCAGGCAATGCTCTTAACCTCTGAGCCATCTCTCCAGCCCCCCTCTAAGGTGTTCTTAACATTCTCCAACACCACACTTGAACTTGAGCCAGCCACTAGACTGAACCAAAAAACAAAAACACAAAATCAAAAAAACAAAAAAACAAAACAAAACAAAAAACCACCAACAACAAAAAAACCAAAGAAATGCCTGGAGGTGAGCGTGTACTAAATGATACTTAGAGATTAAACAAATAAAATGCAGACTATAAGAATCCAATTAAGAGGCACAACTCAATTTATTCAATAGGTAAAAAATTTTTCAAAAATAGATGGAAGAGGACATGAAATTTAGGAAAATGTGGAATTAATGTGTTTTCACTACATTTCCAGCAATTCCAGTTGTCTAGACTATTTGGACTCTGATTTGAGGGGCAAAAGAAGTAAAAATACACAAATACTCATATTACAGCCGGAGAAGTTTTGATATTGGATAAATGTGTTTGAAAAAAATAATTTTCCAACAGTGCTGAATGAAATCTGTAAGTCGGGCACTCAGCGACTGAGTCATGGACATAATGAGTTCAAGGCTAGCATGAGAGAGAGAGAGAGAGAGAGAGAGAGAGAGAGAGAGAGAGAGAGAGAGAGAGAGAGAACATGCGGGTGTGTGTCTGTGCATCCATATGCCTGTGCAGGCCAAACAACAAGCTTGAGTGTCATGCCTCAGGTGTCATCTACCTTTTCTTGGACACAGACTTCCTCACTGGCCTGAAATTGTCAACTAGGTAAACTGGTGAGCCTTGGGGATCCACCTATCCCTGCTACCATGGCTTTCTCTGTGGGTTCTGAGGAAGAAACTCAGGTCTCCATGTTTGCAAGGCAAGAACATGACTGAGCCACCTCCCCAACCCAGAATACCTTATTTTAATGCTTGATACTGAAGTGTCTAACAGACATATTTGTGAGGTAGGAACTATTGAGGACATGCCTTCCCTGTCTTGGCAGATTTCGGCAGTCGGCTCTGTCTGCATCCAAGCTTGCCAAGTTTGAGGCAGAATTCTGTCAGTGGTCGAAATGAGGACATTTTGTCCAGTGGCTGGTTTGCCATATTTGAAGCCAGCTCCATAAGGAAGTTCTTTGATGCTCATCATCGTCTTTGAGATAGGCTGGGTGCTGCCAGGAGTTAACCTGTCTTGTTGTCAAAGAATCATTAAAAACTATATAAACCTCTTTAAATACCATATTCTGTAGGACTCTGAGGTTTTGGAAGACCTTATCTAACTATTTTACCTTATCTGTCTATAGACTCATACCTATCTGTTACATCTAGGATGTATATTCTTGTGATATACATAGACTAGTAATTGAAAGACCACAATTTGATCAATTGACAATGAACTTGTCTAACTTACTTATCCTAGACAGCCTACAGTAATCTTTTTTAAGTATTGGAGGGAAACCTTGCATTCTACTTGAGTGGTATGGGTTCAATACCTCATATTACAGTAGAAATACATATAATATGTGTGTGAAGATTAATATTAGATTTGAATTCTATACCAATGTATCAAAATTAAACTTATTTTGCATCAATATACAAATTTCTATACCTATGAATTAAAAATAACCTTATGAGCACACTTAAGGCCTTAAGCTGAGGATTTGACTCAATTATCTACTTTTTGTAGCCAGGCAGTGGTGGTGCATGCCTTGAATTCCAGCACTTGGGAGGCAAAGGTAGGTGGATTGCTGTGAGTTTGAGGTCAGCCTGGTCTACAGAGTGAGTCCAGGACAGTGAAGTGTACACAGAAAATCCCTGTATCGAAAAAAAAATCTATTTACTGTCCTGTCATCCCTATATATTTCTATATTCCCCCTTCTTTCTTTTCAGCCCCTATCTCCAAACTAAGAAAGAAAGATAAAGGAAAAAAGAGACATCCCTGAGTCCAATCTTGTTTTCTCTCTGGATAAGACCTATAGTAACTTACAACCAACTCCCAATGAAAATAAATATTTTAAGCCCAAGAAAGCAACCAACAACCTACCCAACCCTCCTTAAGGGAAATGGGGTGTCGTTCTCTTAGGGTTTCTTCCAGCTGATTTGGGATGAATAATACCTTTGTAGGGACCCAAATAAAACTGGGAAAAATGGTTAAACAAGGTAAGAATATCATTTGTGGTCCACTTTCTAAATGTTGAGAACTTCCAGGCTTAATGAAAGTCTTGTATATGCTGGACCAATTTGGAACAGAAGCTTTCTTCGAAGCTGTCTTGGGAGCTGTCTATTCTGATGGAGAACAGCAACTGAAGCACTTGGTGCTGTAACATAAAGGACATAGAATGTCTGCATCCAGCATGCTCAGAGGAGTGAATCCTGTCAGGTCTGACGCAACTTCAGAGTCCAGTTCTTTTGTCCTGAAAACATATAATTTCTCACAAGTATTATGCCGTCCTAAAATTATAAGTGTGTGAGGTGTGCAAGGTGCACATAGCAATTAAAACTACTTCTCTGCTCTTTGCACAAGCTGAAGAAAGACATCTGTAAATCTTCATTCATGTCATATGAAGAATGCCATCTAGACCTAAGTCACATGTATTCTGCAATCAATAAGAAGCATTGGCTATACATAGACATTCATGTCTCAGCCTGTCTCAGAGCTATTCCCATGTAGTGAGATTAGGAATATAAATTACCTGTTTGTTCCGCGGTTTTAATTTTTTTTTTTTTTTTTTTTTTTTACATCCCAACTGTAGTCTCTTCCCTCATCACCTCCCAATCCTACCCTTCCTCCCTCATACACTCTCCCTTCCTCCCTCATCCCTTCTCCCTCCCTCCCCTAGCCCTCAACGTTTTAGGGAGTTGTGGGTGACTGTTCAGGCAGCAAACTGTCTCTGTCATTTTTTTTAAAAATTGGAAGCCGCTAATCTGCACTTCCTGTTTGCTCAGGTAATTACATTTACTGTTTCTCAAGTCTCTGATGGAAGTGAATACAATATAGTTTACTTTTACAATTAAACTTAGTTGTTTAGGGATTAAGATGCTTCTAGGTCTAGATAGATGTTTTAAGTTGATAGAGATGAGATATGATAGATATTGAGTTACATTCAGAACGTTTAGACCCACCGAGATAGGAAAATGTTTCCTTCAAGGTTGCCAAATACAAACAGCCAGAACACTATGAATATAATTCCTGATTGTTCTGTAGTTCTTTCTGCTGGATGCAGTTTATTTTATATACATGTAACAATATAAATGTATATGTAAAAATAATAATAATAAAAAACTGTAAATAAAAAAGTACCGAAGTGTCTACAGACAAAATAATGTAATACATAAGGTTTGACTCAAAGTAATCCAGATTTAGGGAAGATGATAGGAAGTATATTAAGAATAAACTTAATTGGGTTGGGCTATAGCTTAGTGGTAGAATACTTACCTAGCATATGTAAGGCCTTGGGTTTGATCCAGAGAGAACAGGGAATATAGGAACACGGGGGGGGGGGTAGAGATGCAGTGGGGGTGGTAAGTACCCCAGAGTGTAGTATCAGTTCTCTGTGGCAACTGAAAACTCTGGGGTCTCCACTGCACTGGCAGTTTCTTAATGGTCCTTAATGTAAGCACTTCTCTGGTAAGAGGTAACACCACTTTCTCTTTTGCTCCTCAAGACTTCCTGCAACTTTGAAGCCAATTTCTGTATCCCATTTCCTCAGACTGAAAGCCCTAATAGGATTTCTTTGTACTGACCAACTGATCAAACAGATATCATGGGTGCTGGCACACAAGAACAGCAGCTATAAAACGTTAACATGCCTAGGAATAAATTGTAAAGGAAATAAAGTTGCTATGGAGGAAACTATAAAACATAGCCAAAAAAAAAAAAAAAAAAAAAAAAAAGAAAGAAAGAAAGAAAGAAAGAAAGACAGTGCAGTGGTAGACATGAACTAATAACGAGAAATCTGACCTTGGCCAGATAGACACAACTGTATAACATCAGTAGACTTTGTGAAGGTCATATTCTAAGTTTAGTGTCATTTCAACAAAAAGTCCAAACTGTGGCTTTTGCTTTAGAAGCAACTAGGTGATTTTTATACTAAACTACATAGAGGCCTCAGGAGCGCTTGCCTAGCATGCTGGGAAAGCCTGAGTGGGATCCCCCTTCACTACATAAAGCCAGGCACAGCGCCCCATGCCTGCAGTGACAGTACATAAGAGGATGAGAAAGAGGAACTGAAGTCCAGGTCACCATGTCGTCATCATCTACATAGTGAGTTCAAGGCTTCTAAAAGCTAAAGAAAGAATAGTGGCAGGTATTTAAGTATGTCATGAAGTTTGGTGATCAATATCTTAACTAAATTTCTATGACACTGATACAAAAAACACCTGACATAACAAAATAGAAAAGGCAATAGAACTGAGAACATTCCTTAGTGTAAAACACAGGTAGCTCCCTTAGGCTATCAGAGAGAAGACAAAAGAATGGAAAGAAGATAATGGAAGGCCCGGAGAGCTGGTTCAGTGGTTAAGAGCACTGATTGCTCTTGTAGAGGACCTGGGTTCGATTCCTAACACCCACACGGCAGCTTGCAACCATTTGTCATTCCAGTCCCAAAGAGTGTCACACACTCTTCTGGTTCCTGTAGGTACCAGGCATGTGGTACACAGATGTAAACACTGCAGCAAACACTCATGAATATAAAATAAAGATAAGTGAGTCTTAGAAAAAAAGACAACCAGGGAGAAAGTGGTAATGGGTTAACTATGTACAAGTAGCATTTAAAAATCTGAATCATAAAGATGTCAAAGGAAACATGAGTCATGAAACCCTACTGCAGGATGAGTTGGTGTTTCCCATGACTATAGTGATGTACCGGAGACAGGCTAACTCCCTAGCCAAGAAGCGGTCTTAGCTCATAGTTGAAAAGTTCCTAGTTCAAACAGCATAAACATGGGTGTGATGAGATCACATGGTGAATGGGGGAGTATATACAAGAATGGAAAGTCAGTTCTTGAGGTAGGAGAGCATTCTCTTCATGTAGCATGCCACCAGTGACCCAAGGACCTTCCAGAAGGTTCCACTCTCATGTGACTACAAAATGAGTTTTGAGAGAAAGCATATAAATAACTTTCAAACCATAGTAATTTCCAATCCAATGCTCATAAAACATTCACTTGATAAATTATACTATAAAAAAAAAAAAGAAAACTCTTAATGTTTTACACAGCATAACAAAATCTAGCAGCAAACCAAAAGCTGGAGAACGTATTCACAATTCATATTATACACTAGTATTTTAGTATTCCTAATGTGCAAAGATATTATAATAATAAATAAAAAAAGAACTAACAACTCAAAAGAAGAGTAACTGAAGACATGAGTTGAAAGTTTGCCAAGCAAAACTGGGCATTGTAGCACAGACTGATAATCCTAGCACTTAGAAGCCCTCTGCAGGAGGCTCAGAAGTTCCAGGTTAACCTGAGCTACATAGCTAAAAAAGAAAAATGTAAAAAAAAAAAAGAAAGAAAGAAAGAAAAGAAAAAAGATCTCTAACTTGATACACACTATAAAATAACTAAGTTAAAACAAGAATAAGATGCTATTTTTCACTCAGAAGATTAATTAAAAATATGTGGTGTGTTGTTTTTCTGGTAAAGTTGGATAGATATTGATTGGTCAAGTGTTGATGAAAATGTAAATTAGGGTAAGCTCTTTGGAAGGTACTGGTCTGAATGGATACTTCCTGATCTTTATGAGTGTTATGGTCCGATAAGCCCTTTAAAAACTAAGAAAGCAGCTACAGGAATGGTACACTGGGTAAAAGCTTGGGGATCTGAATTCAAATTCCCAGCACCTGTATTAAAGAAGCCAGGCATGCTGTGTCAAGAACCGCAGCATTGGTGGACAGAGACAGGCAGACCCTGAGAGTGCCTGACCTGCTGCCCTAGCCATAAAGGAAGACATCTGTCAGGGGGCTCTGACCTGTTCCCAAGCAGGTCTCACTATGAATTACCCGGAAAAGATGACATTTTCAGAAAACCAAACTAAACAAATTGGACTGTCATCAGGCAGAACCATCAACACTGGCAAAGTTGAACCCACAGAGCCACCCTTTTACCATGCTTGGTTACAGCATTGTTTTCAGGAAAAGGCTGGGAATACACACACACACACACACACACACACACACACACACACACACACACACACACACACACACACACACACACACACACACACACACACACACATAATATCTGTCAAGAGGAAGTGAACTGATTCTAGCTCGTTCATTCAGGGGAATATATTCAAATACCCCAAAGACAGAAACCGTTCTCGACAAGAACTGGGAGAATTCAGGGCTATTGTTTACATGAAATAAGGGCTGCAGGGCTGCGCAAACTTACACTACCTTCCACCTAATAGAAACGGACACATCTGTGTATTCATAAATTTGTTTTCTGTGAAATACTTAAGAAAGGAATGTGCAAAACTAATGGCGGCGGCTATTATGGTGGGGGCAGGGAACTCAAAGGTTAGAGGAAAAGAAGAAAAGAATAATAAGACTACTGGTAATAAGACTTTTTTTTTTTCTGTGTATCTGTATAATCACTACTATTGTTACCATTATTACCTTGAAACAGATGCTCCCTTAGGCTGACCTAGAACTTGTTATGCAGCCCTGGCTAGCCTGGAACTCTCTGATCCTCCTGTTTCAGCTTCCCACAAGCTGGGATGACAGGCTTACTCACCACTCCCTTTGCCTTCCTGTATACTGTTTTACATAGTCTATTTGGAAAGCTGTCAAAGTATTTCCTATCCAAATGAATGTGGGAAGGTTGGCAGCCCTAGTACATGCGGGGTGGGAAGAACAACCCTTGCAAATCAGAGGGAAAGGTGGGCCCTCTGCTCTGCCCAGGCCCTCGGATATTCCGTCCCCTCATCTGGGGCTAGTGGACAGCTGCAGATCCTAACAGTCGTGCTCAATTGCAATAAGCAGCCCAGTGGCCAGGAAGCCTGAGTCAGCGGCAGCCCGCCCCTGCAAGCAGAAAGGGCTTGCAAAGGTGAGGTCGTGATGAACGTGCTCCCAGCCAGGGACTACCTGTCTGCAGCAAAACACAGGCTTCTCTAGCCTTAGGGGGAACCACCCACCCATCTGCGGTGAAAGCCACAGCCTTGTCCTGGAGCCACAGTCAGGAATCTAGAGAGACTGCCTGCCTAGCTCAGCAAGGGCAGAGCAGAAAGGGCCCACCGTAGCAAGAACATGCACGCACCTCACCTGACCCCACTACTCCGTGGCTTCCATGCCACTTGAGAGCCATGCTAATCCCCCGCAGAGGATTTCAGATTATCACATTGTACTTTAAGGAAACAGCCCCCAAGTAACAGTGGTTTAAACTATGTGGAAATTACTTCTTTCCCGTGTTTCACATGCCAAGAGGAACTGCCCATGGTAGCTGTGATGCCTCGTAGTATCAAGGAACTAGATTCCTTCTCTGGTATTTTCTGTTGCGTTGGTTTGCTATCTGAAGTCACTTCATGATCCATCATGGCCATGAGGGCTCCAGCCATCACATCTTACCATTGCCAGAATCAAGCAGGAAGTAGATTAACAGATGCATTCCTTTCTATTAAGTATGTTTCCTAGAAGCCTTCAACCCTTTCTAATTAATTAGTCAAAACATTTTTATGTGTAAGGTCACCGGGAAGTATATTTATTTTAGATGGGAGTTAGATTAAAGGTCAAATGTCTTGAGGGGCAGGAGAAAAAAAAAAAAAAAAAAAAAAAGAATGGTTAGTGACTCTTTCCTAAGTGATGTGTTAAGAATTTGTTCGTTCATTTCTATTAATATAGCCGTTCTTCTTAAAAACAAACTTGTATGAAGGGCTTATGTGCTCTCCCTCGAGTCTCCCTCCTGGAATCCAGAGTGACCAATTCCTGGCCTGAATGAGCTTTGGCTTTGGAGCTTGGGTGGCCCACAACCCTTCAGGAAGCCTAGGACTGGCCATCACAGCTTTGGGACATTGTCATAGACATGTTCACTGGAAGGACTCTCAGCTTGACCATATCAGGATGTCTCTGAGGCCCACGGGAAGGGAGGAGGATCTATCTGGCCTTCCCTCTTAGGGATAACAGTCACTGGCCATAGTTGTTCCTCACATTGGGGGAGTCCCTGGGAAAGTGGCTACCTGGCTTGTGTGGAAAGGGACCTTGTCTTTTTAGGCATCCTGTCTGCCTTTCTCCTGCAGAGAAATGGGGGGGGGGGAGGTCATTGACCTCTTTCATCATGGAAGAAGGTACCAATTTGAGCATCAGTACATGGGAGTTTGGGATACTCAGACATGGGGGCTGTTGAGGGAGTCTGAGAGGTACCAATATTCACAAAAGCCTACACCTCCTGATAGCCTTTGCTTTGGATACTTGTTGTCTCGGGGTTTCTATTACTATAATGAAACACCATGGCCAAAATCAGCCTGGGGAGCAAAGGGCTTATTGCATCTTACAGCTTACAGTTCATCATCCAGGCAAGGCAGGGCAGGAACACAGGGCAGTTACCTGAAGTCAGGAACTGATGGAGAGACCACTAGGATGCTGCTTACTAGCTAGCTTTCCATAGCTTGCTCAGCCTGCTTCCTTCTAGCACTCAGGACCACCAGGTCAGGGGTGGAGTGTTACCATCCACCGTGTGCTGAGACCTTCCATGTCAATCACCAATCAAGAAACGCACCATCGGCTTTCCCATAGGCCAATTGCCTGGGAGCATTTTCTCAATTGAGTTCCTTCCTCCCAAATTAATTCTACCTTGTGTGGAGCTGGCATAAAAAGAAGCTAGCACAGTCACCCTTCTCCAGGTCCAGGATCCCCGACCTCTGTGACTCTGTCACCCCATGGAGAAATTCTCGGTGACAGGAAATGTGTGTACTTTGGTGGCTCCAGCCTGGAGGCAAATCTGGGCTCTAGCTCCTGCTAGCTGTGATATGAGCTGAACGTGTCCCTCTCAGGCCCTCAGAATGTGACTGCTCTGGGCTATTTCAAAAGTAAATTAGTTAAAATGAGGTTAGTGAGTAAGCTAATCCAATAGGATTGGGGTCTATAAAGGATGGTATTTTTGGATGCTGCCAGCTACAGACCAAAGACCGAGATGCAAGAAGCAAAGACTCTCCTTAAGCTTGTGGAGGTACCACCACGGCTGAAACCTTGACCTTTCACTCCAGCCTTAAGAACAGCAAGAAATACATTCTGAGGACTACGCCACCACTGTAGATACTTAGTCACCTTTCCCCTAGGAGCTGGCAAGTGGGGGACTCTTTTGTTGTGCGCAGTCACAACTGTAGCGTCATCATTCTTCTCAGTCTCATCTGAGACTTCAGAGTACGGAGTGTTCTTTGTGCAGGGTCTGGCCTCTGCGGGCACACACTACAATTATGACAGCTGATACCACCCAGCTTGGTCTCCTGATCTATGTGAGGACTACCCTGTAGTTCCTATCCCTGCTGTTCACTACTTTGTTTATAGTAGAGAACACCATTGGACAATTGTCTTGTAAATGGATGCATGAATCGGCCTCAGTGTTCAATGGGAAGAGACTGGGTTAAAATCCCTGAAGGGCAAAGTGAGCTGTGTGTGTATGTGTGTAGTCACGTATGTCTGGATGCGCATGTGTGTGCTGGGGTGTACTTGCATGTGGAGACCAGAGGACAACATCAGGCGTTGCTCCTCAGATACCATGCACCTTGTTTGTTGAGGCAAAGCCTCTCTTTCATTGGCCTGGGGCTTATCAAGTAAGCCGGGGGTGGGGGGCTGGGGGCTTGGGGGTGGTAAGTGAGTCCCAGTGATATGCCTGTCTCCACCTTCTCAGTGGTAGGATTATAAGCACGGACAACCATGCTCCTAAAAGTACTTTCTTGGCTAAACTAGCTCCCTGGACCCTTGAAATACAAATGTTTAAAAAACCAGAACCAAACTGTTAGTGCATGCCTGTGTGTGGAAATGACAGGTTTCTTTTGAGGGTGGGGGCAGGGACGCTAACAGTCACCCGCCCAGGAGGCAGCCAGACCAGACGCACCTGGCTTCAAGCCAGAGGTTATATTCGTGTCAGGAGGCTGGACAGACTGTGTGGGGAACGAGACAGACGAGGGGGACGTGATGGAGCACACGGGCAAGCCAGTGCACAGTACTGGCCCTGCCCAGGGAGCTGGCAGCTAGCTACCTGTGGAGCTCAGCTGCCAAGACAGGCAGAGCCTGCACCCAGAGAGGCACATGAGCTGTAGCTAAAGTTGGGAGCACAGCACACCGAGGCTCCATAACACCCAGGACTGAGTGGTCAACTGGAGATCTACTTTTAGAACAGGTGACTCTGACCTTTCAGAGTTAATCTGTTTTCTAGGGTCTGGCTCCTCTCAGGGCCTGGGCTCTAAGCAGAGCTCCCCTTCACAGTGTCCTATGGGGGTGCTTAGTAAAAGGTTTCCCCGGCTCTTGTCCGTTTACAGGATTTTCAGTGTCCTGATAAGAGGCCCGTATGGATTATTCCATTGTCATCTCCCCACACTTCCCAGTCACTGCTGAGAAAAACCTTAGGACAAAAGCATCTTCCCACTCCAAATCCCAACATGGGGTTTTCTTGCTGCACTTGGGTTACCAATTTCTGACCTAGTCATTGATCATTTAACTCTCTGATTTATAACTACAAATCCAGCTGTTGACTTCTGTTCAGCCCTGGATTGCTCTGCTCTCAGCTTCCGGCCACTAGTCTGCTAAGAAAGCCATCTGGAAATCATGGATGAGGATTGTGTCCAAAGCTGGGGCTTCCTAGAGAAGCTTGGGGTTTTGCAAGGAGCAAGGCAGGAGGAGGTCTTCGGCAGCCATTTCGAGCCAGTGTTTACTAAGCGTCAATGGGATGCAGCCTGACATCTCTGCCACTGTGATAAAACATCCTGGCAATGAGCACCTTAGGGGAGAAAGAGTTTGTTTTAACTCACTGTTCCAGGTCACAGGTCACAGGTCACAGGTCACACTTCTCCATTGCTGTGGAGAAGTCCCAGCCGCAGAAGCCTGACACAGCTGGTCATAAAATCCATAGTCACGAGCAGAGAGAAATGAATACACTTATGTTGCTTGCTTGCTTATGGAATAAGGCCTCACATGATGATCTGGGGGGTCGCTCTACACCACATCCATTAACTTAGTTGAGATAATTCCTCCTAGACTTGCCCACACAATGTAGACAATCCCTCGTCGAGACTTTCCCCAGGTGGCTCTAGGTTGGGTCACACTGGCAAAGGTAGCAAGCAGGCTGGCTGAGGACTGAAGGAAACTCTCCTGAACAGGAGGCTTCTCACTGAGAGCCAGCAGCGCCCTTGGGGCATAGCAGACCTTAGGAGAGAAAATGATAGGATGCTGTCTCATTAAGCCTTCAGAGACACCTGGACAGCAGGAACTCCACCCATGCTAACGACCCTGAAGGCCTCCAAAGGAGGGGCCTGTGGAAGGAATGAACCATCTCTCTGAGAACACAGTAGCCTAGTCCTTCTATCCCAGGAAATGATTCACATACACTCTCTTCCCTCATGCAACTCTTGTGCACCCCCCGTCTTTTTTCAGGCTTCTTCTTGAACCTTAACTGTTGGAAAGAAAACTGCTCCTGCAAACAGTAGTTGTCCTATACCTTTGTCTAACGATTTTTTCTTTTCTTTTTTTTTTCTTTTTCTTTTTTTGGATCCACCCTGCCATCTGAAGAGCTTACTAAGGAATTGCTCTAAGTCAGTCTAGATAGAATTTTCTAGGCTTGCGAACCATTAAACTAGTAGAACTTTCTTTGGTGATAGGAATGTGTTTTGGTTAGTCCTGCAGCCCATGGCCACCTAGGTTATTAATCCCTGGAAATGGGGCCCATGTGACATTGCTCTTCATTTTCTCTGATTTAAGTATGTGGCAATTTCCTGTTACACAAGGCAGCTCATGTCTAGCCACAGAGAACAAAAGTCTGTCTTGGCTCCAAAGCACTATTCCTGCAGCACGTACACTCTCAAGTCTCCCCTCTCTGTGTAGACCTCAGGTAAGGTGGTTGTCTTATGCAGGCATTCGAGGCCCTATTATAGATATGGAAAACAGGGAACTCGGGCCTCCAATCCTGATGTTTAAGGAACATCTGCTACGGTGTGACTGGCTCATATCCTTGTAAATCTGTGCCAAGGCATCAAACTTGGATACAATGTCATAGGAGGAGCCTAGAGGGAGGTGTTTGGTCATAGTAGATTCCCCTCTGAAGGACCGCCCCCTCTGAAGTGGGAGTGGTCTCAGGAGACAAGAGAGGGGCCTGGGAACAAAGCAGCCCTCCTCTAGTTTGCTGTGGAAGGGAGAAGAAACGTCCTAGCTGTTCACAGTACCTGAGGACTGGCCTCATCCCCGGACAGGGTGGTGCTGTCTCCACTTTACTTTTCCTTCGTTCTATTCTGGTATTCTTGGCACAAATCTTTCATGCCTTTGGTTTCACTGAAACAAAAGCCAGCAAGGGCCGTGTCTTGGTTGGGGTTCTGTAACTCTAATCTCTGGGTGGAGGTCTCTTCTTAAAGACTCTACGAAAAACACGATTAGCTCCACTGTTGAATACTGCAATTCTTTGTCATGCCTCAGGGATCTACCACTGGCCTTTGTTGAGGACCATAGGGGACAACAAGAAAAGGCATTCACAGAAAAAGATGAGAAAAAGATGAAGAGGAAGAAAGACTGTAAGAGCCTGGGGGACCAGGAAGCTTGCTGTGGGATTGTGTCTCCTAACAGTGTCAGAACAGCACCCATAAAGTCTCACCCTCACAACTGCCTGAACACAAGCTGAAAAAGCACAACAGACTTGCTCAAGGGGATGGGAGAAAACCCACAAGGCCTCAGCCCTACACAAATAACTGTAGGCAACTTAATGAATGCTGAGAGTGGGAGAAATAGTCTTCCCCAGGGAAGGCCAAACCAGTTTGTTAGCCAATACCAAATGGTCAGCCCTAAAAACATGTACATACAAGTAATATTATGCAGACTGAGGTTATCTTCAGGAACATACATGTATATACATATATACATGTAACAAGAATTAATAAAAAAATAAGAGCCCATGAATTTGAAAGAGAACAAGGAAGGATATATGGGAGTATTTGGAGGGAGGAAAGAAATGGGAGAAATGACATAATTATGTATCTCAAAAAAAAAAAACATAAATAAATAAATAAATGGACAAGGTCCTCTGGGGCCTATAGCAGCAGTCCCAGCCTGGTAGCCACCTAGTCATACCATTTACAGCGGTGGTTAGTGATTCACTTTGTGCCTACAGACAATTTTCTTTTGGCGTATCCATCACAAAGATAAAACTGAAATCTAAAGATGTTAGACAGAAAGGCCGGGCATGGTGGCGCACGCCTTTAATCCCAGCACTTGAGAGGCAGAGGCAGGCAGATCACTGTGAGTTCGAGGCCAGCCTGGTCTACAAAGTGAGTCCAGGCCAGCCAAGGCTACACAGAGAAACCCTGTCTTGAAAAACCAAAAAAAAACAAAAAAAAAGGTAGACAGTATGGTCAGGGGCTTCTAGGATTTAACCCTAGTTTTCTTCTAGAAGTTTCAGATGCTGCAGCCAGCCTGGGAACTGATGAGTCATTTAGCAGGAAGGGGCAGGTGAAGTCCCTGATTTGCTGTGGAAGTGAGGTGTTCTAGAGGTGCGTTTCACTGGAACCGGATGGGGGGGGGGTGCTTGGTTCATCCAGCTGACATCATAAATTTGGACAGCAAGCCAGCTCTGCTTTCCAAACAGCTAGACTATCACTGAGCACTCGCACCTCCATTCTATTAATAAGCAGCTCAGAAAAAGCCTTCCAGGGTTACTCACCTGGTGATTAAGCCTATATCACTCTTTCAGAGTCCAGGCCCACAACTGCCCAGGGGCCAGGGAGGAGGTAGGAGCAGCCTGAGTTCTCATAGGGCTGGATTTAGTCACAAGACCTGGTACCTGGGGCCAGGTGTAGTCTCTGTGGGTGTCAGGTTACTCCGGTGACAGAGTGCTGGCTTCCAGCTGGTTCCCACCCACCAATACTGCCTACAAGAACGTGCTCAGAGTCACCTGCACAAGGAAGTTGAGGATTCAATGACAGAGTATGTGTTTGGGGATCATAAGACAAAGTTGGCAGGCAGCTTTCAGACTGCCCGGCTTCCAATTCCAGCTTTACTTGCCATCTGGGACTTCCTGAGCAAATGACTCCCTCACTCCACCCCGCCCTGCACTCCTTATTTTCATCCATAAAGTGGAGATGGTTAAACAAACAAACAAAAGGAACATTTAGTTCTTGGAAAAGTGTAAAGATTATAATGGTGACATGCAAATGGCTTACCGCTTCTTTGGTACAATATGTTATTTAGCTATTTTTATACCAGGGAACTTTTGGTGATCCAAGACCTACGCAGTCTTGCAGCTCAGCTTCTCTATCTAGGTAAGGGGGACGTTGCTACCCTTCCTTGGTGTCCAGGCTGCTTCCTGTGTGTGTTAAGTGTTTGGAGTCCGTAGCAGTCATTTATGGCAAGACCCTGCATCCTTTGCTTCTGAGAGTCCTCCGCCTTAGACCTTCTGCATCCCCGTCAAAGAGGGAACTGTGCTAAGGAAATTCCGGCTAAGGGTAGGAGCTGTGGTGAGCCAGAGGCGTTGTGAACGCAGTGACCAGAGGAGAGGTGAGCTGCCTCCCACCTTGGGAAGCTGGCTAAATTGTGCCTGGGCATGGGGAAGGTATTCTAATGAGGACCATTCCTCTAGTTACACATGTTTGTGATAACTAGTGGTGACACTGAAGGTGGGGAGGGGTAGAGCAAGATTATATGAGAACTTTCTGGGAAAACATTCTGGGTACTATTTTGGTGACAGTCGTTCCAAATGACAACTGGATATGCTGGTGGTATCTGTCTTCTCAGATTGCAGATCCTAGAAATTAGCTCTGAGGCCTCCTGCAAATCACCTGCTTACCCTCCCTTAGCCCGTTTCCTTATGTCTGAGGACCGCAGTTCTTGTTTCTCAGGGTGGATGCAGAAGTCAGCGGCGGCGGCATCCTGCCTCCCTAACACTGCATCTAGCAGCCACTAGATGTGACACAAGCACTGGTTTATTAATAGCTAAGGCCATAATGATTTTCTCCTTGGCTAGCCCCTTGATGGTTCAGAGAAGGGAGCAATGTGGCCGATTTCCACAGCTTCTCACTGGCAGAATCAATGGCTTGATGTCCAGTCTGACTTCCCATTTGAGGGCTGAGCAATGGCTTCCAACTGTGGGACCAGAAGAGGAGTGAGATGGGGGTATAGAGTCACAGAGGTAGGACCAGCTCTTGAGACTGTATGTCTTGGTATCAAGGCTTCTCATTTGTGATCCATGGGGGTCAAGTATAAATATATGAAATAAATCACAACATTGCCCATCTCCAGCAAAGAAGACAAATGTATGAGTCAAAAGAGGGGTTCTGGTTCCCCTCTTTCAATCAAGCAGACATCTTGGTGGAGACAGAGATCTAGCAGCTGGCAGGCCAAGCCCTCTGATGGCTTTGGAAGGCTGTGTGCAACAATGTCTCAAAAGTCATACAGATCCTTTGGCCCAGAGATTTTCCTTTTATGAAGAGGATGGAAGTTACTTTTTTAATATGTGTATGGAGGTACACAGGGCTGGGCACGCCAGCACCGAACCAGAAACAACCAAAGGTCTGACAAGAAGACACCTGAAATGAGCTGTGGGCCATCACCCATGGGATGGACAGGCTGTACTTGTCTTTAGGCAGAGCCCAAGCCCCCGAGGGTGTCTGCACACAGTATGGAAGGAGGTGGGCTTATTCTCTGTCTCTCCTCTGGAGGCTGATTTATCCTGGATGTTTCTCACCTAAATCTTTCATTACACCACACATCTAAGGGTGATGCTTTCTGTTGTCATTTTATGCATGGACTATTTTGTAACAAGTGAAAAGGATGTGCAGGTAACATTTGTTAAATATAAAGGTGTTGCTCATGTGTGGTTATAGGAAAAAAGGGAGTTACAAAAAATCTATATTTACTTTGGTTTAGGGTGTAGCTTAGTTGAGAGAAAGAGAGAGAGAGAGAGAGAGAGAGAGAGAGAGAGAGAGAGAGAGAGAGAGAGAGAGAGAGAGAGAGAGAGAATATGCTTTTGCTTTTTCATAACATGCAATACAAAGCCCTGGGTTTAATCCCATCACTGCATAAAATGGGAATGGTTGGTACATGCCTGCAATCTCAGCAAAGAGCAGGTGCTGAACATCCAAAGTTCAAGGCCACCTTTAGTTACATGAGACCCTGCCTCAAAAAAATCTACTCATAATTAGATGTTTATCTGGAGGAGTTGGGGTGAATATAATCAAGATACATTGCATATAGTTCTCTAAGAATTAATTAAAATAAAAAATATAATAAAATTACACATAAACATACATGCTAAGCTATAGAAAAAACTCTCAAAGGAGAAACTAAAAAAGTAATAAACAGTATTTTACATCAGAGTTTGTTTTCTATATATTTTATATTTTGTTGTGACTTATTTTTCAGATGTATGTACATGTATGTGCTATATTTATTTGTGTCTGTGTATAGGCTTACATACGTATATATATGTGTATACATGTAAGTATGTAGTATTTGCTGATAATTGTACACAAAACATTTTCTTCAAAAACCTTTAAACCTGTTAAGATAAACTTACCATCATTTTTATAGCACTTCCTGGTTTACAGGACGCTGGGTTAAGGCATGCTCTATTGACATTCTGTGCGCTAGAGGCAAAGCCACTTTCTGACTGTACAAATATGAGCTTGGGCCTGCAATAAAGTAGGACAGTCATGTGTCCTAGGCAGATGGGGCCATTTCTCCCTCAGGCATGGCCCTGGTAGGACATGGGAAGGCAGTGCCTGGCAGCCATGTTTCTTCTTTTTGGTAGCCCCTGGCTTGGCTCCCTCTGCATCAACAGGGTTGTTGGTTGGATTTTGCTGTTTGGTCCGGTCACCTGATGACATTCCCAGAGGGCTGCTCAGCAATTGTGCTCCCTCTGGGTCATAATGCCCCCTTCCCTGGCTGAGAATTACACTTCCTGGTCATCTTAGAGAAGTGGCCATCAGTTTCCATGTCTTTGCACTTGAAAAGAAGACAACTGCTTCTCTCCACTCACTCCATTAAATCTCTGCTGGGTTTTGAGATAAAGGCTTGATGGTTTCTCCTCTGGTCGCTCCTATTTTTGCCTAGGTTCAGGGTGTCCATGGGCCCCAGCACCATGCCCTGCACACAGATGTTTGTCATTCCACATCTTGGGGAAAGGGATTATTCTGTTCCTGTTGCTCAGGATGGACAATTTGCCCAGAATCCCCTTTTTTCTTGTCTTTGACCCCAGTGGGTGTCAAAAGCATACACAGCCTGAATCCCTAGTGAGGTGAGTATCACCATGTCCATGCAGGGAAGATGCTAAGTGGGGGGCTTAGGAGGCTCCTGGCCATGGTGATCCTAACAGCCATTCGCACGTAGCTTCAGAAATCATGGCAAGGCGTGTTTGGAGGGAGAGCTCAGCCACTGAAGCCTTTTCCTTGCAAGCATGGATCTGAGCTTGATCCCCAGAAGTCATAAAGCTGGGTGTGGTGTCCTATGCTGGAAAACAGAGGCAGGTGGACCCTGGTGCTTACTGTCCACATGCACAGGCGCGCACACACACACACACACACACACACACACACACACACACACACACACACAGACAGAATGAAGTAAAACAAAGCAGGAAGAACATGGTAAGGAAAAGGGAAGTGGGAGACACCAGCCTCCTCTGTATTAAGAACATCAGACAGGATGCCTTATTGACCAAGATGTAATTTCCTACCAACTGTAGCAAAAGGCAGGGCTACCTGATCTGTAACTCACCACCAGGCATCCAGCCAGGGCACATTTGCTTTGTGATCAGGGTAGGGAGTTCCTTTTATGGTTTGGCATGGAATCCTTTTGTGTTTCTTGAGCCAGGCCCCAGATGAGGACAAGCCAGTAACCTTGCCTCCGGAGCCAGGTAGGAGAGCAGTCAGGCTAGGGTAAACTGTGCTTATGAAGATGCACATTTGCTCACGCGACTCAGTGAGCGTCTCCATGGATATAACAAAGCCAGCCTTGGAGGCAAAGAGCACGATGAAGCTTGGGTAGTGCCAAGGAGCCATGATGTCCTAGGAACCTGGACGACTGAGGGCAGCGCTAAGCCAGTTATAGGTATTAAGACTCAAGAGCAGCTCTCTTTACTGCCCTACCTCTTTACAGCTCTCTCTTCCCTCCTCCTTTTCTTTCTCTCTTTGTCCATACTTCTTCTTCCCTTTCTTATTTCTTCCCATTTCCTCTCCCTCCTTTCTTTCTTTCCCTCTTCCTTCTATGCCTCCTCATCTCTCCTTCTCCTCTCCCTCCTTCCTTTCTACCTGCCTTCTTCTATCCCTTTCCTCTTCCTTTCTTCTTTTTCTCTTTCCTCTCCCTTTTCTTCCATTTTTCTCCCCTTCCCTCCCTGCATTCCTCCCATTAAATTGACCAACGTCACTGAATGCTCACCTCATTATATATTCTGGTGCACTTCCGGAATGGAGGATCCACTGTGTTCAAGAGTAAGCTCCACCCTACAAAGGCACAAGGCATAAGACACTGCCATGGGTGGCTGTGACAGACAGAAGGGACAATTGTTAGAGGAGGAGCAGCTGGTCAGGCCAAGCCAGGAAGGCAGGGAGAATATACAGTCAGGGAGCTCTGGATAAGTGGGTGTCAGCTCATAAGCAGGTTTCTCTAAGCTCCCAAAGCCTGGGGCTCTGCCTTTCATTAGCAATAAGGAAGTCTCTAACTAACTGACTCCAAGTCACCTAACATAAGTGGAGTTTAATCAGTAAGGGATGTGCCTGGGAAGAAAACCAAGGCCAAGTAAACTGATCTGAGAATCGGTGAGTCCCACAGAGACAGATGCCTCAGAACCACCCCACCCTGACTTTATTGCTAAGAAGAGTAAGACTAATAAACAAGAACAAACACATCCTCCCGCCCCCAAGATATTTGAAATTACATCTATGATGCCGTGACTCTGAGGACTCAGGCGCTCAGCAGTGGTAAGGACCAAGCCACTCACTCTTATCGAGACAGCTGAAGCAGAAGCTGACTATCATTTGCCAGAGGGCTTTCCCTCCATCTCCACAGTAGGATGGATTCTTGCCTCTGTTTGTCTAAGGCATTGGAGTCTTACTTCAAAAGGATTCACAGCAATTGCTTTTCTGATAGTAATGCCATGGTTTCATGTGGCTCCCAGGAGGGCAAGATATATGGATATTTGTTAATCCTATTATTTTTTAGTACCCCACGTTATGCCTGGCGAGTTGTAAAGTATCACTAGACTTGTGGGGATGAAATAAAAGTCTTATCAGCAGAGATAGTTGGAGGTTTGCTGGGAGGTTGCATGGGTAGTCACAGGTCAGCCAGCGCTAGCTAAGGCTATAAGAATCTTACCATGTAGACCAGACTGGCTTCAAGCTCACAAGAGTCCTCCAGCCTCAGCCTTCTTAGTGCTGGGATTCCAGTTCTGAAGCACTATGCCCAGCTGAGGCTTGTCTTGTCCCTGTCTTTGTCTAAGTCACTGCAAGTCAGTATCACCTGGCATATCAATTTTGTGTGGCTGAGGCTCTGCTCGAAGTTTCTTCCCCCTCCGTGGAGATCCCAGGGCAGGCACCTTAACATCTGGACTCTTGCCTTGGTGGCAGAGGAAGAAGTAAGGAGAATGGAAGAGTGTAGTCTCAGGCCTCAGAGCCTTTCCTACCTGGAAGGTGGGTCATATCCAGTCACCTTTCACCTACCATGTCATGCTCTTATGCCTCACTTCAAGCAGGGACGGGAAGGAAGTAGGGAAGTGTTAACTTCAGGGGTGGATAGGGGAGAGGACAAAGAGAAGTGTCTCTGAAGGAAGGATGTGGGTGGAGCAACAGCTTGTGGTGTTTGTGTGTGTGTGTGTGTGTGTGTGTGTGTGTGTAAGATATTTGCAGAGAAAATGGTAACTTTGTGGCTAGTCAAGTATGCAGACAGGGAGAGCAAAGCTTGGATTCCTAGGGGTGGCCATATGGCCACCAAAGGGGAGAGGGTGGCAGTCTTGACAGAAAACTAAGCCAGGAAATGTGTACGAGGCAGGAGCTATTATTTGAGTGGCAGCTGGGCATGGGCTGTGACCACCTCAGGGTTTTCTGAGCAGACTACGGAGCAGGTCCCCCTGGAATCCTCTATGCGTGCTTGCTAGGTCCACGTTAACCATATGCTGGGTTGAATAGTAACCTCCCAAAGTATACTCTCCCAGACTCTGTAAACAGTGGTGCACTGGGAAACAGTGGGTGTGGTTTGGTTTGGCTTTCTGACAATTAGTTAAAATAGGGTTGCATTAGTCTAGAGGGACAGAACTGATTGAATAAGTATTACAGAATGGCTGGCTACAAGCTGGAGAGGCGGAGAACCCTGTAGCTGCTTGGTCTACACAGCTGGATGGCCCAGTGGTCCTAGTCTCTTGATGAGACATGTAGGACTCCTGGAGAGCTCTGGTGGTCAATCTGCATGGGAAGACCGAAGAAGCTGGCTTCCAGGGTCACTGAGATGTAGCAGGAACAGAAACAGTGGGGCAGACTCACTGGCCAGAAAGAAGCACGCAGGGCTTGGGGAGAGTCTTCTGTCAGATAATTCTCAGAAACACCTCACGGACGACTCAGAGGTTGTCTCTTAGTTAATTCCCTATCACTTAGTTCCCTATCCAAGAGAGTGAAGCGTCGAAACCAGCCATCAGAGATAAGGCCCTCAAGCTGGCTCAGCAGGGAAAGCCAGACGCCACTCAATGCAAGCCTGACAAGTGGGTTCAACCTCCTGAACCTACTAAGATGGAAGGAGACAACTGACTCCACAAAGGTGTCCTCTGGGGCAGGAGAGATCCATGTCAGGCAGCTCCCCTTTTAAGTCCAGCTCCCAGGGCTCTGACATCCTCATCTAGTCTTCTCAGGCACTTGCACAGAGACAGAGACAGAGACAGAGACAGACATACACAGAAAGAGAGAAACACACATACATACATACACACACACACACACACACACACACACACAGACGCATACAGAAAATCAAGCAGTCCTTTGACCACCTACACTCATCATGATAGATGTACTCACACACATCATATATGTGCACATACATATACATGCAGGAACCATTACATAACTATCATAGAGGTCATTCTTGAGAAGAGGAGGCCCAAAGTCAGAGGGAAGGACAACTAGAAATGCCTCTACAAGCCACAGGATACCGAGGACCATCAGTAAAGCCAGATCACAGACAAGGACAGATGAAATTTCCCAAGGACTTGGCCCCATTTTGTGCCAGGACCCTGGCCTCTATTCTCTGTCACCGAGGGAAAATGAAGTCTGTGCCTTCATTTCCCACATCCTGTGAGACTTGGTTATGGCTGTTTTAGCAAGCTCACGTAACCCAGGGGCCCGGAGACACTAACTTTTTAGGGACCAATTGTCACTTCTTCATTTATGCTCAAAATATTTCTTCTGTACTTGGAGCACAGCTTCTGTTTTGCCCAGTTTGAAGCGGGTTTTCTTTAATAGATTTTTTTTTAGCGGCTCCCAGCTGTTTGTCACAGAGAATGAGGTAATTTCTATAGAACCCAGGATAGAAATGCAGGCATACGGGACTCCACGATCTTCCCTGTGAGTCCAGCTGGCACCAGGGGTTCTCCTAATCCCAATTACAGACTACACGAAAGAAGGCTGGAAATAGATGGATCCTGTAGCCATTTAGAAATCTAAGGTGATGCCGAATAGAAATTTCCAGGTCATACAAGCCTAGAAAATCGAATGTCACCCTGTGCAGGGCTGGCAGCCCGTGTGTATTTGCTAAGCAAATCCAATTCTATTGCTGGCCAGTTAGAAAGGGGAAACATTCCAACAGCTCAGTGTAGTGACAGCCACATTCAGCTCAACAGACTCTGCTGCCTCAGCTGGGGTGGGCTGGGGAGGTGGGTGTTGGGGCTTAGCTCCCTGGGTGTGTGACCTCTGTTGAGAGGAAGTCTCTTCTGTCCTGGCTGGGTAAGCATTCACAGCCATACCAAGTCAGGCTCTTACCTATACATAGGTGTTACAGTCACACACATTTGCTTCACCCGATATTCGATGGGACAATCAACTGTATCAGGAAGGGAAACACATCTCTTTTGGCTTATGGTGACTTATGGTGTGTGGAGTTTCCAATGATCTCTACTCAGATCTTGGATGTGGGTTTTAAAAGGCTATGAAAATTCCATACCAAAGATCTTCCTCCCTCTCTGCCCTTCTCCTGACACCGTTTCCTTTTTGTTGTTGTTTTGAGACAAGGCTTTCCTACATAGCCCCTGCTGTTTTCATCAACCTTTCTTCTTATAGCCTCCTGAGGGCTGGAAATACAGGGGGAGCCACCATGGTCCAGCTTGTTCTGCTGAGAGTTCAAGGCTGTGGGTTCCTTAGAAGGTCGGTGTTCCTCCACAGAGAACCAGTTCCAGGGCTTCAGCTGCAGGTCTGGGCTATTCTATATGCTGTCCCGGAAGGAAGACTTCCTCAAAGGGACAGGAAATGGCTGCCACTGGCAAACTGCTAGTGGCATCCTCCGGCCCACACTGAGGCTACCTATTTTGGGAAAGTTGGCAATTCCGTCAGCATCTCAAATTTAACTTTCTTCAACAGGTAGCAAACTATTAGGTACTCAATATATGTTTGTTGAAAGACAACGCAGGGAAGATTCTGGAAGGATGAACATTAGTGCTCAGTCTGAGAGTGCTGTTAACCAACAGGATGTTTCCCAAGTATGCTAATGTTCACTGTCATGGGCTTAGGGTCCAGCAGGTTTTGGACATGGTAGGTGCTCAGTACAACTATGCACCTAATAAGCTCAGCTTAGCCATCTTGTATAAATGTCTTGGCAAACTAAAGTCTTGGGGCTCGATTTTGCTATGCTCTCAAAAGAAAGAGCTTTCCTTTTTTATTTCTTTCTTTCCCAGTTCCTTAGCACAGGCTGGAGGTCATGAAGCAGCTTCCATAGCCCAACAGAATGAGGGCCAGGGTGTCTTAGAGGCACACTAGAGGGCAAGGCGGAGAATGAGTACTGAGCCTTGAGGTTTAGTAGGAAGAGGGCAAGATCGCCTGAGGTGTCTTTGGGACAGTGACTGGATTGGGCCTAGGTGTGACATAGTCTCTCTATAGAACGATGTTTTCTCAGTGCTGGGTGACATTAGGGCCAGCCTGGGCAGTATTTATTTGTTTAGTGAGGATGGGGAGTTGTGGGGTCTGAGGAAAATGTACGGCAGCTTGTTCTCTCCTTTCACTTTGGAGTTTCTGGGCATGGAATTTAGGTCCTCAGCTTTGGCAGGCCAAGTGTCATTACCAGGTGAGCCACCTTGTTGCACCCACTGGGGAGCATTTTCAAAGCCCCGGTGTTGATGCACACACCCAGAGTTTCTAGCTGAGCTGCTCTGGAGTGTAGCCAAGATAACCTGTTTAAGAAGAGCCTCCGTGTTACAAAGTGAGTCTAGGACAGCCAAGGCCAACACGGAGAGACCCTCCCTGTCTCGAAAAACTGAGAGAGAGAGAGAGAGAGAGAGAGAGAGAGAGAGAGAGAGAGAGAGAGAGAGAGAGAGAGTGAGACTGAGACTCCATGGAAGGCCAAGAATCTGGTAATAGGCAATCAGGCTAAGGTTTTAGAACAGCACCAACAGCATGGCTGCTCAAGGCTGGAAAGCTAACTCTGTACAAGTTCAGGAGACCACAAAAGGCGGTGCTCATGGCTGACTAGGTAGGCGGGAGCAGCAGAGAGACCGCAGCACGGGTCAGGGAGTGGTGGAGCGCTTGGGTCGGCGATAATGAAGGGAACGGAGGCAACGTGAAAGGAACCTGGAGAGAAAGTCTAGCGCCTTGGCTGTACACGGGGCTCTGGAGTGACTACGTGGAGACCCAGAGGAAGTGGTGGTGCCGCCCAGAAGGGCGTGGCACGGGCAGAGTCTTAGGAAACTCGGAGAAGGCTATGGGGGCCATGCGGTCGCGCAGAAACACAAGGAAGTCCGCACGCACACCCACGAGCGCGCACGGGAACACATACGACCTACACGATGCTGTGCTCACACGTCCGCTGTGTTCGCCGCAGCCCCAAGAAGGGATCACAGGGAGGGACCACGGGCCGGGCCTGGTAGTCTCTCCCACCGCGCCCCTGCAAAGGCTTGCGCAACAGGCGGCGGCTCTAGCCTGCCCCGCCCAGACGAGCCAGGGTGCTGCGCGAGCAGAGGGGGCGGGGGGAAGGGGTGTGTCCCCTGCAGCGCTGGGAGCGGAGGGTCGGGGAGGGGCGAGGCTCCAGGGGCGGGGCTGCAGTGCCTATAAATTCTCCCTACGCACGGCCATAAACAAACCTTGCCAGGCTACTTTCTAACGCTACAGATTGCTAACCCGTCTTTGCCTCTCCTCCTCTTCTCCCGTCGTAGACCTTGGTGTTGGCTCCGCTCTGTGCTGGCTCATTAGGTAAGCCCTCCGGACGCCTTCCTCCAGCATGACAAGGATCTTCAGATGGGCTTGTCTTCGGGGTGCTGGGGGACACCCCACCCGTCCTTTGTGGCTTTTGCGGAGACCTGGTGGTGCCGGCGCGGGAGGGGTTGTTGGCATCTGGGGTTTCGATTACATTAAGAGAGAAAAAGACATGTTGGGTCTCGCTTTCTCTCTAACTGGAGAAGTGGAGTTAGGGGGTTGAAATTGGGGCGGAGAGCCTGGGAATACTGGGTCACCCGCGAGTCACAGCTGCCTCCTCTGTCCAATGGGCTCATGGGGGGACACTTTGTGTGTGCGAGCCCCTGTGAAGGGGTGTGGATAGGTTTTGAGATGATTAGGGAAAGAGCGACTGTACTGCGTGTATCCAGGGGGTGAGCCCGGATGAGTAGACTGGGCGGGGAGTCTGGAGAAGGTGGGCAAGGGAATGTTTATTTTAGACCTGGTCCGGAATCAATGTGGTCTGAGCCCAAGTTCCCAGTCGCAGAGCCCATTGCTCTCCAAGCTGTGCGTGTGAAAGAACATGTGTGTGCTGGGGGAGAGTCCGGGGTGTGTCCCGGCGCGTGCAGCACGCGCCAAAGCGAGTGTTGGCGGCGAGTGCAGCACAGGCAGGGTGCGGCCCTCTAGGTAGTACCGGGTTGGCCTTGTGGCTGCGCGGGAGAGATGGCTTGTGCCTCCAGGGTCGCGCGGGCTTCTGGCAGCCTCGGAGTTGGCTGTGCCTCCCGGCGTTGTCATTTTCTCCTCCGCCTGCCTACCCCCACCCTCTTTCTTTCTCCCAGGCGGTCCTCCCTGATGTTCTAGCCGGGAGAGCAGCTGGAACTGCTCCTCCGTTCCCAGGAGACCCATCGCAATCTCTGATTCAGCCTGTAGGGGAGATTTGGAAAGGGAGTGCGGAATGCTGCAGGCTCCGGGGGTGAGGGTGAGGGGGGCATGCTGTCACCGCCTCTGACAAATTAGTAGCTGAAGCTGGGCTTTGTGGATCTCTTCCTTACCCTTACGCCTCCCGCCTTTTCCTGTCTGTCGCCCCTGCTGGCAGTCATCTCAGATCCCCGAGCACCGCCCCTTGGGCTCGAATGTAGAAGAACTGCAGGTGGGGGAGGGAAGTCCAGTGGTCCGTATCCTAGAACAGCCTTCAACTCTCCCTCACAGATTTCCCGGGCATGTCAGCTTATCTGAGCCCTTTAAGCTCCTATAGAGGATGGGAAATTCAAGTCAGCCAACGCCCACCACCCCAAGTGAACTGATGGGTGAAATGAGTTTCAGGGCAACTCTTTCAGGTTGTTTCTTCCTATTAGAAATCTTAGCATCTTGTCTGGTTAACATCTGTGAGTGAGAGAAAGCTAGGTGCAGAGGAAAACCTCCAAGACTGTCTTCAAAGGACTTGCCAACTTCTGGGACAGTGGCAGGGAAGTTGGTGTATGGGGTGGCTCAGCCAGCCCCAGGACAAGATGATAACAAAAGAAGCTAAGAAAGGTGTGAAGGAGGCTTTTCCGGAAGGGCTGGAAAGTCTCCAAGGGGTGAGTAAAGGTTGTCAGGGAGTTAATTTCACCTGTGCTACATTAGCTTGGAGGAACTTCCGTGTCCTGGTGGCCAGAACCAAGTACCTGCCATACCAAGGAGGACTTTTCCCGCCATACCAAGGACAGTAGCCTGACCCCATAGGATGAGCTCAAACGCACATTTAAAATGCTTTCTGCTCTGACTCCCCCTTTAGGCCCAGGTAGGCATATGATACAATCCTGTGCCTGGAGGTTTGCTTGCTTCCTGAGTTCGTTGTAGGGTCTCCTGCCTTGGCAAGCTATCTCCCCCCTCCCCCCAGAGAAGGCAAACCAGAAACTGCTAACCACTAGTTGTGGTATTTGAAAAGGAAATCCATCCTCCTGTCCTGTCTCTTGCCACTTTGGAGATGAGGACTGAGATCAGAGATGAAGAGGCCTGTTTGAGGTCAGCGAGAGCCAGAACTCCATTCAGGGACCTTCTCAGAAGTCTCTTGGTTAGCACTGAACTTGAAGGTAAATAGGAATCTATCTTCTTAACAAGTTTCAGGTGAGGCCACGAGGAGGGAAAGGCAGACTAAGTGACTTTATTTTTTTTCCTTTGAAAGTGTTTTAAATCAGGGGCTGAAGTGGAAGCAAAGTCAATTTAGTTAGAAAGAGACCAGAGTCACAGTCACAGTCCCTCCACCTGGTGGCTTTCTGAATTAGGCATTCCCCTACCCACCCAACAGTGCTGGCCCCTGGGACATTGACAACCCCCCCCCACACACACACACACTCCAGCCCCCCCCCTCCACCCCTGTGGCTTGAGGACAGAAAGAAGATGATGTGTTTTGCTGATGACCCAGAGCTTCAGGGCTTCCCTTAAGATGTATCTCCAGAGGCTCCATCTAAGGGGTGCCTCAAAGTTCCCGTGGCTTCTGAGACTAGCCAGTATAATGACTAGTGTCTGAGGGTCTAGGCAGAACAGGTAGAGTACAGGCTAGGAGGAAAGTCTGGGCTAGGGTGGACAGAGCCTCTTTGCCTTCTTTTATTAGCTTCAGTCTACACAAGGACGCTGCCTGGGCCGTGTCATCCTATTGAGTGGATGAGGACGGCAAAGCTATATGGCTGGAAGTGGGAGAACCAGACAGGCACCCTTTGAGTCAGGCCCCAAGACCTTTTCATTCTAGCGTAAGAATCTAGCCAGGTGCCTGGAGAAAGCAGGGCAGACAGAAACATGCAGGGGGCAGTTAGGGGCTTTGTGCCTTAGTTTCCCCATCTCTAGAGGGAGTATCATATAAGCAATCTCAACTGGGTGTGTAGAACTTGGTTAGGCTGATCCATGTGAAGTGAGGCCAGTGCTCAGCACACGAGGAACACAGTGTGGAAGTTGCCCACGGCAACTACAAAGGCGTCTCTAGAGATACCTTCTTGACGATCAGTCTGGAACACTGTTTGTTATAACCCTAGCCAGATCTGTGAATAGTCCCAGTGGTCCCAGGCTTTGCTTTTTGAGATTGTTAAAAAACCTAAATAATACCAGGAGTAGGTTGAAAGTAGGCACTGGGGGGATCCTTGCTCTAGGAGGCTGGGGGACAGGAGACAGGAGGAGGGCACACCTGCTGTGCCTACTTGGCCTGCTGGGCCTGGAAGTTCATATCTGCTCAATACTTGCCTTCTTAGAGTGCCTTGTGGTCTAGCATATTGCCTCAAACATTTGAGGTATGGACAGTCTTAATTCCCAGGTTAGAAAACAGGCTGAGCACCTGTCTAGAATCAGGTGAATGGACCTGGGTCAAATGACGTCATCATCATCTCTCCCTCTGCCAAAGTCACTTATAAACCCTCACCTTGCCCCTTCAGGCCACACATAGGCTCTGGGCCCAGCTTTGGGATGTGTGGTGAATCTGGTGGGTGCTCTGCAGGCCTTCTTGATTGCCTCTGATCCTAGGCTTGGCCCTCTTACTTGCCTTTTGTCTTCCTGGGAGGTGAGTGGAGCTGCTAAACTTGGGCTCCTGTTGTTTTATTGGAAGGAAGTTTGTAAGCAGGGGCAGAATGAGAGCGAGGTGGCTCAACAGGAAGCTGGCTGCAGAGGTAGAGAGGTACCTGTGTTTGGGTGTTGTGGAGGAGTGCTCAGGCCCTTAGGGAGAACGCGAGGAAGTCTGCCTTTGCACCTCAGAATACGAACAGGCTTACAACATCAGGCCACAAACAGCCTCTTTGAACCAACAGGTTCTTCTTTTCTTCTCTATTTAGTAGGTAGAAAGAGAGGCTCATAAACCTGTGGGTTTGCAGTTCATCTTTTATAGGTTCTCCCTTCCCTTATATCTGAAGAAACCTTTAAATCTTAACTTTGTCACCTTCTCCCTAGAGAGACAGGGTGCTGGCCGGCCTCCGTCTTCGCTGGTTTCTGTCCCCAGCTTCTCCTCATTGCTAGTGAGATGGATCTTAAGTAGACCTCCAAATGCAGATCTGATAGAGCTTCTTAAAAGACAGGTGACTTTGAATCTTCCTCACCTAGCCAGCCCCTGCCCTGGCAGACGTTTCCACGGCTGGCAGCTTGGCTGAGTGCCCGCGCTATTCTCATTTGTCCTGTGGGATCACACTGTCCTGTCATCTGTCTGCTTTCCCATTACTGCCTCCCAGGGCCCGAGATCCTGGCACTTAGTACTCTACCCATGTCTGACCAAAGGACATCTCCACTGATGAGGGAGATAAACCAGGCCATCTGTATAGGAAGCACTGGGGGAGGCGGGGGGCTCTTCTGAAGTATGGAGGCCACAGAACCATTTTGGGGAAGGATCTCATTAGGGTGGCCAGCATACAGTCTGATTGATCTTGGGGACAAAGGATTCTGTATGAAGAACTATTTCCGTCCTAGGCTAACACTGGCTCTGTGATGCCAATAAACAACCCCAGCCTCACCAGCATAGCTTACACCCATCCCGCGGATTCACAGAATAGTCTTCCCTGGTGCAACCAGTGCCCTTTTTCGGACTTCCACTTACTGCCTTATCCCTCAGCCAGTTGTGTGCCAAACCACTAACGGCCAGAACTCCAGTGCCAAGACACCACTGAGCACTTTGGGAAGATGAGGAAGCGCAGGTTCCTGGCACGCCCACCTCCTGCTGTTCTGTTCTAGCCAGCCCTCTGCTCTGCCTGCCTCAGTGCTGGTTCCTCCCCTGGAGCTCCAATTGAAAATACACAACCCATTTTCAGCTGGGGCAGGTAGTGCAGCCCTGTAATCCCAGATGCTTGGGATATTGAGGCAGGAGGGTTGCAAGTTCAAGGCCAGCCTGAGCAACTTGAGACTGTCTTAGAAGAAAAAGTATAGAAAAATGGCATGAAACATAGTTCAGTGGTAGAGTTCTTGGCAATATGCTAGGTTTAGAGTAAAGCCCCCAAAGTTTCAGTCCCCGTAGATACTCAGGAGTGAAGCAGCTTTGGTTGCCTGACAACAGGAGGCTTTCTCCTTGTGACCCTTTTCCATTTTTCCAATATGGAGCAAGGCAGTGATGCCCAGTATTCTGTAGAGGCCTGAGGCCCCAGAGGAACCCCCATCTAGAAGTTTCTAGTGTTTGAATATCGCTGAGAATTTACATCCCATTCTATACTTCCTCTAACTGAGGAGCTTTCTCAGGTCCAGCCTGTCCACTGAGCTGTGCATAGCACTATTTGTAAGGAGAATTACATAAGAAAATCAGCCCAGGGCTCTACTGCCCCCCCCCCCCTTTACCAGGGCCTTTACTTTTCAAAAGTTCAGAAAATACCAAGGTAGCTGGGTAGGTGCTTCGCAGAATGAACCCAGAGTCTCTTTGAACTTACATAGAAATGTCTCAACAGGCATGTGTGGGAACCTGCACATGCCCCAAGGTAGTTTTCCCTGAGTTAGCACGGAAGTGAGACGATCCTCTAGACCTCCCTGGGGTTGCCATCTTAAGGGTTGCTATGCCAATCCTGGTAGCACACACTGACTGACCTCCACCCCAGGCTCTGTAAAGGAAAACTGGGAAGAATACCTGAGCTTTGGTGACTGTTACCTGAAGGGCAGAATCTGGGCCAGCTGCTGACATAACAGTCAGTGCTGGGCCAGCCACGGTCCCCTCAGGTTTTCCTTTCTCTGCTTCTCTGAGGGATTCCCGGAGCCTGTTGTCTGCCTCCAACAAAGAAATGAGGTGCCCATCCTTCTCTAGGCCAGAGGATCTAGAAAAGGGAACCCTTGGGAAGTTACATAAGGGACATTTACAGGGTTCCTGATGCCTTTCAATATTGCCAATGCTCCTACCTAGGACTTCTTTGAGCACAAAAGAATGGGTGTGGGGCCATGGAAGTGACCTGTGGCATTTATTGTGGTGTGGCCATGTGGGGTTTCATGCTTTCCGGCCCACCCACAGAGATGCTTTTTCTGGGACACTGGGTCCTGGAAGTCCCAGAGCAGCAGTTCATGAACGTGTCTTTGCTGGATGTCCCATTTGTTTCATCCCATGGGAATTCTAAGGGGGCCCAGGAGAGCTTGCCCAAGAGGGCAGGCAGAGGGCTGGGTTCCACAGAGTAGCATCGGCTGAGAGGAGGTACAGAGCTAAACAGAGAGCCCAGTGCCAGCACAGAGGGGTCTGAGACCTGATGAGGAAGAGAGTGAGTCAGGGCCAGCCAGGCAGAGCTGAGCACTCTGCACAGGGCACTCTGATCTCGGCGCTGTGCCTTCCTGCCTGGGTTCCCCTGTATACAGAGTTTGTTGGGAACCATTCAGTATCCAAAGAAAAAAGCATGCATTCTGTGCAAGTGGACACACCGGGGCTCACTGGGGTGAGAACTTGGAGACATGAGGCAAGAAGGTGACCTGACTCCCATGCTGGGAACTCCCAAGCCATGTCCTGCCACCTCTCTGAGGTTTCATGAGAATTCTAGCTTCTGTCCCCACTGCCCTCAGAGACTGGCTAATGATTCTCAAGTGGCCTTGGGTTGCCAGGGGGCACCCCAACCATTGCCCTCTGAGGCCCAGAGTTACATTTTCTCCCTGTTCCCAGCACATGTTGGCCTGCCTTGGCTTGGCCGTGGGCCCCTGAAGTCTTGTTTATTGATGACCAGGATGTGTTTGTCCAGCCTTCTTGAGCCTTGCCACTCAGGGTCTAACATCGCTGGTGTTAGGGGGACCTCATGGTGCTGCACTGAGGGCTGGACACCTGCTTGCTCTTTGCTGAGCATTTTTTTTACATGTCCTCTTCCCTGCTGGGCCACTCCGGGACTAACAATGTGTAGAGCACAGGCTGTGTCCTCACAGTGCCACAGGAAGAAAGGACACTGGCTCATTAAACAGCCATTTGCAGATCCTTTCTGTTGTTCAGTTTACACCCTGCTGTTTGGCTGGGAGCAGGGCTTATGATGGCCCTGGCATCATATACACATAGATGCACACACAGAGGTGGAGCGTCAGACAACTTGCAGTTCCGAGGCTGACAGTAATACAGACAGAGTCTGCTTCACAGCCTGCTGCTTAGCGCCAGGTGGCCTTCACTCCTCTTTTAATTTTCTCTCCATTCCCGGAGCAGGCAGGTGGGACAGAAAGAAGCAATGCCAGCAAAGCTGCCAGCTGGTGGCGTGACCTGGGGCCCTGCTTCTGTTGGAGACCTTCCCTGTGAGGAGTTCTGCTTTCCTCTAATCCTCGCAGCTGGCTGAGTGAGCGGAAGTCATGACACTCACTGGCAATAGTGCGTGGATGTGAACGTGTACTGGATTAAAGAATTTTGTCTAACAGACATTTTCTGGATACCCACTTCATACCAGGAACCACTAAGCTCAACCAATCCCAGGCAGGTTTGATTTTTGCATCCAGGGGGCATTTGACAGTGTCAGCAGGCATTTGTAGTCATCATAGCTTGAGGGTGTGGCTAGGGCCAGGGATATTTCTGGGCATCACAGGATGCTCAAGGGTCTGAACGTCATAGTGCTAAAACACACTGGTAGGTCAGGTTTTTCAGGCTCCGGGAGGGTCAGGGACAGATGTGCCACTTGGCTACGGAAAGAGCCTGAGCAACACACACAAGGCTTCAGACCGAGGTCCTGGGAGCAATCAATGGCTCATCCCAGTCACATGCTATATTCTCCTCACCACGGCAGTTGCTTTTGCTCCTGATCCTCTGTGGGATGCTTAATAGTGAGTGTCCTTCAGGAAGAAACCAAGGCTACATGAAGGACTTTGTGCACTGCCCCTGTCCTGCTGCTAGCTAAGGGCAGCTTTGGAGGTGCAAGGCAGAATGGGTGGTGTCAGGGAAGAAGGAAGAGGCCACAGGATGGTCATAGCTATAGCCCTGGCTGTATCCAAGAGACCTACTTTTGCTTCTTAATATGATTTAATTTTCTATACTGAATGTCCCAATACGACTATCTCTGTACAAAAGAGTGTGGGAAACACACACACACACACACACACACACACACACACACACACACACACACACACACACACACATGAAAGGTACTTTTGCTGGGCTGCCAAAGCCAGTTAGGGACTGGCCTCTTATTGGTCCTGTCAGGAGAGTGTATGTAGAAGGCTGATGCTTTGGGACCCACCAGCTGGTGAATACACAGAACAGAAGTCGCCTGCTGTAGCCCAGGTACACGTAGTTCTGGTTACCGTACAGTCTTGGCTATCGACCTGGACAGAACCGGTGTTTCCACCCTCAGAACATTCTGTCCCCAAGCATGCTCCACAGTGTGGTGAGAGATGTGGTCTCTCCCTACCAGCTCTGAAGTTGTCACCCAGACAGGGATGTGTCAGCCTCCACACTGTTATCATAGTGGGTGAGGTAGTCTTTGCTGTGGGGATTTCCTGGGCATTGTAGGATCTTTAGCAGTATCCTTGACCTCTGCTCATCCAGATGCACCCTCCTCTCATGACAGGCTAAAAGGTCTTGAAACACTGCAAAGGCGCCTCCGGGAAACCAATCATTCATTCCTAGTGGGGATGGCACCCAGTGTCCTTCACCTTTGCTCTTCCATCAAGCCTTGAGCTGGCTGAAAGCCTGTCAGAAGAGGGCCCTGTGGCACATGCTTGAGGTGTCAGGGGCTGTATCATCTTCCAGCACTTCTCCTCCTGTGCTTTGGGGGAAGGTGAGAGGGTGTAAGGTGGGTCAGTCTCTGGAAGTTCAGTGAAGGAGTTTAGTTTCTGAAGGAGGAGGGAGCTGGCGGAGGCTGGCACTGCACTCCAATGAAGTGATGGTTTCTAGAGACTGAGAAGACTGGAGAAAGCGAAGCTGGGTTAGTATGTTATGCATCTTGGTACATGCAGAAGACTTTCGCAGTGCATTTTGCAAGCAAGAGGAATTAAAGTAGCTGCTAGAGTTAGGGCAGTAGAGGCACAAGGCAGGGCACTGCCTACAAAGATGGACTTACAGGCAAGGGCTGAAGAGACCCTGTCGGCACCCACCCCATGGGGAAGTTGAAAACTCTGAGCAGAGTGTGTTCAGCATCCTTGTGAGCTGCGAAGTCCTCCACTCTCAGCATGAGAGGTGGTGCTGCCGGGGCCCAGGGCTTCTGGAAGCTCTCTCTAGGCTGTGTAGGCGAGGTGTCCCACGGCTAAGGTCTCCGGACTACGAACATGCTGAGCTAGCAAGACTCTCAAAAGCATTGCTTTTCATGCCTGCTGCCTCCGAGCTGGCAGCGGCCCGGGAATGTTCACAGATATAAAACTGACTTTGTTTTTGAAATGTCCTGGATCCCAGACCCCCAAAGGCTGCATAAAGCCGTTCTTGTGAGGCGGTTATCTACTGGGGAGAGTCACACTGGTGCCCCAGACCAGCACACCCCATCTACCCACGGCATGGGTAGGAATGAGAGTGGCCTGCTTTTGCAGGCTGATCTATAGACAAGGGTCACAGGACTCCCATGGGCTCGGGCAATTAGATCTCAGGGATTTTTTTGAGACTTTAGTTCTTTTTGCTCTAGTATCTATAGGGCCTTGAGCAGCTGAGGTTCTAACTCATACTTTGCTTGGCATGAGTAACCAGAGTCTACATCCTGCACCTGTGTCGGGGCATTCTCCACTCACTCAGGCCTCTGGGTATCACCTGTGACACTCTGGTCCACTCTCTAGCATCCCTTAAGCCTCACCCTCCTATCTGTGGGTATTTACTTTTACAACTTGACTGTGGACCCAGAAGATTCTGTGTTTATCTCCCAGACCTGTGCATAACACCCGACCTCTCCTCTCCCCAGATTTCCCTGCTCTTTCTGAGCTCTGCACTTGTCCATTTCTGGAGCCCTTGTTTCTTGGCCTTGTGGGATAATATGTTCCAGTGTCAGCCAGGGAGATCCCTGTTACCATCCTTGCTTGCCCTTTTGGGGTCTGGCTCAGAGAGAGCCATTCCCTTTAGGGTCTTTTCCTATACCTTACTGAGTGCTCAGTACCTGTCAGACCATTGGCCTGGGTTTGTCCCTGTCTCCTGTTCCCTCCACTGTGGTCAGGCATCCCAGAGTCCTGATCAGGGGTGTATATAGATAGCACCCAAACACTGTGATGCCCAGGAGGGCTTTGGGTCCCTTTGTTAATCAGAGATATCTGGCTTTTGCATCAGCAGCAGGGTGTCCTTCTAGAATGCACCAAGAAGCATCAGGGTGTGCTTGGTGACTCTGGACTAGCCGTGGTACTTGCTTTTGGTTCCCCATCCATTGGCCTTGCTGTAGTTGTACTGTGAACCTGGTTCCACTTTCAGAAATCTATTACCCAGTTCCACTAGGAATCCTGGGAAAGGCTCAGGGTATGAGGGCCTCCTTGTAGCCCACAGCATGGGCATGCATGTGGGTGGGAAGAGCTGGGGATAGTGGGGAGGCCTGGCCTTCTTGTTTGCGCCATTCATGTATTAGCTTCTTCCATGGAAGTTATCTCACTGGGAAGTGCTGACCTCCTGGCTTTTTCCTCCTGGTAGGTCTACAACAGCAAGGAAATGTCTCGCGAGCTACAGGACGTGGACCTCGCCGAGGTGAAGCCTCTGGTGGAAAAGGGGAAGGTAAGTGGAGCTACTTCAAGCTACCCCCATCTCATGCTCATAGTGGGCACACACACACACACATACACACACACACACACACACACACACACTCACACACACACATACACACACACAGGTACATGGCAAGCACACTGAGGGTATGAACACATTCATTTGTACACAACGTGTACACATCTGAACAAGAGCACAGAGTATAAACAAATGTGTGGAACACACACACACACACACACACAAACAGAGCACAGATAATGGTCCCTTTTGTTTCTATCTGCATTTCCTGACTCTTATCTATCACCCAGTCACAACCCCCTGCAGCAGGCCACCTGCTATTATTGATTTATAGTGTTCCAGCCCCATGTGGGCCTCTGCATCCTGCTTTGTTTTCCTGGCCTCTCTGGCATTTGGCACCACCAAGCCATCTTCTGTACCGGAGGCTTGTGGCTCTGGCTGGCGCCTGGCTTTCCATTGAACTCAGTCTCTGAGTTGGGCAGAAAACAGGCCAGTAGAAATCCTTAACAGATGCCAGCTAGACCCGTGAGGCTTCAGGTTCTCCCTGAACCACACTGCCTTGGCTTCATGGAGGCAAAACCTTCTAGCTTCCTTGGCCTTTTCCTGTCACAGAAAACTGTTAGAGATGAAAATTGTTGGGGCTGAAATTCATTGTGTGTAGACTGAGGAAAAGGCTTCAAAGTCTCATTACCCTCTTCTCTCCACAAAAGACTGGATTTAATTCAGAACGCAGACAGACAGTGGTAGCCACGAGGAAATTGCTAGAGCAGTAGAGACACGCCCTGTTTGAGTTTCAGGAGTACCGCACAGGGGTGTGTGTAGGGCTTACCTAGCCACCTGCAGCGTGCTGTCACTCAAGCTTGTGCTCTGCTTCTGCCTTCAGATCTCTTTTTGGCCAAGTGTCCTTGAAAAAGAATCTAACAGATGGGCCAGCTTTTCTACTGGGCTGCTGTTCCCTGAGATAAAACCGACAGTCTTTCTTTGCAAGGGCTAAGGGAAGCCCACTGAGCAGAGCTTAGATTTGGGCAATGGAGAGGAGCATGCATACTGATGTTTGTCTCTAACCAAGGGAACTAACCCTGTAACCATGGCTCTCTTATCTCTCCACAGACCATCACTGGCCTCCTGCAAGAGTTCGATGTTCAGGCAAGTAGAGGATGTGGTCCCTTCCTTTCTCCTTTCCATTGGCATGAAGTAGCTTGCTGTTTCAATGGGGAGTCAACAGAGAGCAGGGAGTGGGCTTGGCCTATGCCCAACACTTTGCAGCTTCTCCTGGAAGAAGCTAGTCCAAGTTCCAGACAGGGAGGCGAGAACTGACCAGCCCCCAGGAAGGCAGACTGACACATCGCCATGTGACCCTGGAGATCTAGGGTGTGTATGGGAAATAACAGATGTCCAGTGGACTTGGGACCCAGTGCTGTGGACACATGCTAATCTTGGCTATGTTAGGAAATAGGAAACTGGGGTTCTTGGCCTAAGGTTGAGGAATCTAGCCCACTCAGAGCCAGCTGGAGGGCAAGTCAGGGTATTTCCAGCTTTGTCTAAGAGGCAGCTATAGAGTGGAGAAACCCTGGCCTCTCCAATGTCTGTGTCATCACCCCCAAACATGATTACCCTGACAGGTGGGATAGATGCATGCAGAGTTGTCTGCAGACATGCTCACCTAGACCTCCGCTAGTCCCCACCCACATATCTTGACTTCCACCTGCCCTCTGCAGGTAGAGGAATCCCGTGTAACATCTTCCAGGGGCTCGCGCTTTGATGCACACTCATCCTTCCACATGGCGGTGAGGATTTTGCCTGGACTCTAGGAGGAAAAGAAAAGAAAAAAAAGAACGAGGGTTAGAAGCTTGCTTAGTTCCATCACAGGTATGAGGTGGGCCTTTGAGGGTCTAGCACCAGTCTGGTTGCAGGCTACTCTGACCTTAGGGCTCCAGAGACTGCCAGCGTGAGTCTGAGGCCATGACTTTTTCCCTCTGTGAGGGCAGCCTATCCTGTGTAACTGGAAACAGGAATGAGCTAGCTTAAGCCACTGCTGTATACCGGTCCTTGGAGTCCCCTAAGAAATGCAGGACCCTCACAGTGCAGAGATATCCCTCCTAACCCAAGGCCCCTGTAAAGCAGGGGACTTGTCTTTATATCCAAAGCAGTGGTGGGTGTTCTAGCCCTGACTTACTCAGCCTGAAGGAGACCCTGTGGGCTTTAACTATACAAACATAAACTCACCTTGGCCTTTGAAATGGAGGCCTGAGCCAAGGGACAGGGACCATCTGAAGGCTGTTCAGAGATGACATTTACTTTCAGCGTGGAGCCCACCTGACAAGGAAGACAAGTCGACAGGCCTGCTGGCCCTGTGTGTAGAAGCAGGATAGGGACCACCAATGGGATGGGGGCAACTCGTTGGGTGGAGAGGACTGAGGGAGGGCTTTAGAGTACTAAGGGCCCACTGAGGACTGCTTGTCACTTTGTTCCTACCACTGCGTGACTAGATACGTTCTGTTTGACTCCTCGTGACCTGGTCTATCGCCTATCATAAAGTTGAGCATGTAGGAGAATCATTTCATTTGCTGAGCCCAGCACCCAGAACACAGATCTTAGTCTCCAGGGAGGGCAGGGATAATGGTATCACCAGCTTCACTCACATTCTTATTAAGAAGGGGAGCAGCAGCTCTGGAGAGTGGCTTGCCAGAGGCCACTCTGTGGTTGCTATAGGAGGCAGTGTCACAGCCTGTACCTTCCTGTCTGAGACTACAGATGTCTGGGTGGTGTTGATAATGTCACTGCCTGTTCCCATATGCATGGTGCCATACCAAGGGCTTCCTAGCCAGAACCTCCTTTAATACCTCAACAATCAGGAGAAGTACCAAGTCTGCCTAGCTCAGATGGAGAAACTGAGGCTGAGGTGGTAGTACTGGGTGTCACACCAGGTGCAGGTTTAGCTGTACTGGAGGAAATGCACATTTCGGGGCTCACTGTTTATAGGTACTAAGCTTGTGTGTTTGGTCTCCTTGCTTCCTGTGCAGTGTCCAGAACTCTCTACCCCCTCCATCTGACTCTCTAGGATTCAGGGGGGTTTGGGTACCGTAGTGAGCTAGGAGTCAATGTAATGTGCCGAGGACTTCGGTTTATCCTGTTCAGCCCCTCTCTGTCCTGCTGGAGAGAGGGAGGGACAGAGCAGATGTGGCTAAGACTGTGACTGCCCCCCCACCCCACCCCTGATCTTGCTTCAAATCACTGTGTCCTCTTGTCCCAGGGTAATAAGAGCCTTGAAACTGTCTCCTGAGGCCTTGGTTAGTCAATGGGCTGTGTGGGCTGAACAGAGCTGTGACTGACAGGGGGCCCAACTGTGCAGTCAGGGCTGAGCCCCACAAGCCTCCTCTCCCTGATTAGGGCCTGGTGACTTGCTGTCTGTGCTGTCTAGGCCTCCCTGCTCAATGTATGATTGGTACAGGAACTATCTGATCTCAGAGTTAAGGCTGAGTGTGGGCCCAGAGAGAGCAGGGTGTAAATACCAGCTGCCCCTTTCTGATTGTCGACCCAGTCCCTCCAGCCTCAGTTTCCTCATTTGTTTAAATGACTTTGTATTTTAGAGAGGGTGATGTTGGGGTTCTAACATCAGTGCTGTGTCAAACACAACACATCCTATCCCCTATTGTGTGTTTTCTCCAATTTTCCTTTGTGGTAAAAATGCATAGAACAGTTGACATATTCACCACTTTTAAGTGTGTAGTTTCATGGTAATAAATGTACAGATTTAAAAAGCCCACGTTTCCCCTCTCCCAGGCCTTTCCACTGCCATTTTGCTTTCTCTGAATGTGTTGTTTTGGATCACCTTGCATAAATGGAGCCACATAGCAGCTGTATTTTGGTGACTGGCTAATTTCACATAGCATTATCATCTCAAAGCTGATCGTGTTGTGGCACAAATGTTGCTCCTTGTCTTCCACAAGGTCCATGGGCAAGCCAGGCAGGTAGGTGCCCTGGTATTTCTCTGTCCACTTGATGAGTCTCCAGGGACACATGCTATCAACTCATTGTTCCGCCTGAGGGGTGATAAGACCAATGCAGCATCTGTAAGGTGGCCCCATGGGTACAAGCCTGGATGGAACTCTCCTCTGCAGACTTTTCTTATAGTTTCAGACCCCAGGGACCCCTGTCCCTAAGACTGTACCATGGCTCGCAGCCTTTGGTCTGTCTGGACAACCACATGGTTTATACTACTCTACTGATCTCTTGTTAGGTCTTGGGGTCGGGGGAACATGTTGTAAGGCTTAGAATGTCTAGTCCTTCTTGGCAAGCATTCAGTATCTTCATCCTCTTCCTCTTCCTCCTATCCCATGGGAGTTGGCTTGGGGACCCATCTGCCTAGTTGTGACCATCTGAAGACAGTCTGGCCTACTACATGGAGATCAGTTCTTTCTTTGACATTTTCAGTGCACCTAGCTGACTCTCCCTTTTTCCATGGTCTTAAGGGTTTAAAATTTTTTTTTACACATTTTTTCTTTTTTTAAAAAAATATTTGTTTATTTATTATCATGTATACAGTGCTCTGCCTGCATGTACACCTGCAGGCCAGACAAGGGCATCAGATCACATTATAGATGGTTGTGAGCCACCGTGTGGTTTGCTGGGAATTGAACTCAGGACCTCTGGAGGAGCAGTCGGTGCCCTTAACCTCTGAGCCATCTCTCCAGCCCCCCCCCCATCTTTTCAATGAGTAGAAATGTGTACTCCAATGCTCAGAGCTAACCAGAAAGGACTCTGCCACCAAGACTTGACCTCCCGAGCAAGTGGTATACACTTTACCCCCTGCCTATGTCACCTTGGGGTATCTATCTCCTTGTCTGAGCTGGACACTGTTTTAGCTCATATCAATGCATGTCCCTTTGCTAAAGGGCCTCTGGATCCCTTGGTATGTCAGCTGGTGAGAAGATCAGTTTAATCTGGTCCTGCTGGGACAGCTGTCCTCTGAGGGTGACAGCTCTGTCTATGAGTTTGATGAGTGGGGGTTGTGGGAGTGTTTGGGGACTTGAGCTTATTTCCTTTGACTTTGATTTTGGAATTCAAGATGATCAAAACTGGCAAATGTCTTTCAATGGTCCAGTCCCACCCTTCTGTTTCAGATGTCTAAGCCACTGGATGCCCATATGTCCCAGGGCCTCCTAACTAGGTCACACACAGTCTAAGCTATCTTTGCAGAGAAATATTTTTGAAGATGCCCAGGGATACTATTGGGAAAGTCTTAAGTTTAGGTCCAGTTGACTACTGAAAATATAACAGTTGAGAAAGTTGTAAAGTCAAAAGGGCTGACTTCTGAGCACAGAGTGTCTCCTGGAAACTGCTCTGTGCTCTCCCCAAATGGCCATATGTGATTCTCATGCTGGCCTGGTAAGAGCAATGACTCTTCCCTCCTTTTGTTAACATCTAAGACACAACTCTAGGGAACTCATGTGATGATGAGATGGGTGTTGAAGCTGACTCAGTTCCTACATCCAGAGCCACAGTCTCTTCAGCCAGTAGTTTGGGGAGAGACTCAGTTTACACTGCTACTTCTGGCTCCAGGATGGTCATCTTGTTTTTGCTGTTAGGTCTTCAGTGTCTAAGGCAGTGGTTCTCAACTTTCCTAATGCTGCACCCCTTTAATTTAGTTCCTTATGTCATGGTGACCCCCAGCCATAGGATTATTTCATTGCTACTTCATGACTGTAATTCTGTTACTGTTATGAATTATATTGTAAATATCTGATATGCAACCCTAAAGTCAGGACCCACAGGTTAATAATCACTGGTCTAATGCCTTCTACCTAAGCCTTGCTTGTTTAAACGGCGCTCTCTGATTTGGTTTCCATGGGAATATGTTAGCATACACAGAGCACTGTGGAAAACGAGCAGATGTTCTCTTTAGGGCCTTCTGGAGGGTAGAGGGCCAGACAGTGTGGCTGGCCTTGGTAACTCTTGAGCTCGGTTCCTGTCTCACTGGAGTAAGCTAGGCTGGAGGTTGTTTCTTTGCTCTTCTGTTGCAAGCCCATCTGCTCATGGGAAACGCAAACAAACAGGCATCTGGAACTAAGTTCTTTCTCTACACCGTTGCTTTTTGTTTTCATTCCCTGTTTCATTCATTCTAGAGGCTGCAGAACTCTCACGATAGGTTATGAGTTCTTATTCCCTCATTTCCTGTCCTTTCCTTTTTCTGTCCCCACTTCCCAGCAAAGCTTCTGGGGTTTAGAAACTCTATTGGCAGATGGCAGAGATGCACAGCTGGATGTGACATGCCAGCTGCCTGCTCTGGGGTTTCCTAGCAACATCCATCCCCTGGAACAGTACAGGAAAGCCATGGAGGCTGAGGCTTGGAGCTGTAGTGATAAACCTGTGCCGGACCAGGATCCATTAGGCTGACCCAGGTAGACCTTCATTTGGCAACAGGAAGTTCTGTGGACAGAAGTCCTTAGTCACCTGCTTCTCGTCCCTAAGGCTTAGTTCTAATCTGTGAAACAGAGTGCCACCACCACAACGGGCATGGCCAGCCTTCCATCCATCCTAGGCACAGACCACTGTGCTTCTTTAGTGGATTGTGGGTAGCGACTGGTGACTTCTTTTTCTTTTCTCTGCCTGAGGAACATTCTTCCTCTGTCTGCTTTCCTTGGAGACTCCAGGTCTCCAGTGTGACCCTAGACCGAGGTTGACATAAAGCCACAACCACTGTGACTTCTCTTCTCCTCTCTGTCTAGGTGGGATGGTGGCACAATGAATAGTGTTGCCTTGGGTCATTTCAGTCTCATCTCATAGTGTCTCCTGCGGTGTGACGTGATCCCAGGCTTGCTGGCCTAGGGGAGGGGTGGTCTATGCCAACACTAGCTGCCCTAGAATCTGGGAGAGTGCCATCCTCTGGCATTTTCCTGGGTCCTTCAGGGAAGGAAGGGTGAAATTATGGTGGGTGCAGCAGCTGGTCTCTAGAGCCCTAGATTATCCTGCCAGGGACTTAAGCCATTCTATCTCCACAGTAATCTCCTCTCCAGTGGTTGCCATAACAACCTACATGGAGAGAGGTACCAAGGACCCGTCTGCTAGGTGGTCCCCAGAGAGTCACAGGACATGTTGCTTCCTGGCTCTCTAAACTTCCCCATCTGCACATAGTAGAAAATGGACCTTAAGAGACCAAGCTGTGAACCTGAGCTGTCTAAGTCCAAGATTAGTTCAGACGTTGTGCTACCATCCTAGCAGTGTGACTTTAGGCATGAACTTGACTTCTCTCCGCCTCAGTTGCCTCAGTTATGCAGTATGGTAGTTGTTAGGCTGTGGAGTCATATGGATTCCATGAGAACATGTGACAAAGCTCGAGGTGGGGTCTGCAGTAAGATGGAGTGACTGCAGCAGCCCTTCCTTCTACCTTCATATGTCATCCTGCCCCTGGGAAAAATAGTTTCTAGACTCTTCAGAGCAAGTGAGAGACAGGATCTGTCTCATGTCTTTCTGGCTGTCTGGCCTCTGAGCTGAGTCTCTTACTGTCTGCCTCTGACTTGCTATAGCATTGCGTGTGAGGATCTGGTGGAGGAATAAGAGACAGGTTCTCCCAGCATCCCAGCAAGATGACTGTGACTCCTGATGACTCCAGATGACTCCTGAGTCACCCCTGATGACTCCCAACATAGGAGATTGCCTCCTGTCAACATATATTTCTGATGTCCCCACAGCTCTGAGCCCTGCTGTGCACAGGCAGGGTCCCAGTAGAACAGAAAGACACATCAGGGTAGTATCTATTTCTTGAGTGGAGAGGTGACTCCTTTGAGTTAATACTATAATCTGTAAGGCTTCTAAAGAGATGAGCCAAAGTCAGTTATATATACATCTCCACCCCAAAGCCTGTCTTGGGCCCTGAGGGTTGGTGCCCTGTGCCCGGCTCTGTTCCTACTCCCCTCACGATCACTGGCGATCAGGCTCCTAGGTTGGGGACATGCTGTCCCTTCTTAGAGGTGAGGCCCAGAAGGCTTATGCTTATGGAGTAGGACAAAGAGTTGAAAGGTAGTATCCACAGGGAGGCTGGCTTGGCCTATTTTTAGAAGGAGCCGTGTGGGTTAGCCCCCAGACAATAAAGAATGTGGGCCCACAATGGACCATTGTTCCCATGGTGGCTTCAGGGCCAGCAGATGACCCATGTCCCACGGGCTGGGCTGTTGCTTCTGTCCTATGGATTTTTCCAGTACAGAAAAGAAGTGCTGATCCTGAGGGAAAGGGGGAAGGGAGGCAGGACTGGGCTTTGTGTTTCAGGGGATTTATTTTGGGGATCATACGGCATATAGTTCAAGAGACCCCTGTACCGGGGGTGTAAGTAGCTGGGTATCCCTGCCTATGCTTGCCAGTGCCTACCTATGCCTGACTGTGTCTTCCGGTGCCTGCCTGTGCCTGCCTGTGCCTGCCTGCGCCTGTGCCAATGCTGGCCTCTGCCTGCTGTGTCACTACTCCCTCATGGACACTGCCACAGGTTCAAGTTCTTATCCCATAGAGTGGGAAGGGAGAGGGAGGGCTCCAGACTTGTTTGTTTCAGGATTAGGGACCCCCTACATCTCTCTGTTCTGGTGGGGACAGGGCAAGCTCTTAAGTTTATGTGCCCATGTGGGTTTGAGACAATATGAAGGCCAGGCTGTCCTCAAACTCTCCATCATCCTGCCTTCCCTTCGCCAGTGCTGGGGTTATCGATGTGCATAGCCACAAGCACTTAGGGTAAGGCTGGGGTGAGATGCCACACGGGGGACTGGGCATGTGGCTCAGTGGTAGAATACTTGCCTAGTGGGTGTGCGAGGCTCTGGATTCCCAGTATGTGTAAACAGCAAAAAAGAAAGCATAGCACTCAGAGATCATACTTTGGAGGGGGGGCCCTGGAAGGAGGGCTCGTTTCTCCTGTTCTGTACCAGTGAGTCCATGTGCATTCCTTTACTAGTATACCCATGTGTGTAGCTATACTAGTCCCTCCATGGGCACTGCTATTCATGGACGTCTGTGTGTACCGTTTACTAGGACATCGCTGTGCACTGTTCTACTTGAAACTGTATATCCATGCCCACGTGCAGAATTATAATAGCATATTTATATGTGCTGCTTTACCAATAATTTATGAGCACTGCTATTCCAGTACATCCGTGTGCACCATGTTAGCCATACATCCATGTTTAATGATATGCTTGTACATCCATCTGCGTTGCTGTACTGGTTCCTACCCATTCTACTGCTACAAACATATGCTCTGCTTTTTTTTTTATGGGCATGAGCATTAGTATGCTAGTGCACCCCTGTGCTCTGTTGTATGTGCATGCATGCCTGTGCTGCAGTAGTGCCCCAGTGAGGAAATCCCTGTCCCCATGGGCTTTACAGCCTTATTCTGGCCACCCCAAGTCTTGGAGGATGGAGGCTGCTCCTGTAACAGGTTAGAGTGACTTTTCCAGACCACTGTTCCTGAGTGGTTAGCCCTATCCCTTTCTCTCACATGAGATCATGGGAGCCACTCTTGTCTGCTGTCTGTCACCTCATGAGACTTGTTTGGGCCCTAGATTTGGGGAGGATGTTGGTGACATCTAGAATCTTCCACATCCTAGTTTAATATTACATTGTTGCAAGCTGATCCATAGTGGCCTTCTGAGGAGCAAGTTGGCCCTAATATTTGCAACCTCTGTGAATATATGAAGTACGAGATGCAGAAATCACAGCTGGTTGGCTGGGGAACTTGCCTCTGCGTCACCTACCTGATGCCAGTTGTGGCTGGAGGTATCATACAGCCCTTCAGGGCCCTTGCAAGAGATGAAGGATCTAGAAAGAAATGGTCCAGCTCTGGGGTCCAAAGGAGGTGTGTGCTTGGGGTATCTCAGAACACAGTTGGGAACATGACAGCTGTCCACAGTCAGTGAACCAGCCACACCGCCACTGTGACTCCCATGTGATGGGCCTCTGTCTGCGTTCTCTCCTCAGGAGCAGGACATTGAGACCCTACATGGCTCCCTGCATGTCACACTGTGTGGGACCCCCAAAGGCAACCGTCCTGTCATCCTCACATATCACGACATTGGCATGAACCGTGAGTATGGAACGCTGGGTTGATTGGGGAGGGCTGATGGAAGTCAGAAGCTCTTTGTGTTTTCAGGACCTCTTGAAGGTATTCTGGAAGGAACTCTTGTTTCAGCCTGGAGAAACCTGAAACATATTGTGCTATTAGTACTAGATTCTCTGGGAAATGGAAGCAAGAGCTTCTTCTGCCTGACTACCTGCTGCAGTAACTTAAAAATTAATAAATGCAATGACCTTTGGCTTAGATATCACCATGGAGATGTACAGCCAGCACCACAAACAGCTTTAGGACACTGTAGTCCCTCTTAAGAGAGGCCTTGCTCTCTTTCTCCATTGCCCTGCTCTTCCACTCTCCCCAGCCCTCCTGAAGACACCTTGTCTCCTTCTATGTGTCACTAGAACCTCATATAAGCATATTCCTTCAGTGTGTGGTCCCTCATGATTGGCTCATGACTGGCTTTGCCCATGTTTTCGAGATTTAAATGTGTTGAAGCCTTTGTCAATATTTCACTTTTTTTTTGGTTGTTGTTGTTGTTGATGATGATGATGAATAAGATAGATTCTACTGAATGGGAACCACATTTGGTCTCCCATTTTTTTTTTTCCTCCCACAGACAGCATGGTCAGGCCTGTCACAGCATTACCATGCTCCGAGTACCAATTTCTGTCTTAGTCACTATTCTACTGCTGTGTAGAGGCACCATGACCGCAACTCTTGCAAAAGAAAG